>NC_082644.1:6919366-7234513 GCF_028023285.1 Balaenoptera ricei
CCCTTCAAATGAAAATGCATGGTTGTGAGCTTCTTCATAAGCCTGGAAGGGGGAGAGTACATTGAGTAATTACTACAGTACGTGGTAGCAGAAATAGAGGCACAGACGTCGAGAACTGACGTATGGATATGGGGGTGGGGGGTTAGGCGGTGGGGAGCAGGGAGGAGGGGGGATGGGATGGATTAGGAGATTGGGACTGACATATACACACTACTATATATAAAATAGATACCTAATGAGAACCTACTGTATAGCACAGGGAACTCTACTCAATGCTCTGTGGGGACCTAAATGGGAAGGAAATCCAAAAAAGAGGGGATATATGTATACATAGAGCTGATTCACTTTGCTGTACAGCCGAAACTAACACAACATTGTAAAGCAACTATACTCCAATAAAAAATTTTTAAAAATACAGTATGTGGTATTGTACTGTATAGTACATTAATTCATATCATATAAAAATAAGTTGATCAGTTATACAGTGGTTTGTTCATTTATCGAGTATTAAGTCAGTCTGAAAGAACCTAAGATAATCATAAAATTAAACGAATGATACTAGTAAAACAAACAAACAAATAAATCTATTAAAAGAAAACTAGCAGTGATCTACTAACAGAAAACTAGCTCCATAAGTTTAATAGACTTAACACAACTAGCACAAAGGTAGTTCAGTGTTAGAGTGCTATTTCCCCACTTTTATTCTGGCCTGAAATCTGAAGTCAACCATGTTAATTTTTTTTTAGAAAACTGGAATAATTTTGTTGTAACTACATAAGTTATTAGATGAAATGTTTCCCATATTGCCTCTAAAATGCTAGAAAAAGAGCTGCTGTGCCATAGATAATTTGTAACTGTCTTTGCTTATATAAATTCCGGTTTAGAGATCTTCCCCTATTTTTGATAAATGTGTTAAATTTTTGAATGTGAAGTTTTAGGAGAAAGCGTTTGTCTTACACTATTCTTAGTTTATACATCTTTGTGAAAGCCAGTCAAAAGAAAGACAACAGAGCTATTTTTAGGAGGTTTTCCTACATTTTTATTGCCTTTTAATGAAAGAGATCCTTGCTTTTTGAGGAGGAAATGATGAATGGTAGGGAGTGTGAAGTTTAAAAGAACATATATCTCAGCTATAAATTCCATAATGTAGATACAATCCCTTTTGTTTAGATCTCTTAACTTTTCTCCAAGCAATGGATAGCCCATTTGGGAAACCTTCACATATTTAAGCTATATTTACATATCAGAATTGTGTTTTGGTGAAGCAGGTGATAAAGACATGGGAATCTTCCAGAATGTAAAGAGGAAAAATAAATAAATAGGAATCAAAAAACACCCCGAGCTTGTAAAATATTCACTCATATTCAGACTGGGCTGAGCACATCCATCTTGATGAAATTTTGTAATTGCAAAAATAAAGAGAAAAACTCTACAAGCTTCCTGGAAGAGAGGGAGGGAAGGGGGGAAGAGAGAGAGAGAGGGAGGGAGAGAGAAAGGAAGAAAGAAAGAAAGAGAGAGAGAGAGGGAAAGAGAGAGAGAGAGCCTACAAAGAAACAAGAATCCAACTGCATTAGATTTTTACAAGTCAGATGCTAGACGACAAAGAAGCAACTTACTCAGATATTCAGATTTTCAGGGGAAATATTTTGAAGCTAGAATTTAAAATTATGTATAGTGCATATATATTACGTGTACATATATGTGCAATTTTGTTTTTGAAGATGTATGTTCATATGGTTCAAAAATCGAAATAATGTAAAAGTATATAACATACAAAGAGAGGACTCCCACCTCTGTCCCTTCCTCTCCCTCAAAGATTGTAATTTTATTTTTTGTGTGTGTGTATTCTTTTAATATTTCTTTGTAAATACGTAAACAAATGTGAATATATACATATATTTATTTTCCCTTTTCGTACACAATTTATAGCTTTATGATAAATACTGTTCTATTAGTTTTTAATCACTTAACCAAAAATGTTGGAGACTTCACCTTTTTGGTACCACAGTCTTGGTCAGGTCACTCTTTTTTATAGCTTCCTAGGACTGTGCTGTGTGGATACATCAGAGTTCATGCCACTAGTCCCCTATTGCTGGACTTCAGCAGTTTCCAAACTTGTAGTGTTATAAACAGTCATGCAATTAGTAATATTGCATAAATGTTATTTCTTAAATGTCCATGTGTATCTGTAGGATTACTTCCCAGTAGCAGGATTACTGGAAATGTTAAATGCGTTTACATAAATAATATCAGATTTCTTTCCTTAAGAGTCGTTCCATTTTGGAATCCAGAAAACAGTGTATAAGAGCACTGGTTTTCCCCCAGTTTTGCTAGAAGAATATGTCAACCTTTTGGAATTTTGCCAATAAAAAATGTAAAAAATGATATCTCAGTGTAGATTGAACTTGCACTTCTCATATTACCACCATCAAGGTATTACTTCTTTTCCTATGTTTGAGGGGCATTTACGTATATATCTGTGAACTATTTTAACCCCCTTTCTTTGGGGCTGTTAGCCTGTTTTATCTCAATATCTAGGAGCTATTTGTATATTAGGGAATAAGCTTTTGTTAATGAATGAGTTACAATCCCCGCCCACCAATCATCACCAATTTTTCATTTATCCTTCGAGTTTTTGTATGTTGTATTTTTCATTCCTTGAAGTTCTTGATTTTTCTGCAGTCAAAATTGTCATTCTTGTCTTTAATGACCTCTGGATTTTGCATTATATTAAGAAAGACCTTCCCCATTTCAACATATAAAATAGTTCCATGATGCTGTAGCATTTGCATGGTTTTATTTTCAAAATTTCAACTATTGATCTGTTTAGAATTTGTCCTGGTGTAAGATGTGCAACGTTAACTTACTCCAGATGGCTAGCTGCTCGTTCTAACAGCACTGATCAAAAGTTTATATTTTTTAATGAACAGAAACCAAGGGTTGATGTTTGTTTATAATTTCAGATTGGGGAAGGCTTTTCTACCATAATACATGATCCAGTAGCCATGAAAAGATGAGACTGATATTCGGAGCACATGAAAATGGAAAGCTTCATCTTTACTCACTGTTTTCTAATGGCACCTTTATCACATATGAAACTCCTGTGCATATTTTTGTCTATTTTTGATCTTATTATTCCGTTTTATGTGCCTGCTTACATATAAGCACTGCACGACTCTACCTGCTGAGGTTTATAGTAGACTTCATATCTGCTAGAACTAGTTTCTGCTCATTGCTCTTTGTCCGAGTTTATCTGGCTAAACTGCTTATCTTTTATGTGAACTTCAGAATCATTTCCTCTGGTCCCAGTCAGTGATCACATTAAATTAAATTAAAACAAACACAAGACCTTGGGAAAGTAGACCCCATTGATATCGAATCTTCCTTTCTGTGACTATATGTTTTTCTATTATTTTAAGTTTACCTTTCTGTACTTTAGAAGTGGTTTAAAGTTTTTTTCATACAGTATTTGCACATTTCTTGCTAAGTTTAGGCCTATGGTTTTATTTTTAATGTTGCTATTAAAAGTGGGGTCTTTCATTACATCTTTAAACCAGTAGTTTTATGTTTAGGTAAATTCTATTTATTTATGTATATTAATTTTATATTCCACCAAGTTACTCTGTTATCCAATACTTGTAGTGTTTTGTTTTCCTACTTAGTGTCCTAGGTGTCCCATGAAAAACATTAGTCTACTGCAAGTAGTGATAGTTTTACCTCCTCCTTTCCAATATTTGTACCTCTAATTTTCTTCTCTTGTCTAATTTATAGGTTAATCTCATTCAGACAACGTTATATTGTCATAATAACAATGCATATTAATTCTTGTCCTTGACTTTAGTGAGAAAGCCTACAGTATCTCCCCATTAGTATGATGCTGGTTTTTGGATCTATATCCATATGTCCACGTATAGATAGGTGATCAAATTAAGAAAGGAAGTATAAAGTGATTCCTGTATTGTTGATGCTTTTAGCAAAAATGAATGTGTATTTTTAAAATTTATTTATTTATTTATTTTTGGCTGTGTTGGGTCTTCATTGCTGTGCAGGGCTTTCTGTAGTTGCAGTGAGCAGGGGTTACTCTTCATTGTGGTATGCAGGCTTCTCATTGCGGTGGCTTCTCTTTGTTGCGGAGCGCGGGCTCTAGGCGCGCAGCCTTCAGTAGTTGTGGCACGCTGGCTCAGTAGTTATGGCTTGTGGGCTCTAGAGTGCAGGCTCAGTAGTCGTGGTGCACGGACTTAGTTGCTCCGCGGCATGTGGGATCTTCCTGGACCAGGGATCGAACCCGTGTCCCTTGAATTGGCAGGTGGATGCTTAACCACTGCGCCACCAGGAAAGTCCCAAAAAAATGAATGTGTATTTTGTCAAATACCTTTTCTGAATCCAAGTAGATAATCACATAATCCATATGAATAGTTTGATAATATCAAACCAGAGGGTATATGGGCTCTCTTTCCAATCTGCTCAATGTTCTATAAAACTAAAACTGCTACAAATAGTCTATTAATTAAAAAAATTAACTTGTATATATATTTAAAGAAAGGGTGGCATAAGTTTCAAGATACTGTATTAACTGAGAACGATTGAGAAGACAAGAAGGAAAATATTTAGAAATAGAGGACTTGTTAGCCTTAACCTTAGAATATTCTCACTGGAATCACAAAGCTTCAGTAGAAACACATTTCCTTCCATACAAATTCAATATCTTTTGGAGGTTTTCAATTTTCTGATTTACCTTATACAAAGTTACATAAACCTGATTAAAGTTACAGAATATAAATCGATTTTATTAACCTTAATGACATAAAATTATAACAACAAAAACTGGGAAGTAGAGGGTGAAGAAAAGGGGGCAGAGATGGTGAATGTACTTTTTTAAAATGGTGAGATACTGACTAAAGGTGATAAAGAAATATAAGATGTATATTTTAATGACATAAAGAAAACAACTCTTAGGATGAAAATCATGTAGTGAAATTTAAAAGTCAATAGAAAGGGGAGATGATATTTGGTGTGTAATTCCACATATTTTCATAGAGGAGAATAAATAAATATTAACTGCTAGAGACCTTCAAGATGGCGGAAGAGTAAGATGTGGAGATCACCTTGCTCCCCACAAATGCATCAGAAATACATCTACACGTGGAACAACTCCTACAGAACACCTACTGAACGCTGGCAGAAGACCTCAGACCTCCCAAAAGGCAAGAAACTCCCCACGTACCCGGGTAGGGCAAAAGAAAAAAGAAAAAATAGGGACTGACCTGCACCAGTGGGAGGGAGCTGTGAAGGAGGAAAGGTTTCCACACACTAGGAAGCCCCTTCACGGGCGGAGACTGCGGGTGGCGGAGGGGGGAGCTTCGGGGCCACGGAGGAGAGCGCAGCCACAGGGGTGCGGAGGGCAAAGCGGAGAGACTCCCGCACGGAGGCTCGGCGCCGAGCAGCACTCACCAGCCCGAGAGGCTTGTCTGCTCCCCCGCCGGGGCGGGCGGGGCTGGGAGCGGAGGCTCGGGCTTCGGTCGGATCGCAGGGAGAGGACTGGGGCTGGCGGCGTGAACACAGCCTGAAGGGGTTAGTGCACCACAGCTGGCTGGGAGGGAGTCCGGGAAAAGTCTGCAGCTGCCGAAGAGACAAGAGACTTTTTCTTGCCTCTTTGTTTCCCGGTGCGGGAGGAGAGGGGATTCAGAGCGCCGCCTAAACGAGCTCCAGAGACGGGCACGAGCCGCAGCTAACAGCGCGGACCCCAGAGACGGGCAGGAGACGCTAAGGCTGCTGCTGCCGCCTCCAAGAAGCCTGTGTGCGAGCACAGGTCACTCTCCACACCGCCCCTCCCGGGAGCCTGTGCAGCCCGCCACTGCCAGGGTCCCGGGATCCAGGGACAACTTCCCCGGGAGAACGCACGGCGCGCCTCACGCTGCTGCAACGTCACGCCGGCCTCTGACGCCGCAGGCTCGCCCCGCCTCCTCCGTACCCCTCCCTCCCCCCGGCCTGAGTGAGCCAGAGCCCCCGAAGCAGCTGCTCCTTTAACCCCGTCCTGTGTGAGCGAAGATCAGACGCCCTCAGGCGACCTACACGCAGAGGCGGAGCCAAATCCAAAGCTGAACCCCGGGAGCTGTGCAAACAAAGAAGAGAAGGGGAAATTTCTCCCAGCAGCCTCAGGAGCAGCGGATTAAATCTCCACAAACAACCTGATGTACCTGCATCTCTGGAATACCGGAATAACAAAGGATCATCCCAAAATTGAGGAGGTGGACTTTGGGAGCAACGATATATATATTTTTTTCCTTTTTCTCTTTTTCTGAGTGTGTATGTTTATGCTTCTTTGTGTGATTTTGTCTGTATAGCTTTGCTTTCACCATTTGTCCTAGGGTTCTGTCTGTCCGGTTTTTTTTTTTTTTTTTTAGTATAGTTTTTAGAGCTTGTTATCATTGGTGGATTTGTTTTTTCGTTTGGTTACTCTCTTCTCTCTTTCTTTCTTTTTTTAATTACTTAAATTTTTTTCTTATTATTAATAATTTTTTTTATTTTAATAACTTTATCTTATTCTTTTCTTTCTTTCTTTTTTTCTCCCTTTTCTTCTGAGCCGTGTGGCTGACAGGTTCTTGGTGATCCGGCCTGGTGTCAGGCCTGTGCCTCTAAGGTGGGAGAGCCAAGTTCAGACTCAAATCAATAGAATTAGAAATGAAAAGGGAGAAGTAACAACCGACACTGTGGAAATACAAAGGATCATGAGAGATTACTACAAGCAACTATATGCCAATAAAATGGACAACATGGAAGAAATGGACAAATTCTTAGAAAAGCACAACCTTCTGAGACTGAACCAGGAAGAAATAGAAAATATAAACAGACCAATCACAAACACTGAAATTGAGACTGTGATTAAAAATCTTCCAACAAACAAAAGCCCAGGACCAGAGGGCTTCACAGGCAAATTGTATCAAACATTTAGAGAAGAGCTAACACCTATCCTTCTCAAACTCTTCCAAAATATAGCAGAGGGAGGAACACTCCCAAACTCATTCTACGAGACCACCATCACCCTGATACCAAAACCAGACAAAGATGTCACAAAGAAAGAAAACCACAGGCCAATATCACTGATGAACATAGATGCAAAAATCCTCAACAAAATACTAGCAAACAGAATCCAACAGCACATTAAAAGGACCATACACCATGATCAAATGGGGTTTATCCCAGGAATGCAAGGATTCCTTAATATATGCAAATCAATCAATGTGATACACTATATTAACAAACTGAAGGAGAAAACCATATGATCATTTCAAAAGAGGCAGAAAAAGCTTTCGACAAAATTCAACACCCATTTATGATAAAAACCTTCCAGAAAGTAGGCTTAGAGGGAACCTACCTCAACATAATAAAGGCCATATACAACAAACCCACAGCAAACATTCTCAATGGTGAAAAACTGAAACCATTTCCACTAAGATCAGGAAAAAGACAAGGTTGCCCACTCTCACCACTATTATTCAACATAGTTTTGGAAGTGTTAGCCACAGCAATCAGAGAAGAAAAAGAAATAAAAGGAATCCAAATCGGAAAAGAAGAAGTAAAACTGTCACTGTTTGCAGATGACATGATACTATACATAGAGAATCCTAAAGACGCTACCAGAAAACTACTAGAGCTAATCAATGAATTTGGTAAAGGAGCAGGATACAAAATTAATGCACAGAGATCACTTGCATTCCTATACAGTAATGCTGAAAAATCTGAACGAGAAATTAAAGAAACACTCCCATTTACCACTGCAACAAAAAGAATAAAATACCTAGGAATAAACTTACCTAAGGAGACAAAAGTCCTGTATGCAGAAAACTATCAGACACTGATGAAAGAAATTAAAGATGATACAAACGGAGAGATATACCATATTCTTGCACTGGAAGAATCAACATTGTGAAAATGACTATACTACCCAAGGCAATCTACAGATTCAGTGTAATCCCTATCAAGCTACCAATGGCATTTTTCACAGAACTAGAACCAAAAATATCACAGTTTGTATGGAAACACAAAAGACCCTGAATAGCCAAAGCAATCTGGAGAAAGAAAAACACAGCTGGAGGAATCAGGCACCCTGACTTCAGACTATACTACAAACTACAGTAATCAAGACAGTATGGTGCTGGCACAAAAACAGAAATATAGATCAATGGAACAGGATAGAAAGCCCAGAGATAAACCCACACGTATATGGTCACTTTATCTTTGATAAAGGAGGCAAAATTATGCAATGGAGAAAAGACAGCCTCTTCAATAAGTGGTGTTGGGAAAACTGGACAGCTACATGTAAAAGAATGAAATTAGAACACTCCCTAACTCCATACACAAAATAAACTCAAAATGGATTAAAGACCTAAATGTAAGACCAGACACTATAAAACTCTTAGAGGAAAACATAGGCAGAACACTCTATGACATACATCACAGCAAGATCCTTTTTGACCCACCTCCTAAAGAAGTGGAAATAAAAACAAAAATAAACAAATGGGACCTAATGAAACTTGAAAGCTTTTGCACAGAAAAGGAAACCATAAGCAAGACAAGAAGACAACCCTCAGAATGGGAGAAAATATTTGCAAATGAAGCAACTGACACAGGGTTTATCTCTAAAATTTACATGCAGCTCAATATCAAAAAAACAAACAACCCAATCCAAAAATGAGCAGAAGACCTAAATAGACATTTCTCCAAAGAAGATATACAGGTTGCCAACAAACTCATGAAAGAATGCTCAACATCCCTGGTCAAAAAAAAAAAAAAAAAAAAAGAATGCTCAACATCACTAATAATTAGAGAAATGCAAGTCAAAACTACAATGAGGTATCACCTCACACCAGTCAGAATGGCCATCACCAAAAAATCTACAAACAATAAATTGTGGAGAGGGTGTGGAGAAAAGGGAACCCTCTTGCACTATTGGTGGGAATGTAAATTGATACAGCCACTATGGAGAACAGTATGGAGGTTCCTTCAAAAACTAATAATAGAACTACCATACGACCCAGCAATCCCACTACTGGGCATATACCCTGACAAAATCATAATTCAAAAAGAGTCATGTACCACAATGTTCATTGCCGCTCTATTTACAATAGCCAGGACGTGGAAGCAACCTAGGTGTCCATCGTCAGATGAATGGATAAAGAAGATGTGGCACATATATACAATGGAATATTACTCAGACATAAAAAGAAACGAAATTGAGTTATTTGTAGTGAGGTGGATGGACCTAGAATCTGTCATACAGAGTGAAGTCAGAAAGAGAAAAGCAAATACCGTATGCTTACACATATATATGGAACTTAAAAAGAAATGGAGCTGAAGAACGTAGGGGCAGGACAGTAATAAAGATGCAGACATAGAGAATGTACTTGAGGACACGGGGAGGGGGAAGGGTAAGCTGGGACGAAGTGAGAGAGTGGCATGGACTTATATATACTACCAAATGTAAGTAAAATAGATAGCTAGTGGGAAGCAGTTGCATAGCACAGGGAGATCATGTAGGTGCTGATAGGGAGGGATAGGGAGGGTGGGAGGGAGATGCAAGAGGGAGGAGATACGGGGATATATGTACATGTGTAGCTGATTCAATTTTTTATAAAGCAGAAACTAACACACAATTTTAAAGCAAATATACTCCAATAAAGATGTTAAAAAATAAAAAATGAAATAAATAAATATTAACTGAAACTAATCAGGAATCAGAGGTATAATGAATTTTCACAGTTATAAAGATATCTAGAATAATTAAAATCAGAAACTGTTATTAGTTGTGACTTCTTGAGTTTGAACTTGGGTGAGGTAGTAGTGAATAAGGGAGAAACATACTTTTTGTTTTATACAGACTGTGTATAATTTTAAAAATTTAATCCATGTTCATGCAGTAATTCAATAGTCATATATGTACTGACATGGTAAGAAGTTCATTACATAATGCAAAATTATCACCAAATAACAAGCATAATATATTCCATTTTGTAAAAATTATACTTGTGTGTGTGTATCTACACATAGAAAATTCTATAAGGTTACGTACCAAACACTCTGGAGTGTGGAATGAGGTTGAGGATCCCCTCACTTCTAAAATGTTTGAAAAATATTCTCTCTCTCTCAAGAATATATGTCACTTTTAAAAGAATAAATTTATTTGTTTATTTTCGGCTGCATTGGGTCTTCATTGCTGTGCGTGAGCTTTCTCTAGTTGTGGCGAGTGGGGGTTACTCTTCGCTCCAGTGCACAGGCTTCTCATCACGCTGGCTTCTCTTGTTGTGGAGCACAGGATCTACGTGCAC
The DNA here is from genome assembly GCF_028023285.1 of Balaenoptera ricei. Classification (NCBI taxonomy): domain Eukaryota; kingdom Metazoa; phylum Chordata; class Mammalia; order Artiodactyla; family Balaenopteridae; genus Balaenoptera; species Balaenoptera ricei. The sequence goes on from NC_082644.1 coordinate 6,929,692, forward strand.
GGGCTTCAGCAGTTGTGGCACACAGGCTCAGTAGTTTTGGCTCATGGGCTCTAGAGTGCAGGCTCAGTGGTTGTGGTGCACGGGCTTAGTTGCTCCCTGGCATGTGGGATCTTCCCAGACCAGGGCTCAAACCCATTTCCCCTGAATTGGCAGGCAGATTCTTAACCACTGCACCACCAGGGAAGTCCCTATGTCACTTTTTCTTTTAAAAAAAATTGTAAATCTAAACAAGAAACAAAAATCCAAAACACCTAGAAAATATGGAGACCCAGAGGCCATTCACCATGGGCTCCCTCATATTCAGACTTACAAGAATCCTCATCAGCTACTTAGGGAAAACCACCTCAATAAAAGCCAGGTAGAAAGAATTATGCAGACACTAAAAGTTTCCAGAACACACCATTAAATTCACCAAGGAAAAAAGTAAAAAGAGGGAAGATTCTTGAAACTATAACTATAGACACTAATTGATTCATTAATTTATTCAACAAGTATTTATTGGATTGCTTAATCTATAACAAGTACCATCCATTGATTACCTATGAAAGGAAAATACAATTCATGTTCAAGATAGATGATCGTGGGAAGAAGATCAAGAATTGTACACGAAGGATACATTTCAGGATCAGCTCACCACATCCGAAGTCTTCAAGGAAAAGTAAAACAAATCAACTCTACCTTTCTTTCTCTTAATGCTATGACCCTCCAATTAATGACTCGCCTGTTGTCCTCCCTGGTGTGGCCATCCGTGGTTTTGATCCATCCGCACCAAATCTTTGATGTCTAGATCATGTTATGTAATTAGTACTCTTGAAGGAATGAAGACATTAAACAATGAATGAATCAATGAATTCCAGGCACAAAATCAACTTCATTCTTGATTTGAGGAACTTAAGAGTCCCAGAAGGTGTTATGGTAGTGCCTCAAACAGACTTCTTGCTGCTGATCTGGCTCTGAGTTTGTAGTGGGGTGGTTACAACTTGCTTTTTCTCCTCTTCTTCTTTCCCCTGCTTGCCCAGATCCCTCATTTGATTCCCTGTCCACTTATTATACCTTCCATGGGGTCTACCTTTTTCATGCCACTCTTCCTGAACATGAGGGTCTTGCCCTGAAACTCCATTTCCCGTCCCTGGATTCCTGATTTCTTCTCTCAACTATACCTGCCTATAACTCTTGTGTCTCAACGGTCAGGGACCCCTTTGATGTCATGTGTTATCAACCTACCAGGGCATCCGTTTCAGGCACATGTTTTCTATTTCCTCAGATTCTCCTGGCTCGCCAGGAGAGGCTGATCAACTCCTAGTGAGCTCAAGGGGTTCCACTCGCTGGGGTCTACCAAATGCCCTCCCAGATTCTGTAGATCCTCCTATCACTTGGGGACTTATATGAAATGTCCCACGGCAGAGGTTTCAGAGTGGCTGCCAAAACATCTGGGATGACAAAACCAGAAGTGTGGGAGAATTGTCACATCATGGGGTAAATTTTAAACAATATAAAACAAGAGATAAGAGGGAGCTTAGAAGATAAATTTTCTCTTTCTTCTCTCCAAGGCACAGATTTTCCTATAGCCTGTTCAGAGCAGTCCTACATGGAAATTTCTGCTGAGATACATACTGGTTATCTTTGCAGCTCACATGAAAGCAATGGCCAGAGCAGTAATACATTTCTTTCAGTTATTTCTCGTCCTTCTGCCTCATTTCCCCATTCCTCACTCTTGCTTCTCTGAGTTTTTACCTCCCAGTAAAAGCATCAGCTCTTGATACTTGCTATGGACTGAATATTTTTCATTTATTGAAGCCCCACGTGATGGTATTTGGAGATGGGGCCTTTGGGAGTTAATTAGGGTTAGATAAGTTCATGAGGGTGGGGCCCTAATGATGGGATTAGTGCCTTTAGATGAAGAAGCACCAGAGAAGACACAGAGAGAAGACAACCATCTTCAAGTTAAGAAGAGAGTCCTCACCAGAACCTAACATTGTTGGTACCCTGATCTTAAACTAGCCTCCACAACTGTGAGACAACAAATTTCTGTTGTTTAAGCCACCCAATCTGCATTATTTTTATGACAGTCTGAGCTGACTAACACAATGCTGAAATCAGGCTTTATTTTCTAGGGAAACTGTGCTAAGCCAATATCCATCATTTTATGAATATTGGATATCCATTTCACCTACTTCTTCTTTGCCTGAGTCTCTGTCCATGATCCTGGTGTTCTGCTCTATTCAGTAGAGCTCCTTCGTTTCCATTATTGAAGGAGCAATCTTGTATCTCATAGCTTGTGCTGGCATGTACATCTGGTCTCTGAAATCCAGCTCTTGGGACTTAACTCAATTGAGGGTTCTGAGTCCAGATTTGCTGCCCTAACAAGACAAAAACACAGACCTTGGGAAGAAGCTCTGTTGACTCATACCCAGAACTGCTAACACTTAGCAATCTGGATGACCTATAAAAAGAATCATCTATGAAAGGAAGCATTGGCAACTTTTTTGTATATCTTTTGCCCTATTGACTCCAGCTAGCCTTCCTGAAGCTGGATCATACATACTGTATCCTGTGAGTAAATAGTACTACCTCTTACCAACATGGTATTCCTGGTGTAGGTCTTGATCACAAATTTCCTTGCACAGCCTTGATGATAAACTGTGTTAAGTTTTGCCTATTTAGCATAACAGGCTGTTACATGAGACTCTTTCTGTCTCAGTGTTGATGGAAACCCCCAAATCAGAGAATAATGGGGGTCACCTATTCCTCCCCAACCCCATCCTAAAGCAAAGTGCTCAGCCCTATAAGCAAGCTACATTTGCAAAGAACTACACTAGATCTCCCAACACTCGCCCATTATTCAACTTCAGAGTATAAAATTATGAGGTTAAAAATTCTGATAAGGTGAAGTGTTTTGGAGAAGGGTGTCAATATTCTAAGTGTCCCAGGAAGGAAGCCAAGTGAGTGAGAGAGGGCTCTGAGAAAAGCACTCTGGTCTTGGTGGTGCCGGAGCTGGTCCCTCTCAGTGGGAGGAATGTGAAGGTGAGAGCCTGGCTGAAGTGGCCGTGCCGCGAGAAGGATTTGCACTGGGAAGTAACTGCCTTCAAACTGCAGTGGAACAAAGATATTTATGGACCAGATGTGGATCCTGCTGTGGTAAACTGGCCTAGGGATGCATTTAAAAATTATTCCACTCAAGGGACTTCCCTGGTGGCGCAGTGGTTAAGAATCTGCCTGCCAATGCAGGGGACACGGGTTCGAGCCCTGGTTCGGGAAGAGCCCACATGCTGTGGAGCAACTAAGCCCACGCACCACAACTACCGAGCCTGTGCTCTAGAGCCTGCAGGCCACAACTGCTGAGCCCGTGAGCCACAACTACTGAGCCTGCACTCTAGAGCTCACGAGCCACAGCTACTGAGACCACGAGTCACAACTACTGAGCCTGCATGCCACAACTGCTGAAGCCCATGCACCTAGAGCCCATGCTCCGCAACAAGAGAAGCCACCACAATGCCCGTACACCGCAACGAAGAGTAGCCTCGGCTCGCCGCAACTAGAGAAAGTCCACACGCAGCAATGAAGACCCAACGCAGCCAAATAAATAAATAAATAAATAAATAAATAAATAATCAATTAATTTAAAAAAATTATTCCACTCAAGATCACTTTGGAAGACCATTTTCATCTAATGGATGGGCCACAGGAAACCAAGTGGAAAGATGGAGTCTAGCTGGCTGGTGAGGGGACGTTAGGATAAGGAGAACTTCAGTAAGAGAGTCCCAGCAGGGATACCCTAAGAGACTCAGTTCTACACATTCTCCAGCAGCAGGGCCCCCTAGGCCTGATCACATCTGTACAAAGAGCAGTTAGCGAGTGGAGAAGGAAGTGGGCGAAGAAGAGGACAGCCACGCCTTCCTTCCCCCACTGCGGTATTCTCCGCTTAGTCAGGCCTTAGCTTTGGGAAGGAGAAATTTAAATTGGGTAAGAGTTTAGGATTTTGAATTACCCTCTACTGGGCCAGTCTTCTTATGTTCAAATAACGTCCAGAAGTTAAGGAATCAAGCCTGCAAGTCATCCCTGGAGTAGGGAAAAATAAGTTGTGAGACTGATCTGAAAGAACAACGGGAGAAAATACATAAAGTTGGTTTCTGGTTATCATTCCAAAATCCAATTTTTAATAAATCGGAAACAAATATACACCTCTTTTCTCAGGTCTTTTCTACATATATGTACATTCCAGCAAAACTGAACCAAGATTCCTATACTTAGTGAAGACCCTCTTGGCATTTTGTTCAGAATAACTCATCTTTTGCAGGGTTGGCTCATGTATTGCAGAACTTTTGGCATTCTACATTCTTGCCCATTAAACATCAGTTAAGCTCTCTAGTAATTTTGACAAATGTTTCCTAAGAGCAGTACCTCCACAAATTGAGAAGCACTAACTCAGGGTAAATGCATTAATGCTGAAAACCGAGGTATCTTCGAATGACATGGTAACCCCCAGGCACATATGGCAAAAGGTGAACCTTGGGTGGAAAACTCTAGATTCTCTCCCCAGTTAAGATCTCAGATTTAATAATTTACATCTCAGTAGGAATAAAAGAAGAATCCACTGAAACCAATTAAGTTCTTTGGGATGCACTGTACCCCTTGAAATGGAACCTACAGCCCAAATATGAATCTAGAATAAATTCCATGTTGGAAATCCTACCCAAACATAATATGCTACAAAAGTTTATGATCCCAAAGTGTCATCTGCAATAATATGGTGAAAATGAAATCCAAGAGAGTTATCAACTGTGCACAGTGGCAAGTACTGATTTGTCAGAGATCATATTTGCTGCAAATATTGCCAAAGAATTTGGAACCTGTAAATAAGAGTGTCTAAAATACAACTCTCTACGACATTAAGAATTTATGATGGGACTTCTTGCAAGTGGGGCCTGAAAAGATGGCATCGTCAAAAAGAGGGATTCAAATAGAAGAAAATTAAATAAGGAAATAAAAATAAAACACGTTGCACTGTGTCAGGAGCATAGATGTTTAAACAAACCAAAACACACACAAATGCACACACATACACACACTCACACAAACTAAAGAAAGAGGAGGTCTAGGAGGAGGAATAGATGAAGGAAAAGGAAGAGGATGAGAAGGATGAAGAGGAGGGAGGAGGTTAAGTAGAAGGAGGGAAGGAAGGGGAAGTAGAACCAGCAATTATACATCGAAGAATTAGTCCTCTGTCTCCCAGGGATTTGAGAGATGACCTGCCATCGGTTATCAAGGAGTGAGAATCTGAAAATAAAGGGGATAAGATCAGCACTGGCTATATTAAAAATTAAAATGGATCCAGCTTGAAGGAAATAAAACTAGAGGCAAAAGTATTCTATGCAAGAGGTTCTTGAACCGAATCACCCAAAGGTAAATAGACATCAAAGGCAGATGTTGCAAAGTATACATTAGCCTCCGAGTTCCCTCAAAATAGCAGGTTTATGACAGTCACTAAATAAATAAATAGATGCAATGGAGACCGTAAAATAAGTGATCCCAGGGGACTAGTCTTGTAAACTAGAGCTTTGTCTACAATAAATGCACTATGGCTGAAGGTATAGAGACTCTTTTTACAAAGTAGAGAGATGAATTAATTACATGAAATACAACATCTAAATTACTATGACATAAATAATATAGAAATAAGAAATTTTAATAAAATACACCTTTAAAAGTCTCTACTCTCATTATTTGGTGGAAGTGCACAATGCAACCTTCATTCGACTTAGCTTACTCTTCTCCCTTTAAGGAAACAACTCTGGGAAAATAACAACGAAAACATGATTTTAAATTAAAATTTTAAATAATGAAACGAGCCTCCGCATTCTTTCCAAAACTGAGAGTGTAAGACTTAGCAGACGCGTTCAACCAAAAAGGAAGATGGAGTGTAAATATCAGCCAGTTGTTGATACTTTTTTGCTTGTTCCCTCTTCATTCCTTACTCATAGCCCCTGAAATCTTCTCATTCTGCCTGTGAGGATGATTATACAAAGTGCTGCATCTCCCAGAGATGTCTTTGAGCAAGCTAATTCATGCTTAAGAATCACTAATGCATCAATAAAATAAATTTTAAAAAAAAGAATAGCTAATGCAAATCAAGCACTTACCAAACACTCAGCACCTTGCATGTAGCAATTTATTTAATTCTCACAACACTCATATGAGATTGATATTCTTGTCAGCCACATTTGACAAATGAAAAGTTGCGAAGGCTGAGCTACCAGGAGATGAAATAACTTGCCCGATGTATGCAGCCAGGAGGAAGGGGGAGAGCCAACTTTTAAACCTGTAATGCCTCTCCACTCCCAAGCAAAACAACTAACTGCTGATGTGCTTGCATGAATAGAAAAATGAGACACACCTAGTGTCTTTCATAAACAAGCTTAGAGACTTGACCTGGGGGACCCATGAAGGAATGAAGACCCTCAGAAGGTAGAGAGTGTTGACTTGAAGAAGAGAGATGCAATGTGTAGAATACGTGGGAGGCTCCCGGCTGTGTGGGGGGTGGTTGTCATGTCATTTCTCATCAGATGTGTAACTTCCAACCTTCCTTTTCTTCTGACCAGGAGGTGAAGCAAGGGGAGAAATAGTACTGAAAATGGAAAATCAATTTTGAGAAGATAGATGGTCATTTGGAGGCACAATTATTACACAGATTAATTAAGATAAATCTGGACCAGCTGAAAAAATAAAAGTTAAAAATATTCTAACATTTCTTACTAGAAATAAAATTTTGAAGGACAAAAACCCATTCTAGAACACCTCTATACTACACTTTTATGCAGATGTGACATAACAGAGTTCTTTGTTTCCAAATTGTTGTATCTCTAATGACTTTTGAAATTACTAAAAGAGGTAGCAATAATTTCTTTCTCATTTTACAATTTTGTAAATTACTCCTTAATTTATCTTACAGAATTGTAATGATCAAAAAATAATAATTTTATCTGCAACTTTATTCAATTAAAACCCTTGAATTCTTTTTTCATTGATTTCCCAATTTTCAAATTTGCCAAATGTAGCATTTGCTTATATTATATGCCTTAAATATAGATATTTGTTTGCCTGTTGATATTTTAAAGATGCACTAAGGAAGGAATCTATAAGGCCTGAGATTGTTTACCCCCAGAAAAAATAAATAGGTAAAACACTAGATTGATCAACCAATATTTTATTGATCATTCGTTAAATGGACATTTTATAAATGTTCACCGAACATTTTCTATATGCTAGATATAGGGTGGAGTACAAGATTACAGAAGGCATGCTGGCCCATGCCCTCCAGAAAAGGGCTATAATAAACACACTGTCATCACGGGAGGAGGGTTTTTTTTTTTTTTAAAGATTTATTTATTTATATATTTGAATGTGTTGGGTTGCTGCTGTAAATTACTGCATGCTAATTTTCTCTAGTTGCGGCGAGCAGGGGCTACTCTTCGTTGCGGTGCGTGGCCTTCTCATTGTGGTGGCTTCTCTTTTGCGGACCATGGGCTCTAGACACATGGGCTTCAGTAGTTGCAGCACTTGGGCTCAGTAGTTGTGGCTCGCAGGGTCTAGGGCACAGGCTCAGTAGTGTGGCACGCAGGCTCAGTAGTTGTGGCTTGCAGGCTCAGTAGTCGTGGTTCGTGGGCTCTAGAGCACAGGCTCAGTAGTTGTGGCATGCAGGCTCAGTAGTTGTGGTTTGCAGGCTCAGAAGTTGTGGTTTGCAGGCTCAGAAATTGTGGCTCGCAGGCTCAGTAGTCGTGGCTTGTGGGCTCTAGAGCACAGGCTCAGTACTTGTGGCACATGGGCTCAGTAGTTGTGGCTCGCAGGCTCAGTAGTTGTGGCACACGGGCTCAGTAGTCGTGGTTCGTGGGCTCAGTAGTCATGGCTCATGGGCTCAGTAGCTGTGGCACACGGGCTTCAGTAGGTGTAGCACACGGGCTCAGTAGCTGTGGCACACAGGCTTAGTTGCTCCGTGGCAGGTGGGATCTTCCCAGACCAGGGCTTGAACCCATGTCCCCTGCATTGGCAGGTGGATTCCTAACCACTGCGCCACCAGGGAAGCCCCAGGGAGGAGGTACTGACAAGTACTTTGAAAATGGTATATGATGGGTCAGAGAACAGGGAGGAAGTCATTTGTGCTGGTGGGCAAAAATAAAAGAAGACAGTCTGGGAACTAAAACTAAGGAATGGAGGAGGCAGAAAAATAAATTTTCCAGATTTGCTGAACTATAGATTATTATTTGGGGAAAATGGAAGCATAAAGAAAAATGTAACTTGGATCAAGGTGATGAAGGGCCTAGAAGGCCAATCTAGATCTATTTGTATTACACAGACAAAACATCTGGATGACTGATCTTTTCATCCAGATACATGGCATTATTCCAGCACTTGACTCGGAATTTTCAAATAACAAATGTCAAGAAAACATAATCCTTGGGTAAAGGTCAAGGAATATCTGAGTTTGATTTTGGAATTTTTTCCCAAGGGGAAGTCTCACTACTATCCCTTGAGACTTAAAACAAAAAGAAATCAAGGTTAAGAAAATAAATCCTGACAAGATGTCAAAAGAGTCAGATGGTCTATAACATAAAATGGGTCTATTCCAATTCTCACTGACATAATTTTATGGACATGAATATTTTAAATGGTCTCTAAAGTGGTATAGTACCCTCAACCCACACGCAACCAAGACGCGAGGTTGTTGCATTGGCTATTCCTGGATCAGTATTTTAAATGGTAAAATGCACACTGGTGTCCCCTGAACTTACTTTGAGGTTCAGGAGTCTTTATTTATTAGTGCATGCACTTAAATCTGTAAGCTGGAAAGTCGTGAGTTCAATCATAAATTTGGGAGTCATGAATTTGTAGGCAGTCTAGAGTTCAATCATAAATTCTGGAGTCATGAATTTGGCATTGGTTTCAGTCTTACCAAAATGTATCTTCCTAACTCTAATCCAGTGACATCACTGTGGCCTCCAAACCTTAATCCCTAAGTAGGCACAACTCCAACTATAAACACTGGGAGTTTTTCACATTTTAATCTGTAAACCCCAAATAACCAAGAGTTTGGTTGTGACTTTAAATGTGCATGAAACTCAGATTTTGACCCCTATAAGCATAAAATAAAAATAAAAATTCTTCAAGCACGTATTTTAGCAAAAAAAGAGTGTTTTTCTCTTTCTTGAGTGGGGCATGAGTTAAGAATAATCTGTCACCATAACTTTGAACTACTTGATCTTGGTATGCTTTTTTGGTCTAGTTTTAATGTTTCTTAAACTCAATTTCTCTTGTTTCCTTTAAAATGGACTAATCTCCAATCATCATGGAAATAAGTCAAGTAAATGAAAAATCATAAATTACATTGGGACTCACTAATTCAGTCAGTTTATTTGGAAACAAATGCCTGGGGCTTCAAAGAGAACCAACTGCCTTAGCTCCAATTCATTGTATTCATTGGCCAATTTAACTTGCCAGGGAAATGATAGATGATTTAACAAAGTGAGTGGTCAATGTGACTTTCTGTTCCATCCACAGAAGTGTCGGGGGTGGGAAGGAGGTTGGGAGCGGGGAGGATGGAAAAAGTCTGGAGCATTCATTCTACATCATGGTTTTTATGAAACATTCAGGTTAGTTACATCTCCACCACCCCCAAGGAAGTATCATAAAACAACCCCAACATTTTCAAAGTTAAATGCTTTCAATTCAATTCTCCTTTAATTATACATACTAAAAAGCATTTTTAGGAAGGTATGAATCCCCAAAGGCTATGAAATATCAAATGAGATACATACCAATCAGAAAATAATTGAACCCCCTTACAGTTTGTTATATTGTTAGAAACGAAAACCAGAGGATATCAACAAGAAGAACAACACCAAAATGAATTTGAGAAGTAAATGATATATTTATCTTATAGCCATATTGTGGTTTCTAGGTGTAAATGTATGTCTGTATTATGACCTAGTCATTTGAGATCTGAGAGAGATTTTATTGTTCCCATTTATCAGAAAAAGAAAACTGACAAATGGAAAGATTTAATGATATATTCAAGACCACACACTTGATAAGTAGAAAACAGATATCCATAATCGTTCCAACTTTCCACTATAATTCACTAATTATTAAAATGTAAGTGAGGGAAAAGAGCTATAGACAATAAGATATTTTATAGAATCCAATATGATATTTATTCATTCATTTGTTTAAAAATGATTTCATATATTCACTGTCTCACACTTTATCATGAACTAGTGAATAGGTAAAATGAAAAATAAAATATAGTTTTAAAAGAAACAGGTTGCCAAATATAGAATTTCTAGAGTGGCAACTAGTTAGATAAAACTGATATTTTCTCATAACTTTTGCCTCTATATCATTTAGAGAGTTGTTAAATTCTTCCTTGCTTACCCCTTTTTAATTTTTTCTGCAGATATTTGCAATGAGAACTCCAAAATAGAATTGCACTTTGAATTTCGAAGTTTCATTATAGGAGATTTTCTACAATTCTTAGCTCACTATCAAGTAGTTTATTTGAAATATAGTAATGTATTATTGGGCCAAAATACTTAAAAAATTAATAACTGAATTATGGTGAATTGACAATAGTGGAATCAAGTTGGAATTTTAACTCTTTTTTTTTTTTTTTAACTCCCAAATTCTGGGTGAATATAGTATGGATTGGCAAGTGTAGACTTAGCCTAAGGGATAATTTGGAAAAAGATTCCTGAATTCTTGTATTGATATACAGGAAGTAGAAAGCAAATGTCAAATATAAATGTAAAACAGGACGGAATAAACTATGACAGCAGACCACGAAAGTGGCTCAGTTCAAACGGGCTTGTCTGGGAATTTTGTGCTATCCAGATGGGTCAATTTGATACATGCATTTATATACATCCTACGAGAATCAACTAAAGTCTCTTATAACTGGAATGTATCACAAGCTGACAGCTTATGAAATACCAAAGTATTGAAATACAAGCACGGTGTGATGAAAATTAGAATAACATACAAAAAATCAACTTTAATTAAACTGTGCATTAATTGGATCCAAATTAGTTGTATACTCACAAGTCCATTTGGATGGAGGAGCGGACATCTGCTAGTTGTGTAGGCAAAGGCTGAAAGATAATTTTATTTTTAGTCACTTTAGGAAGGAAACAGAGAAAATACAGCAAATATGACAGGCTAATTAAATAAAATAGATATTTTCAATTACCGTACAGTGAATTATCATGTTAACCAAAGAATGACCATGTTATTTTGAGCAAAGTCATTAGAAAACAAAACAAAAATTTTAAAAATATATAATAAAATAATCATGAAGACAATGTGTTTTAAAATAAATACATAAGTCAGAACCTTGGGAATGAAGATTAAAAACTAAAGTGGAATAAATATAAATAATGAAAAATTAAAATCTATACATTTTTATGTTTAAAGGAGGGAGGGAAGCTTTCTTATCTGCTGTTAGCAATTGTTACGTTAGTCCACACAGAACCAGAAAGATTACTAGGAGGGATGGCCACCTTTAGCTAAGTTGTAGATAATTAGGTAAATTAGCAGGAAGGAGGCTTCTTCTCTCTGCATCTTTGCTCATTTCCTTCCTACCATCTTCAGAAATATAGAAATATCATAGTACATGCCCCAGAACTTTATTCTGTTGATACTGCTTTTGTCTTGGTCTATTTCTGGTCATTGTAAGTTGAATTTACACCCTGACCTACAGAGCTGGATAAAATCCATTTCGTTAAGTCCCTTCATGTTTAGGAATCCTAAATAAACTACCTTCAACAGACTATTCCTGTGCTTGTGTCCAGATTTAAAGCCATGTAACACCTGGACTTTGTGAGCTTAACCTGCTGTGACAAATAAAAATAAATAAGAAAGTTTCCCGTAGTTGACAACCCAGGTGGAAGTTTTACTACAATTTCCATCAGTCACGGGGGCAAGGCTTCAAGTGAAATAAACTGTATTTACACACAAGTTTGCTCAGAAAGGTGGCTGTATTATATAGCTTTATACCGCCTCTGAAACTTGCAAAGAGACTCATGGATATAAATAAACAGTGAAAACAAATCCCCTCGTCCACTTGAATTTTTTTTATGTTTACTTGAATCCTTTTTGTATCTAGACAACTTACACCAAGTAAATTTTGCCCTAATTCAGGAGGGAAAAAAATGGGCACTCTACACTGAATGACATAATGCTTTGGGGGAAAAAAAAAGCCCAGTATAAGGTGTACTCATTCAAATCCATATCACAATTGATTCTGTGATTTTCATTTCTCTTTTATTCTGATTTACTAAACTGATAGGGTAGGTAAGGTGTGACAATTAAAATTTTGGAAAATACTGTATAAAGACAAAAAACCCCCAAACTTCATGCAACTACAATCTAAGGTAGAGCGCTGGATAAAGGAATCAAAAAGTCTAGGATTTGGATCAAAATCTCAAAGGTATTTTTTTTAACTAACCAGATTTTTTTTAAGCATATGATGTGAAAATCCAAGGCAAGTAAAAACGATTTATGAGAGGAACTTGCAATAAAATATTAAAATGTTATAAAGGTACTATACTTAATAAAGTATGGTGGTACTGACACAAAAATAAAACCAAACTAGAGTTCCAAAAAAACAGAAAACTCTATAGAAAATAAAAATATGGTATATTATTAGGATGACACAAAGTAATTGGAAAAGGATGATTTGGCCGTTAGTTAATGTATTTAGCTTTTCAAGAAAAAATAAAGTTATCCTTCTACTTCTACCAAGAAGCAACATGGTTTAACCATCGAAACCACTTGGATGGTTTAACAGTCTTGATATCTACGAAAGAAAGAAACCATAAAAGATGAAGAAGAAAATATAGATGAGTATTTACTTGATATTGAGGCATGGAAAAACTTAAGCATAGAAGCTAAGGAAGATAACCTCATGGCAAGAGCAGAATGTTTTAAAGCATAAAAGTGAAACCCCTGAATCACAAACAGAAAGAACATTCAAAGGAAACGACAAATTAGAACAGCATTACAACACACGTGGTAAATTAGTGATCACAGCCCTAACTAATAAAGAACTACAAATAAAGTTAAAAAAAACCAAACAGACCAATAAGATTACACACAAAAGAAAGGAACAGACAACTTTAAAAAAAGGAATAAAAAGTCATTCAACGTATCAAATAGGGTTCATTCCATTTTAATCTAAGAAATATAAATTAACATGAAATAGCACTTCTCACTTTCTCTTTGGAAGATCTAAAAAATAAACGATAATACCCAGTGTTATTTGGGTAAAGCAAACAGTCCTATACTTTGCACAGGAGAATAAATTAAAGCATTTTGAAAAGATACGTTGCCAATATGGATCAAGATCCTTAAAAATGTCTATGCACCTTGATTCAACAATTCCATGTCTGGGGATTAATCATATGGAATTAATTTAGAGATATACACTAAGATTTATGTATAAAGATAGTCATAACAGCTTTCTTTATAATAGGAAAAGTTACTTAAAAACTCAATTAAAAAAAGATGAGCTGAATAAATTACAATACATACATTAAATGCAATCTCCTACAACCATTATAAATCATATCTTCAAAGAATATTTAGTGACATGCAAAATACTCACAAGCAAATTGGGATACAAAATGCTATATACACTGATTCAAATTTTGTTATTATACACAGACACATGCAAACACAAACAAACACAGGAAAAGACTATATCAAACTACATCAAAATGTTAACGTGGGTTAAGTATCAATCTTGGATGTTAGTTGATTTAAAATTTCTTCTTTACACATTTCTGCATTTTCCATGAATGCATATTGCTTTTCTAATTTAAAGGTAAGAACTTTATAAAATTCGGTGTTTGACCATAGCTTCACCAGCTGTGTGAAAGCCCTGGGGCACCTGATCTTCTCTTAGGATCTTCATTTACAAAGTGCCCACCATCCTAGCTCTGCTTTTCAGAGGTAGATGTCTAATGTGTCTCATAGTTTCAAAAATAATAATAAAAGGACAGCACATATTGAAAGTTGTTTTAAAAAATAAGAGGGCATTTCTGATCAATCTCTGACACCTTCTGGAAAATTAGGGACAAAAGCTCAAAAATGGTTCAGGCTTCAGGGTCAATAGAATTATTGGGGATGGTATTTCTAATTGTAGTTTCCACACTATGGTTGCTGATGGTAAAATGCTTACACCCTCCACCGATTAATAAAATAAAACCAAGTTGAAAGAAAATTAGAGCGTCGGCATGAAGAAGAAAGCTTTTTGTTAATATGAAATGTGAGCACCATTAAGGAAAAAAGGAAAACAGATTTCTGCATTGCCCACATTGGTACATCATTTCTGAAACATTGGATCATGAAGGATTCTGTCTCTTAGTCAGGAGTCAGAGAATACTGATGTCTAACAAGCCTTGGTGTTTGGTAGACCCTCATTGCTCTTTGCCTATATCTAGCCAACGTGAAAGTTTTAAAATTATTATGTTGGTGATAAGAAAGGGGTAAGATAGGTGACTGGACATAAAGAATAAATGTGATATATGGAAATAGAGCAGGCGGGACTGTTGTGCTTCAGAAAGGCAACAGTTGCATTTAAGTGGAATAATAATGATATTACTGATAGCAGCCAAGAACATGTTTCACCCTACTGAATTTCAGTCACCTTGACAATAAGGAGTCATATGCTGAAAATTATTAAATGTATCCCTTCATTATACTGTTCTCATGTTTTTTTTAATTTAATAAGGCAAAGATTTTTACTATTTAGGGAAAATATTTAAGACTTAAGGTTTTTTAATATTTAAGGAAAAAGATTAATTGCTGTGGTCATGTTTATAATCTACCAAGAATCGTCTTATATTTGAGGTCAGAGGGTCTACCATCGGGTAGAAAAAAATCAATCAAGACATAGAAATTTCTGATACTTACATTTTTAGGTATGGAATTATAGAAACTAAATTCTGAAGTTCTGAGGGTTCTCCAAGCTTCGATTTCACGGAGGATTTAGAAATGTTTACGTTTCACCTTTGTTGAATATCTAGTCATATTGTATCTTTAATAAAAATTGGTGAGGTCTTTTGCATGCTGGAGAAAAGAATAAGTCATTTCACTTTTATCATCCTTTGTAACAGTCTGTTATTCAGTCAGTAACTTACTACAGCAGTGATTTTGAATGGCGGTGACTTACAGTGGTAGTTACAACTTTAATCCACTTGGGTGCTCTGGTACAAGCTGGTCATCTTTGTTTTTAGAAAGATTCAGCAAGCCATGCTTTACTATTATAAATTCAACCTTAAAGTATATTTCTTTGATGAAGATATTTGAAAGAACAGGAATAAATTCTATGGCTCCATGTAATAACTTCTCCCCTTTAAATCACTACATTTCTTCATGTCTTTTCTGGAAGTTGAGCAAAAGCTCCCCCAGGAGTGACTAAGATGATCAGAGTATCAGTGTATTTTCAACAAAAGCAACAGAAAGTTCATTGAGCTCCTCCTTTTCCGAGCTGTGCTCTCAGTCACCTTCTCCCTGCATTTTTGTGATCGGGTCACCCACATGCTGCTTCTCTCATCCACAGTTTGGAGACAAGTTCAACAGTTATTTGCACAGAGTCACACACAGTATATATAAAGTTTCATGTTGCTAATGTACTCAGCTTTCTTTTAAGAGTGAAAGGATATTTGTTCTGCAGACACCTATGCCTTTTTAAATATGTAAAGGTGGTAGAGGCTTGTAAGTGTGTCCACCATGTGCATTTGGTGGGACTTGGTATTGCACGTGTAGCAAGTTCAGAGCAAATTTGCTAAGCACTTAATCAATTGATGATAATGATATTCAATGATAATGACTTTCAGGGATAATGAAAGGAGTTTTTAGTACTTAGCATTATTGAGAGGGACTGTTGAGAGACAATAATGTTGCAAAGAATATGGACCTTGGAGCCAAGTAGTATCTTAATTTAATCTCAGCTCTAATTTACAGGCTCTGTGATAGGATGCATATTACTTAACCACTCTGGTCCTCCGTGTCTTCATTAGTAAATAGCTACATTTTGGGGGCAGGGATTAAATGTGATAAAGTATGATGGAGAGATCATACATAATATACACTCAATAAATGGGAGTGAGCTTTGAAATTCTTGATTAAAATACACTAGAAATTATTTAGCAGGCTATACTTTCTGTCCATTGAGAATATGTCCTCTTCCTATCAAAACTATTCAGAGCATGAGGTGATCGCTAAGAAAAGTTGTTTGAATTTTCAAGATCTAAATAATAATTGAAATATATAATTGGTATTTCATTCCCTCATTTTTCTTATTTGAAGGCTGAAATCCAATTGTTTATTTTTGACTTCTTTAACTCTCTCTCTTTCCCCTGGATTGTAAGCTTTTTGACCTCAGGTCTGTTCTGCTCCTCCTTGCTTTCCCAGTGCCTAATATACAGTAGGTATTTAATAAAAATGTGTTGATTGAATGAATGACAACCAGCGAGCCTCCTTCATGAGACAGCGAGAGATGAAAGTGATAACGGCACAGCCAGCCTCACGGACCTTCCTGCCTCACTAAGGGCTCAGCAGAAAAGCACGGAGCCGCAAATAGCACATAGTTCTCCGGACCACCTGATCTCTGATCGGCCCACTGAATCTTTCCTATCATTGGTACAAATAATATATCAATATACATTAATTTCATTTTATATAAATGCAAATTCATAAATCTTAATTTATCCCAGAGTTGGGAAAATAATAAGAAAATGTTCTTGTCTGTAAAAGAAATCATGGGAAATGCCCAATATTTACTTCGTTATTGTTTGGCTGCATCTGAGACCTTTATAATGGGCCCACTTGAGGGATTGGTGGCATCTCATGAAAGAAGAAGTCAGATAGATCCCCTTGTTCTACCAAAATGTTAGGCGGCCAGCGAATGGGAAACCCAAGGAAGGGGTAGTTTAGCCTTTTATTTTACTATCTGCCACTGCTTTTGAACAGCATGGGTGGTGCTTGGGGCCTCTGGCACTGTTCCCAGAAGCACTGGCCCTGCCAAGCAGAATTTGCACCTTCATAAGTGCTGATTGACTGTGGTAGAAAGATACAGTCCCCTTTGGGAAGCAGCATTCTGGGAAAGATATTATACCTTCAGTCTGGTTGAGGGGAATACCCAAGGAAAAAAGGAGTATATGTCTGGTACTAGTAGGTAGCAGATAATTTGATTCTTTTCTCATTACATCTCTTTAGTCTACCATGTATTTTGAAGACTTGGGTTCCCGAGACACGGGTCATAGAAAAATAAAATATGAAAGCAGTAGGGTTTTTCTTTTTCTTCTTTTTCTTCTTCTCTCTTCTCTCTTTTTTTCTTTTTTACAGAGTATTGTAAAAAATTTGTTTTCCTGGCTAACCACAGCAAACTTACAAAGCTTTCTTCATTACGGTTTGCTATTTAAACGACCAGCTCATTCTGCGAGAACATCAGACATATGTCTACCAGATGCTGGGAACAGTGCAGTCCTAAGGACCCCGCTCAAGTGAACAATAATCTGTGGACAGCGGGTGTGAACCTGAGCTGGGCCAACACCTCATCAGACCCAATGGCTAATTGATTTCAAAATTAGACTTGGTATTTCTGAACAATAATCTTAAAAGGCAGCCATAAAATACATCAGGATCCTTTGAGCTAGCCAAGCTTTCATCCAAATGGCTTATTAGGAAGAGCTGGCACACCTGAACTTTGGCACAGTCAAATAAATCCAAAAACAGCAAATGGAAACCACATTTGGCACTGGAGGTCTGTCAGGAGAAGGTTCAATTCATGAGGAAACATGATTGTTGATTGTGAAAATAATTTTTGTGTTACAAGGCAGGAAGCAGTTCATTGAATGTGTGTTAATTTGACATCTGTGATTTACACAATAAAATATGCATAATAGGTATTTGAAGGCTTTTGGGTGTCACATAATCTTTGGAACACCAGAAGAAGGCAGGGCATAGCAAGGGTTATAGTAGTTCCATTAGTGATAACTTAATCGCATGTGTAGACCTACCCCTTTGAACTCTGAATTGCTGTTGAATGGCATCAGGGTCCAAAAGGGTTTAAATCCGACGGCACTGCAGTGACAATAAATTATAACAACTATTTTAGAAATGCTTGGAATCTTATCTTGCCTTCAGAGTGTGCAAACTAAGATTACAAACCCTGGTTTAAGGATGGCATAAATTCTGAGAACAAACAACTAAGATTTACACAATGTCAGTGGTGTATTTCAATGCACTTGCAACATTTTATTAGGACTTCTACACATACAAATGGAAAGCCCTGTGTTTTTGTTTGCTTGTTTTGTTTGTTTGATTTTTTAAAAAAAGCAAGCAATAAGGTATATCTAGATGGGCACAACGACTTACAGAGTTGACTGCACAATCCATGTAAAAGTGGAATTCTTATTTTAATCTTCTGGCTGTTTTAGAAGAACAGCTTTTGGCATTTTCTTTACACTTCTTATCCAAATAATTGACTCAAGTTTTAAAATTACGTTTACGTAAAGGCAGTCTGCTTAACTGGATGTATTTGTTAAGCCTTCTCACGTCCCTTTTAGACTTTATCCAAGGGTAACAACATTTTTCATAGAAGGAGGACAGAGAAGAAAACAAAATTTAAGGGCAGGAACGTAATTATTAGCCTTGGGCCAACCCAAAACTCACACAGCAAAGAATCATCATGAGAACGAGGAGGGCAGGACGCGACCCTGGAGAATTTATCTCCAATTGAAAACATTTTCCTCTCCCTTTTCTAGGGCAGTATCTCTCTGATTGCTCCAAGAAAAGCTGACAACCTAAGAGCAATCGTGATTATGAATTTTTACCTAAGAAGTTACTCCTCCCCACAGCCTGGGCTGTGCTCATTAGGGGGTGACTGCCACTTGGGGATTAGTGGTTGGACATCTAAGAAAGGCAGATATGAGTTCTATCCTCTGCTCTTCCATTAATTCACTGGATGATCTGGGACACATCTTCTTTCTGGACTTGTTTCCTCATTTTTAGATGGTGAGAATTGGACTAGATGATTTCTAGGGGCTATTGCAGTTCTAAAATATTATTAAGCTATAAAATAGTTCCTTCAAAGTTGAGATAAAGAAGCTTGGGGCAGGGATCACTGGAAAGAAAACAGAAGAAAAGAAATATTTAGGGTGTGATACTTAATGAACTGAATTAGGACACATGCAGTGGTTTTAGAAATTTGATTTATAACCACATTTTTCATTATAACAAGATCGAGAACTAACCGACAAAAACTTTAATGAGAAAATACTATTTGAAGTGGAAATAATTTTTTAGCCAGAACTAAGTAGATGGAAAAATCACTCATTAGCTCTACTAGTACAGGGTAATAGCAAAATTCTCCAAAATAAAATTAGTTTCTAGGAGTTCAGCCTTCAAATCACAGTCTCCATTTATCAGGTTAGCCAGCATATTCTTGAGTGTTTCTTTTATAAAGACAAATAAATATTCAAGGCACACAAATTCTCTCAAGAATTACTAATGTTGAATTCTGGAGAGTTTTAGATATTATGAAGATTAACTACTTGGTATTCTGTTTATATATTGTGTCAATATAAAATAGAAAGCATGTATTTAGTTTCAAAATGTTATTGACGAGACTCCCCTGATGGCTCGGTGGTTAAGAATCCACCTGCCAACGCAGGGGACACGGGTTCGAGCCCTGGTCCGGGAAGATCCCACATGTCGCAAAGCAACTGAGTCCGTGCGCCACAACTACTGAGCTTGCACTCTAGAGCCCGTGAGCCACAACTCCTGAAGCCTGCCCGCCTAGAGCCCGTGCTCCGCAACAAGAGAAACCACCGCAATGAAAAGCCCGTGCACCCCAACAAAGAGTAGCCTCCCCTTGCTGCAACTAGAGAAAGCCCACGCACAGCAATGAAGACCCAACGCAGCCAAAAAAATAAAATAAATAAACAAAATGTCGTTGACTCTCAAAAATTAGAATCCAAAATTAATGCTTAAATTGCTAAAACACTTTTTGTTCTACATTCAAATTCAAAATTCTTAGGATTTTGCATTTCAGTATTGAAACTGATATTACCATGACATTGTGTTAGCTATACCTTTAAATAATTTTATCTGGAATCTTAACTAATGTATATGTTTTTTTAATTAAAAAAAATTGTTTTATTGTTAAACTTTTTATCGAGTGAAAGATTCTCTAAACTCTATAGCGCTTTACAATTTTCAAAAACTTCACACACATGATTTCCTATAATCCTATAATGACCCTTTTTTTCTTATCCCCTACCCTTATATTGCCCCTTCCCCCTTCCCTCTCCCCACTGGTAACCACTAGTTTGTTCTCTATATCTGTGTCTGCTTCTTTTTTGTTTTAATCACTAGTTTGTTTTATTTTTTAGATTCCACATATATTAACTAATGCATTTTAGAGGATACTTATTTATATTTCATTGAATATGCCTTTTGTCTCATTTTAAGTCATTTTCTAATTTTTGTAAAATGGCAATAATAATGACAACAATATTTAACAAATGTATTCTAGTGTGCCAAGTATTTTAAATGCAGTAACTCATTTAAATTTCACAATAAACTCACAAGGTGGGTACTACTGTATCTATTTTATTGATTAGGAAAACAACTTTAAAGAGCCTAAGTAACTTGCCCTAGTTAACACAGTAACTTGTAACTATTACTTACCAGTTCCTATTTTCTACAATAAGCATCATCATTACTGGAATGAGTGTAATTAATTCACTTATTCATTCTATATACAAATACTCCTGGGTGCCCTACTAAATGGCAATCAGTATTCTAGGCATAGAGGATAGAGTGAAGTTACATTCTAGGGTGGGGAATCAGAAAATAAATAAGTAAATATATAAATAAACAAGATTATTTCAGTTAGAGGATAAGTACCCTGAGGGCCACCATGTTGTAACTGTGAGTATCATGAAGAAAATAAAGCAGAACAATGCAGTGGAGAGTGATGGGGGGAGTGATTTTTGATTACGTAGTCATAGAAGCCTTCCCGGAAGAAGTGGCATTTGAGCAGAGATTTAAATGACAAACAGCATCCAGTCTTGGAAATATCTTATGAAGGGACACCAGGCAGTGCAAACAACTAATACAAAAGCTTTGAGGTTGGGACAGGTTTAATGAAGACAAGAAACATAGAGAAGGCTGTGGAGTTAGAGCCCAGTGAAAGGGGGAGGGGAGGCAAGATGAGTACAGAGAGGAGGGGGTGGGGGCCAATGTGTGGCCTTCCTGGCCTGGCCGTGGTAAAGAGCATGAAATGTGTTACTAAAATACTAATGTAATCCTACCTTTTAAATGAGCGTCATTAACATTTGTTTTAGTGACCTAATGCAGAAATTTCTGAACTTTTCTCTTAGAATGCTTCAGAAATTTTAGGGAAAAAAAAAAAAAAAGGAACGGACCATCTCCCTGGAAAAATGCACATGTACAAAGAAATGTTCACACTATTTCAGGAGTTAATTGGGTTCCTGTTCCCCCAGGACTTATATATGGGCCCATGGATTTCAATTAAGAAAAATCAGAAAAACTAATAGTGAGCTAAATGAATTGTGGTCATTAAATCATAATTATGATCCCTACCTAAGTAGACAGTTTTCCCCCCAGAATTATGTAGTGCAGACCACAAGGCATGCTACCCTACACAAGGCTAAGTTTCCAGTTTCAACTTCAGAGTTGTATTTTTTTTAACAGATCTCAATCGTCTTTCTGCAATTCTGACATGCAAAAGCCGAATTCTTAAAGCTGAAAAAAAATTTTTAATAAATTAACTACCAGCAAAATTTGACCTAATGTGAGATTATTTATGATTTATGTTTATTTGTGCCACTCATGTCACTCATGTGTCTTGTGGCAAAGATAATAATGTGTCGGATTAGAGAGTGATGCCTTGGTTTCCACTAGTGATGTTAATAGGTGATAGATAGATACGTAGATAGATACATAGATAGATGATAGAAAGATAGATAGATAGATAGGTCCCTACATTCCCCCCACCCCCCCCAAAAAAATCAAAATTCTGAAACACATGAGGCCTTGAGATTTGGGGGTAGGGAAACACAGACCTGCAAAACTTCTTTCCTTCTGAAATATTTCTTGAGTATTTTACACGTCAGCACCCAGGGCTCAAACCGCTTACATCCAGCTGGTACCCTGACAGGTTTTAGATGACAGCCCAGTGTTTCCTCAGTACAGACCACCTCTGGAAGTCTACAGGACACTGGAATGTTCTCCCTCTGCATATAAAAGAAACACCTGAACCAAATTAATCTGTGCTTATCCAGTGTGAAGTTCACAGTGTCCCTCAGCTGGTCTTCCCTTCGCAGGGTGGTCTATTGACTTAGCTGCTGTGCAAAACAAGCCCAAGCAGGGAGTCTCCACTTCTTGAGGGGCTTTTCCCGGAATTATTCCTAACCTATTCCCAAGCTTGATTCTTCCTTTGTTTTCTGCATTCTCAACCTTTATTTAAATAGAGCAGCTTTGTACTTTCAAGGCATCTTATCATCATCAAATTGCTAATACATCTCACGTTGTCTTAAAGTAGGCATTACCGTCCCTGTGCTCTGGAGAGACCCAGAGATGGATTAAGTCATTTGCTCAAGGAATCCAAATGTGACAGTGATTAGGCTTAAATTAGAACTCAAGAGTTTCGTACATTGTTCATTTCTCTAGTCTCTGGGGCACCATACTATTATCTGGGAAACATTCCCAGAGACCAAACTAATTATCCCTAGCGATGATGCTTCTGCCTACCATATAAACATTTCAGAGGCAAAAGAGGAGGGAAGAACTGTAAAAGAATGAATTTTCCATAATGTATTAATGTAATGAATACAGTGAATGTATTAACTCTCATTCTTTGTATGATCTTTGCCAGATCATTTCTCCATGATTTGAATATATTTTAACAGGACCCTTTAAAACCTAAAACAATTATACTCTGAGAAATAAAATATTAGATTAAAGCCATTAGAGTTGAACTTTTATTTATTTGTTTACTTTATGTATGTGCTTAATGGAAAAGTTAAGATTCGTTTTTGCAGGTACTGAGAAACCAGAAAAGAATGTGTATTTTATAAAAGTTTCTAGCGGAGAGCTGCCAAACTTAAAATATTTCTTTTAATCCAAACCTGAAAATTTGGCATATGACTCAATAAGGAAAGGAGGGCAAATTGTAGGAATTATTCTTCTCTAGCTTTTCCCAAGTCTTTCTCTCCCCTGCAGTGTCTTATGGACACTCTTTAATTCCTTTTTTTTTCTTCCTCTGTTCCTCTCTGCATCACTGAAACTAGCCTGTTTCCATTTACACGCAGCTTGCATCCAGGTTTTTCTCAACCTGTACCTCAGCCCCTTAGGTTTTTGTGGAATCTGCTGTTATAAAAAATCTGCAAGATGTTAACTAAAGCAGTATTATAGGTAAGTGTATAGCCTTAAATACATTTGATAAAAGCAAAAATTTGATGAAAATAAATGAATAAAAATTTCAACTTAATAAATTAGCAGGGAACACAAGATAGAAAACTAGAAAAAGTGGTTAAAAAGTTTATTTCTAATAAACCAATAACCGTGACTGTATTCCAATGGATAGTCAAACATAAAATTCACCCAAAATGACACAAGGCATAAACACCAAGTCAATTTTGCTGCAGTTTCAAAGGACAGAAAAATGTCCTCGTATCATCTGTTTCAGGAAAGAAAAGGAAAAACAGAAAGAGAGCTAGCCAGTCTTTTTATGAAGCTATTATAACGTGGATCCCCGGAGAAAAGGGCTGCACATGGAAACAACACTGTAGATCAATTTCATTTATAAATATAGATGCAAAATGAATAAATTTTAGTAAATAAAATTCAATGGCATATTAAAAATCCATGATAACTAAAAAGGATTTATTCTAGAAATGTTAACTTCTTCTCTCCATTATAAAATCTACATTTCTATTTATTTCAATATATGAAAAGTAAGTTGATAAAATTCAACATTCATTAATGATTTTTGGAAGTTCTAAACTAGAATAGGCAGCAGTTTCCTAACCTGACAAAGTCAAGCTATCTAAAAACTGTATTTCCAAAATGAGGATGTGAGACGTGTGATGGATAGTCTCCCAGGCAAAAAGCATTTACCTACTGAAGATTATAAAAAACATTTAAAGTCTTTGGAAACTTGCCTAAGGGCATATAGCAAATGAAAAAAACATCTATTCAAGAAAATCTACTAAATCTTGGTAAGAACAGTGAGAATCCGTGGTATTTAAGCCACGACCCACTTACACCTCCTCTCCCCAGCTCAGTGTGAAGGAAGATCTTCTCCAGGCACAGGCCACCAAGCAGGCAGGGCTCCCTTTCCACCTTGCTCCCCCTGCAGGGATGTGGTTTCACCCAGGGAGGGGCTGGCCACCAGCACTTCTCATATCCAGCCCCCAGTTCTGTCTTGCAGAAGTACTATTCCAGGCAGGCTTGGACAAGAGAACCTGTCTTCATTCCTCAACTCAACTCCCACTCACAGAGAGAAAGCTCTAGTCCAGAGGCAGTATGTGGAGAATACTGAGCCTTAAATGCTTCCACCCAAGCTCACTTCCAGGGTGAAGATTCCATGCCAGGAGGAACAAATTGAGAAGATTGATATCCACTGTCCCCACCCAGATCTCTTGTCAGAAACCAAGAGTATCCTTTGGCGAAAGAGGGTCATTGTCTTGGCTGCAGTTCCAGTGTACTGGCACAGAAGGTGTGCCGAGGTGGACACACAGATTAAGAGAACGAAGCACAACACAGCTCTGCTTAAGGAGACTGTATTTGGAACAAAGTATGGGGAGGGTCATGAGTAAGGCTATTGCAGGAAACGATGGAGAGCTCAGCGGTGAGCAATGAAGAGAAGGTCAGTAGCTGCTGAGAGAAACAAGCTAAATTGTAAATGAACAGACCGAAAGAGAAACTCAGATAATTTCTTATCTGTATGGTAAAATACAGCAAAATTAGATCCTTACCTTGTATCTTACATAAAAATCATTTCCAGATGGATTAAAGATCTAAATATGGAAAGCAAAGCAATAATACCTTGAGAAGAAAAGTATTAGATAACATCTTCATGATGGGGTAGGTAAGAATTTCTTAAAATATAGAAAAAATCATGTAGAAAATGATTGATAGATTCGACTAAATTAAACTATAAAAGTTCTTTTTATAAACAGACACTAGAAATTAAAATATAGGATTATGTCTCTATGATTTTGGAACAGGGAGCGTGATATTTTGATCTAAGAAACATATATTTCAGTCTTTGTTCCCAGCTCCTGGCCAGAGCTCCTAAAACCCTTGTAATTTCCTAAGTGACAGGAGTTTTAGAAGCATTTTTTGTCAGAATACTTGTGTTTTTTGCCAGTTCCTGAAATAGCTCCAGAGTGATATGTCTTTTGCCATCCCAAACAAGCTCCTTTCAGCCACACCTGAGTTTGGGTTAAACAGGTGACTTTTGGAAAGCCCCACCTCCCCCAGGATGGGGGCTGGTTGCTAGGGAAACCAACCACAAGGTTAGAGGCTTGGAACTTTCAGGCCCACCTCCAACCTCCGGGGATAGAGGGGCTGGAGTAGAAGCAATCACCCAGTGACGGATGATTTAATCCATCATTCCTATGTAATGAAGCCCCATAACCGTAAGCAAAGAAATTGGGTGAATACAAAGAAGTGCTGAGAGGGAGGGGTACTCAGAGAGCACAGAAGCTCTACCCCTCTTCCCGTATACCTCGCCCGATGCAGCTCTTCTATTTGGCTGTTCCTAAGTTATATCCTTTAACGTAAATCGGTAACAGTGGCCATTCTAGCGAATTATCTGTGAGCCATTCTAGCAAATCATTGAACCCAAGGAAGGGGTCACAGGAACCCCTGACTTACAGTCTGCCAGTCAGAATTATAGAGGGCTGGGACTTTCAGCTGCTGTTTAAAGTGGGGGACAGTCTTGTGGGATTGAGCCCTTAACTTGTAAGGTTTGCGATAACTCCAGGTAGTTAGTGCCAAAATTGAATTGTAGAACCCTCAGTTGGTGTCTGGAGATTTGGAGAATTGGCTGGTGTGGGAAAAACCCTCACACATTTCACATCAGAAGTGGTGTGTGAGCAGAGAAAAGCAGTGTGTTTTTCCTTTTAGGGAGAATTTCTTGACAAGACAGACACACACATACGCACAAAAAAAGAGGAAAGATGGCTATATCTATCTCCATTGCAGGTTAAAACTCTCTTCTTTTTAAACAACATACCCTATAAATAAAGTAAAATGACAAACCACAATGCAATGCATATGCATAACAATGCAAACAAAAGAAATAGTGTCAAACACATTTAAAGAACTTCCAGCATAAAAAGACATAGATTCCAGTAGAAAAATATGGAACTGGTATGAACAAACAATAGAAGCAGAAGTCCAAATGGTTAATATTAACACATATTAAACCTTTGTAGTAAAGAGGGAAATACAAATAACTATCACAATGACATAATATTTCACACCCCATCAGATTTGGAAGACCTTGAAAAGTCTAACAAAGCAAGTATCAGCAAGAACGTGGAGAAAACTTCTCTCACTTGAAGAGGTATTTAGCAATATCTAGCAGAGTTAATTGGTGTATCCTATGGTCCAGGGGTTCTACTAGCTATGTATATATTCCAGAGAAACACAGATATATGTATAACGAAACTTATCCAAAGTATTTATTGCAGAACTGTTTATGATGCAGCTTTTAGAAGCTTCTTAAATGTCCATCAGTATAGGCAGATGGGTAAGTAAATGTTGGTACATTTACATAAAGAAAAATATAGTAGATAAAACTCAAGCTTCAAGTGTCAACATGACTAACTCTCAAAAGCATAATGTTGAGGGGAAAATTATAAATTCAATATACTGTTTATAAAAATACACAAAACCCTGCCTTAGAGAGTTTGTAAATGTGTGTGATAAAATTATTGAAAATAGCAGGGAATGTACACAGTGACCTCAAGATAGTGTTTAGTGCTGAGCGGCAGAAGAGATATAGAAAAGGAACTGAACAGGAGATGTACAGAGATCTATATTTGAATAGATCTATATTTTATTTTCTTAGACATTTTTGAAGCAAATTTGGCAAATGCTAATCAATTTTAGTATTAGGGAGTGAATTCACGGTGTTAGCTATATTATCCTCTATAATTTTCTATATTTTTGAGGTATCTCATCATAAAGATATTTAAAATAAGATTTAGGAAGCAGTAGCAGTAGATATGTGCAGTATTGTACAGTGGAAAGAGAATGGACTTTGGGATCTGATACAGGAGCTGTGTGTCCTTGGGAAATTTTTTTAACCTCTCTGAACATCGGATTCTTCTTTTGTAAAATGACCCATCATGACATTTGCCTGCTGGTGTAGCGATGAAGATGAAATGAATTGGCATTAAGAACAGGTGCCTGATATCTAAAAAGCACACGATAAATACTAATGATCTTATCCCAGGAACAGATTTCGTACTTCAACATAAACACATGCAGAATTGCTTTTTATCATGTCTGGTAGTATTACTGAAAAATTCAGTTCTGAGACTACACCCGTCTGGAATAGGTTTGGCTGCACAGAGAGTTTTATGTTTTTGACTCGAGATGCCTTCAGGGACCTGAGCCTGTCCTGTCTTCCTGTCTAGCCACTGTCAGCATGTGCTTTGGTCCCCCACACCCCTCACTTCCGCTCACAAGGTGACTACCTCTACCGTTATATTTTTTTGTCCAGGTATGAAAATGAGAAAGAGCAAAGTCGATTGCCTCTTTTGAAATAATTCTCCAAGAAGCCCTAAAAACTTCTATTAACTTCCCATTGGCTAGAACCGTGTCGCACGGCATCTGTAACAGCAAAAGAGGCCAGGAAGCTGATCTGTGGCTGGGCGTGCCCCCTTGGACAAAAGCGGACTTCCGTTAGTAGGAAGATGGAGACAATGAAGAGAGCTGGCCTGGGAACCAGCAAGAACTGTTGTAGAGCTTGCTGTTCTATGAATCCCACAGGGACCTGCATTTTGAGTTTGGGTTTGCCCTTCTAGACTCTGATGGCTTCAGAATTCCTCCCTAGAAATGATTCTGTGGTGACTATATGATTGTAAATTAATTTCCTTTAGTAATTTTATTTAAGCCTGTGTGCATAGCAAGTTCACTGCTTTGTTTAAATGACATGGATAAATAGGGGGCGCCTTGCGGGGGTGAGGAAGTGGTTGATGGAGCTGATGAATAAGGGGAATCCTGAAGGCCCCTAGAGTCCTCAGCTGAACCCCAGATACTAATACTTATGCTTTTAACATCTCCAGACACAACGCTTAAAATTAAGGGGTTTTTTGCTCTTGGAATAAATCAGCAAAGTACAAAGATCACAACTCTTGTTAATATTTTTTCATGAGGGGGCTTAACTGGATTTTAGCAAAATTGTGCTTTTCTCCCTTTAGCTTGTATCTTTCTGTTCTTATGGTCTTATAGGAAGAAACTCAGCGAACTAATATATATATTTTAAAATTTATTTTATTTATTTATTTTTGGCTGCGTTGGGTCTTCGTTGCTGCGCGCGGGCTTTCTCTAGTTGCCGCCAGCAGGGGCTACTCTTCGTTGCGGTGCACAGGCTTCTCATTGCGGTGGCTTCTCTTGTTGCAGAGAACGGGCTCTAGGCACTCGGGCTTCAGTAGTTGTGGCACACGGGCTCAGTAGTTGTGGTGCACGGGCTTAGTTGCTCTGCAGCATGTGGAATCTTCCTGGACCGTAGCTCGAACCCGTGTCCCCTGCATTGGCAGGCGGATTCTTAACCACTGCGCCACCAGGGAAGCCCCGAGAACTCATAGTTTTTAAAGAGAAAGCAGTATTCCTCCCCAGCGGGATCTTGCCTGAAGCAACCTCGTTTACAGGCGCTTGCTTGGGCACTCAGCCCAGTCTGTTACAGACATGGTGCAGCACAGGTGTGGTAGAGCTGCAGTAATGAGTTGCATACGCTTCCAGTTACATTCTCATTTATGATGTCATCAGGGTCCAAGAAAGCAAGAATATTACAAATTTTGTTAAAAAAGAACAAGGGAAGGTTCTGAGGCTCTTTTAAAAGTTAAGTATTCTAGGAATTATGATTAAAATCAAAATTTTGAACTCTTACAGAGCACCCCATTTATAGCAAAGCATTCACCAATGAAAATTGCCTAGAGAGAGAACGTTTTAAAGTCTATGGGGAAAGAAAGGGGGAGGATAAAACAAGTTTTCCCGTAATGTCAGTTCAGGCCAACCTTGACCGACTACCATTCTACCTTCAAAGTGTGGTCCAATACATTGATCTTAACACAAGTTCTGTTAACACTGGCTTTTAAACAGGATAAAAAAATAAAACCAGATTAATGACTTACCTTAAGTCTTAGCTTCATTGGACACTGCAAACAAAGCCTTGGGCTCCATAAAACTCTGATTGGCTCATGTACAAAATTCAACCTCGAATTTTATCTTGGTTTCATTTAGAAGGATCTCTCCTGTCATGATCAAAGGTGGTACGCATGGCTCTCCTCTGGGGAGTGATCTGAATCTTCAGAATCTCCCTGCACCTCCAAACGGGATCTGGGTTAATATGAACTGCCTTGGATAAGGATGTATACTTGTGCTCCCTATTGTATGTATTCACATGGAATAATCAAGTTATGCAATTCACACTTATACCTTTTCTGTTGCACAAAAGTGTGAAATTGTCATAGAGGCAAATGCAAATAGTGCAAATGCTTCCACTTTGATTTTTGGCCCTACGCCATCTGTCAGGGAGGGGTGAAGGGAGTAAAAGCAAAGGGACCAGCGGAAGTATCAGCCTTTTTGTCTAATGTTGTAGAGGTTCAGGTGTCAAAGAAGTGGGAGAAATGGAAGATTATCTTGATAACTATTCTGAACTGTTTAGTCCCTTCCAGTGGAGACTGGTGACTCAGGAGCTGCAAGGCCAATCACGAGAGGATGGGATGAGGTCAGACACTTGACCCCAAAGCCTACTATTTAAAGCAAAAGCGAAGTGGGAGACAGGCCAGTCACAGACCAATCAACCAGCAGAATTCACCAAACCCAAGCAGAGCAGATGTAAGAACCACGATCCTGGGGCACACTGAAGATTAGAGTTGACCAGAGTTGATGAGGAGGTGGGAGTCTAAGAAGCGTCTCCATTTGGAAGACACAGTTCTTTGTGGTGGCTTCTTCTGTACACATGTGCCCTCCCCTGTCCTGAACATCGTGCTGTCTCCGGTATTCAAGGGGCAGCATTTGACAATGTGTCATCAGGTTGTCATCTCCCCCTCAACAAACCTTTCTAGGTGTGACACAGTTCACGCAGTTGTCACGCCCACCGTCCTCAGACAAGTCTGTGCGTCTGTGCTAATACATGTGTCTGTAGCCGATAAGGCATCTGGAAGTCTCATGAGAGCTAAAGAACTCTGTCCCTTCCTCCTTCTCTCCTTGGAAACTGATGCCCTTCCATCTTTCCATCTAAACACTTGTTCTTCCAAATTTTCTTTCTTTTTTTAATGACAAGATATTGAATATAGTTCCCTGCGGTATACAATAGAACCTTGTTGTTTATTTATTTTACCTGTAGTAGTGTGTGTCTGCCAATCCCAAACTCCTAATTTATTCAAATTTTCCATTCTCGCCAAAGCAAAGATAATTCTTCCAGGTGGCAAATCTGTCATTTTTGACTCAACCCTCCCCTTTATCTTCTCCATGGAATCTCATCCTGTCTGCCAGTCTCTGCTTTTGAGTTCATGTTTTCTTTTGTTTTGTTTTCCTCTCACTATCAACACCTAGACTAGACCCTCACATCAAACTTGGATACTTTGAATGGTCTTCTAATTTGATACGCTCGTTCCAGCCTCTCCTCTCCCAAATCTGGGATCCCTGAGAAGTCTCATTACCTGCAACACTAAGTCTAAACCTTAGTCTGTGACACTCAGTATCTGGCCCACTTTCTTTATCCATCCAACCATGCTTCCCCCCTTCCCCTCCTTACCACCCATTTCCCTATTTCCAGTTTTGCCATGTTTTTTACCCACTTCTTCTAATCAATTTTCCTTGCTTAGCACTATTCACAATAACCAAGACATGGAAACAACCTAAATGTCCATCGACAGAGGAGTGGATAAAGAAGACGTGGTACATAGATACAATGGAATATTACTCAGCCATAAAAAGAATGAAATAATGCCATTTGCAGCAACATGGATACAACTAGAGATTATCATACAAAGTAAGTAAGTCAAAAAGAGAAAGACAAATACCGTATGATATCACTTATATGTGGAATCTAAAATATGACACAAATGAACCTATCTATGAAACAGAAACAGACTCTCAGACATAGAAAACAGACTCGTGGTTGCCAAGGGGGAGGGGGTTGGGAGAGGGATGGAGTGGGAATTTGGGGTTAGCAGATGTGAGCTTTTATATATAAGATGGATAAACAACAAGGTCCTACTGTAGAGCACAGGGAACTATATTCAATATCCTGTGATACACCATAATGGAAAAGAATATGAAAAAGAATATATATGTATAACTGAGTCACTTCGCTGTACAGCACAAATTAACACAACATTGTAAATCAACTATACTTCAATAAAATTAACAAAGAAAAAGAATGTGACTGCTAATGGGTACAGGATTTCTTTGCGGGTGATGAAAATGTTCTGAAATTAGATACCTCAATAAAAAAGAAAGAAAGAAAGAAAGAAAGAAAGAAAGAAGAAAGAAAAGGAAGAAAGGAAGGAAGGAAGGAGGGAAGGAAGAAAGAAAGAAAGAAAGAAAGAAAGAGAAATTTCCTTGCTTAAAATGCCTCCTCCTTTCTCTCTAGCTATCCAAATGCTACTTATCCTTCCAAGTTCATGCCAAATTATCTCCCTTAAGCCTTCTCTGAAAAATTCGGTCCCTTTAAATTCCTAACTGACAGTCCTAACTGTCAATACCACACATTTAGGTATCTAGAAGATTATGTTTCGGTTTGTGATATTTAACGCATGTTTTAGAAATTCAAGTGTGCCTCCTTAAACTGCTTTTGAGAGCAATGACTTTGTGATTCATTTCTCCTATATTAAGCTCTCTCCCCTGCAGGGAACAACAGGCACACAAGGATGTTTACCACATATTTATCACATATGCCTGAAAACATGGATAAAAGAAAAAAATGATATTAAGATGGACTCTTAGAAAGTCAGCTTGGGGTTCAGAGAGGTTTAAACACATTATACAAAAGAAGTATTCAAAGACACTAAGAATGAAATATTCTTCTCCCTCTCTTCTTTGGACCAGCACCTACGTTGGCCCATTCTACTCTATTTTTTGGCCCTTTGACCAATTTCCGGGCTGCTAAATTGGCCTACATTCCAACTTCATCATTGGCAAGTAAGATATCACCTCCATATTTAAATAAATAGTTAACTCTGACCTCTGGCTTTACCAAGTGGAACAGTGGTTTCCAAAAACGGGACCCCGCTGCTCTGCCACATCCTTTGTGACTTGGGGAAGGGTCTGTTGAGATCCCCCCCACTTCCCTGTGTTGAGTTCACTTTCTCTTCCCCTGAAAATGACACCAAAGCAAGACAGTGGTAAAAGCAGAGCCCATGGGAAATGGGCTGAAGGATGAAGTAAATTTTATTTTGAGCCGAAAAACAGTTTCATTCTAAATAGCTAGCATACACAGTACTTTCAGTTAAACAAAATAATGTAATTTTTTATTAAGCACCAAAGAAGCAGAGAGCCTGGGCGAAGTAGTTTGCCAGCTCTGGATCCTCTCAGCAGTTGGGTGATCTAATAAGTAAACACTACTATAAAGGTAGAAAATATACCCAGAATATGAAAATTTATTAACAGAGTGAAAATTCTCCTCAATTAGTTCTTCCATATTCCATCTTCAGGGGCTGTAGCACAGTTGTTTAAAGTATGGAAGCCATGTAAATTTTGTAAAATCCTTAAAGGAAAGGAAAGCTGATTTTAGACTGTATAAACAACACTGGACTGAGATCCTGGAAAATTGAATTGGCATGTATAATCTACATGCAGAAGTAGAATCTGGGAGTAATTCAACAATTAATTTTGAATAAGAACATCTCACTTTTATCATTCTTTCTTAACACACGTGATTTAGAATTTCAGTCATCAAGCCATAATGGGTTGAAAATACGAAATTAGCTCACCACATTTATGTGTAGACAAGATTAACATTCAATAATGTGCTGACTCATCTCACTCACCCTAAACGTATTATTTTCAGATTTGACTTAAATAGCTAAGTTACCACTTTATCTCTTTCTTTGTCCAAGCCAACCTCTTTCCTCCCTTCCTTTCGAAGGACAGTCTTTTCTTCTTGCTCACTATTATCAAACCAAGCCACAAATCTAATTAAGCTGTCTTGATGCCAAAATCTCTGCTCCTGGAGAAATGTATCATGCAGCACATCTAGGTAAGTGAATTAAAAACCCATCCAGGCAGGTATCTGGTGAATGTCTCAGTTCATCCTTGCATAATAAACTAGCTTCTCCTGCTCATTCATTTGTCAGTCACAGTAACTAAGGATTATTGTTTGCTGAATGTACGTGACACCAGCAATTTGCAGTCTGTTGGCAAGAAAATCAGGTTAGAATGACAGAGTGAGAAATTAAGCAGAAGCCTGATGTAATTAGCTACAACAATCAGGGCTCTAATTTCTGATTTATTGTTTCCTGTTTTCCTGCTGCGCTCCACGCTGTGTATACTGTATGCGCTCCATATAGGCCAAACAATGGCCTTATCAGTCCTGGCAAAGTGAGAGGTCAAAGTTAACAATATTTATTTAAACAGGCAGGATGCTTCCCGCTGCAATTAGGAAATAACTATTACTAATAGGCCCTTGGCACTACTTCCTCATTTATACAATTTTTTTGGAAGGAAAAAAAAAAAACAGAAACAAGAAGGAATTGGGATTCATTTCTTACAAATGCACGAGAGTTGATTCATCTCTCTCTGGGGGACTCTTTCTTACTCTCAAAAGACCTATGATTCTAAATGAGCCAAACAAATCATTATTGTTATAGCTGAATATTCATAAAAATACGGAAAAGCATCCTTCCTGATAAATAGTACAGTTTTACCTTCAAAGTTCTATTAAAAGTTTATTGCAGATCGCTACCCACTCCCACCCCACCCCTGCCTTGGAAACTAGTCTGTAATGAATTTCCTTGCTTTCCATCATTGAAACACAAACATAAAATGGAATCAGGCATTCTTTTTATATTTTGAGAAGGTGTTCTTTAAAATTGCCTGTAGGATCTATTTTGAAGAGGAAAATTATGAGCATTCTTTTTTTTTCTAGAACTAAGTTTCCAGTTTTTTTAATTTATTTTTATTTTTGGTATGTGTTGGGTCTTCGTTTCTGTGCGAGGGCTTTCTCTAGTTGCGGAAAGTGGGGACCACTCTTCATCGCGGTGCGCGGGCCTCTCACTGTTGTGGCCTCTCTTGTTGCGGAGCACAGGCTCCAGACGCGCAGGCTCAGTAGTTGTGGCTCACGGGCTTTGTTGCTCTGCGGCATGTGGGATCTTCCCAGACCAGGGTTCGAACCCGTGTCCCCTGCATTGGCAAGCAGATTCTCAACCACTGCGCCACCAGGGAAGCCCCAACACAGTTCTTTTCTTTTAAGTTGACAGATGCTCCTTGTCTTTTAATTCTCCCAATAGTCTACGAAATAGGAACTCATTTTCTCTACTTTACAGATAAGGAAACCGAGGCTTTGAAATTCAGTAACTTGCCTGAGGTTATTCAACTGGAATAAGACCCAGGGATCATTCTCCACTAGGTGCTTAACTTTTTGTTCTTTAGCCTTACATCTTAAGATCGTAACAGAGTAAGATTCTAACCAAACATCTGCACGGATACATGGAGATGAACACAAAAGTGTTCATTAAACTTTTATTAAAACCATCTCAGCTAGATGAATTATCATTGGATACCAGAAAGCTAAATATCTGTCTGTAGACCCTCCAAGCCTTAATACTGTAGTAGCTGACAAAACATCAGCATGTTAGAGAATTCTAGTGCTCCCCTCACCCCTCCCCACTTCAACTTATGTCTGCTGCTCCTTCCTCAATAATTAAAAAAGAAGAAAAAAAAGCTGGGCAGAGGCAGATAGCCAATAAGAATGAGGATCAAAACTCTCCATCTCTCTTACGGTCAGTAGATGTGGTCACACGTTGAAGTTCTGGTCAATGGTGTGAAGGAACGTGTTACGGGCAGGGCTCAGGAACCTCCTTAATGTCTGTCATTCTTGCCAATTGCTCCACGTGGGCGGTGATCCCACTTCCCCCGCCTTCTGCAGGACTTCATTCCAATCATCCTCCCCCTGTCTGTCATAAATCATCGATACTTTTCCTTTCTACTTGATTATTTTCAAAAGAATATGACCATGATTATATTTCACCGATTTTTATTTATATATTTATTTTATTGAAGTACAGTTGATTTACAATGTTGTGTTAGTGTCAGGTGTACAGCAAAGTGATTCAGTTATCCATATATAAATATTCTTTTTCAGATTCTTTCTCACTATAGGTTATTAAGAGATATTGAGTATAGTACCCTGTGCTATACAGTAGGTCCTTGTTGTTTATCTATTTTATATACAGTAGTGTGTATATGTTAATCCCAAACTCCTAATTTATCCCTCCCCCACTTTCCCCTTTGGTAACCACAAGTTTGTTTTCTATGTCTGTGAGTCTTTTTCTGTGTTGTAAATAGATTCATTTGTGTCAGTTTTTAAAATTCTACATATAAGTGATATGATATTTGTCTTTCTCTGTCTGACCTACTTCACTTAGTATGAGAATCTCTAGGTTCATCCATGTTGCTGCAAATGGCATTATTTCATTCTTTTTTTATGGCTAAGTAGTATTCCATTGTATATACGTACCACATCTTCTTTATCCATTCATCTGTCGATGGACACTTAGGTGGCTTCCATGTCTTGGCTATTGTAAATAGTGCTGCTATGAACATAAGTGTGCAGGTATCTTTTCAGATTAGAGTTTTTGTCGGATATATGCCCAGGAGTGGAATTGCAGGATCATATGGTAGTTCTAGTTTTAGTTTTTTAAGGAACCTCCATACTGTTCTCCATAGTGGCTGCACCAATTTACATTCTATTTCATCCATCTTTAAAAGAATCTTCTTCTGACCCCACTTACCTTGCCAGTTACCATCTCATTTCTTTTCTCCCCTCTGCTGAATTCTCAGAAAACATGTCAAAACTCACTGTTTCTAATGTTGTAATTAATGCATCTCCACGCTCCCATCGGAATCATTTCACTTCTGTCTGAAGAAATTCTCTCAAATCTTTGCTGCTTTGGGAGCTTATCAATACCTTCAAACAATTATTTTAAAATTTTGCCCAGATTTTCTACTTATTCTTGGTAAGAGTACTGGTTTGAAATAAGCTAGTACGTTATCACAGGAAGCAGAAGTCTCACTGGATGTCTCCCTGGAAGACCTCTCGCCCAGATTCATATATTCAGATGCACGCTTCACATCACTGTACAGATGGCTAATAGCTCAAACAGTATTGAAACCCTGGCCTTCCCCTCACCACCTGCCCCCACCCCACCAAATCCTCACCAACCAACCTCATCTACTAGGTAATATCATCTTACTTGGTAATATTATCAACCTTTTAGTTGGTCAACCTCAAATCCTTGGAGTCATCTTTTATTTCTCTTTTTCCCCTCCGACCTCCTAGTCAATCTTCTGAGATTCTGTTGACTTCATCTTCAAGATTTCTCCAGAAATTAATCATTTCCCTCCATCTGTACTGTACAACTCTAATCTGAACCACTGTTAGATCTTGCCCAGATTGCCACAATAATCCCCCAATAGGTCTCTCTGAGTCTACCCTGATCCCCTACAGTCTATCCTCAACAATGCAGGTAGAATGATCCTTTTAATAATTAAATCAGATCATGTCACTTTTCAGCTCATACCTTCCAATAGCTGCCCAACTGAATAATCAAAGACCTTACTATAACTTATAGGATGCTACTTAATGGTCCCCTCCTTCCCATTCTGACCTCATCTACCATTTTTACTGTCTTCCATCATCATACTGGCCTTTTTGCTGTTTCCAAAACATGTGAGGCATTTTCATATCTCAAAATCCTTGCTCTATACACTTCTTCTTCCTGGAGAGCTCTTCTGGTTAACTCTTACCCTCTCAAATCCCACCTTTTCAATGAGGTGAGGACTACCATGACCAATCTATTTTAAACTGCAGCTTGCCCAGCTTTTAAAATGACCCTCTCAATTCTCTTTACTGTGCTATAGGTTTTATTTTTTCCATTGAATTGTTCACCTTCTAATATGATATATAATTTTGCTTTTTGTGGTTTATCTTCATTTGTCTTCCCCTGCTAGAAAACATGTTCCAAGAAGA
Organism: Balaenoptera ricei; assembly: GCF_028023285.1. Classification (NCBI taxonomy): domain Eukaryota; kingdom Metazoa; phylum Chordata; class Mammalia; order Artiodactyla; family Balaenopteridae; genus Balaenoptera; species Balaenoptera ricei. The sequence continues at coordinate 6,967,211 of NC_082644.1, forward strand.
AAGGAGTCTTTTTGTTTTCCATGGGTGTATTCCAAACATCCAGGACAGTGCCTGGCATATAACAGGTTCTCCATATGTATTTGTTGAATGAATAAGTGAGTCAATGAATGTATACATTTCTCTTTCTACACATCCTTGGTTAGAAGATGAATGAGATGTTTGCTTATCTTGAACCATGAGAATATATACCGTATCCTAGTGTATTTGTGTTCCGTGTCTGCTGTAACAATTTACAAGTCACAAACTTGGTGACTTGAAACAACAGAAATTTATTCTCTCACAGTTCTGGAGACTAGAAGTCCAAATCAAGGTATCTGGAACCACACTCCTTCCAGAGGTTCTAGGGAAGAATCTACTCTTTGAATTCAAAACTTAGAATGGAATGCTGTGGCCACATTACTCCAACCTCCAAGGCCAAAATCTTCAAATCTCTCTCTGCTCTGTTTTCGCATCACCTTCTACTCTGTGTGTGTGTGTGTGTGTCTGATCTCCCTCTACCTCCATTTACAAGGATACATGTGCTGGCACTTAGGACCCGCATATGAATAATTCCACATAATCTCCCCCATCTCAAGATCCTTCACTTAATCACATCTGCAAAGACTCTCTTCCTAAATAAGGTAACATTTAAGGTCCCAGGTTAGGGCGTGATATCCTAGAAGGTCATTATCAGCCTACTACACCTGGGGATGATGCTGGAGCACGTTTGGTTCCCTCAGAGCTGCATGGAGCAAAGCTGTCATGCCAGCCCTAGAATCCTTACTTTGGGATTTTAGGCTAAAGAGAAATAAACCGATTTTAAGCCACTCTTATTTTGGCCCTTGTTAAATTCGACCAAATTGGATCCTAACTGATAAAAGCTGATGAGTCATTGTTAATATCTTTTAATTGAAATATTACATTTACCTAAGATGAAGTTTCACAGACTAACCCTAATGTCACGTTTCTTTAATTTAGAATGGAAATTTATGGACTCATTGGGTAACATTGGTAATTTCGTGTTAATTAGAAACTCTGATAAAAAGTGAAAAAAGTTATAACTTGATAATGAAGCTTAATAGAAATTTTTAAAACTTGAAATGTTTAGAGAATATAAAAAGTTATATAAAGAAATCTTATTATAGAACTATTTAGAACCACTGCTCTATATGAAAGCACATTAAATAGCTGAACAATTATCTTCTTTACCTACTACATTTTCTAAATAAGCCTAATGAAGAGCAAATTACAACAGTCTAGACTGAGTCACAAAGATATGAACATTCTCAATAAAGTATGAGCTAAACAAATACTGTATCTGATAAGTGCCGGTGAATGGTGACTGAAAAGCCTAGCTTTTTAAACAGAAAACTGCCTCTTTAGCCCAATTGTAAAAGCTGATATTTATTTTGACATGTTTGTCAAACAATAAATTAACACAATATTGGGCAAATCTAATTCTGCAAAGATAAGCCCCAATAAACTTTCAGAGAGATCCTTGGGGGAGAGGTATTATTGGAGATTATAAACTAAAAAAGTGTTAGGAGATTAGAGATGTGAAAGACAGTTTGCAGGCTGTGGGATTCCAGAGGACATCTGTGGCTGGTCCTTCCCCTATATGTCCTATTATTAAGTGACACTGTTAGGGAAAACATCTCAGGCCAAAATAAACTCTAGGACCTGGTAGACTTATGTATTAGATGTGAACGTGTTATAATTAAGCTACCTTGGCTCCCAATGGCTGCCCAAATGATCACGTACCTCATACATTTTATCAAAACACTAATATTTTATGTTCTTGCTTTTCTATACATTATCATTAACTGGCGTATTCGGTAGTTAACGCACCACCATCCAGCCAGGTGCCCAAGCTGAAAGCCTTTTTTCCATTCTTCCCCTCCACATCCGGGGCGGGGCCAGGGCTGGGGAAGTGGGGAAGCAAGTCCTAACCTATTTAATATCTCCTTCCGTGCATCTCCCATTACTATCACTTAGGTCGACTCCAGAACTATCTTTTCCCATCCAGGTCCCATTAAGCTCCTAAATGATCTCCACACATCTACTGATGCCTCTCTAATACCATCTGCTTCCTGCATCCAGAGGAATCTGCTAAAAGTACTAATACATCCTTCTTCTGCTGAAAACCATTGGGTGGTTCTTCAAGCCCATTCGTAATCTGGCTATAGAATTTCACAGTGAGAATATGACCGTTGGAGAGCAATTCAATGAATATATCATAACAGGTTCTAATTGGTTCTCCAAATGGCACAAGATAAGCAACAGCATTTAGTGTATCAAAGAACCAGATCATCAATCATTGAACATCTATAACAATCTCCCTTTGTCTACTCGTCACAGTAAATTTCAGGTTTTCATTCCATCTTCTATGCTATTTTCAGACTTGAGTTATTCCTTTAGATTCTTCTTTCAAGTGACTCATGTTCATCCCTTGAATTTTATTCCTATTTTCCATTGTCTCCATCCTCTAGTCAAGATCCTTCTCACTTTCTTCCTCCACTTTAACTTTTAATGGAAACCTCTTCTTCCTCTACACCAATGATTTCAACAGTCAGCAAGGAGCACCCCTAGGACACACGACAACCATCTTACCATGATCAGAGTGAGACAGTTCTTCAAGTTCAGGTAAAAATTCATTTTGAGAATCACTGTTCCAGTTTTCCTCAAAATTTTCCTTAAAATGACCTTCCTAAAATATCCCTGTGATCATATTACTCCCAACTCATCCACCTTCAATGGTGTGTCATTCTCATAGAATAAATTGCAAGCTCCTTAGAATTTCACATTACCTGGCACATCTACCTGTAACCTATGCATCTTTCAAGCTGGTTTGCCACCATCCCCAGAACATCCTGTCTCACTTACCCCCCCAGTCTTTCCTCACTGACTCATTACCCCACGAGCCTCGTGGCACATCTTAGATCATAACATTCTTATTTCTTTTTATGATTTAATCTTTCTATCCCCACCTAGACACTAAACTTCTTCGACAATAGAAACCAAATCTTAGTTATTTTTCTCCCTCAGTGTTCTTGCACAACGTTCTAATCCGTAGTCAACAAATTAGTTGGTTTAAAAACTTACTCACTTGGGACTTCCCAGGTGGTCCAGTGGTAAAGAATCTGCCTTCCAACTCAGGGGATGAGGGTTCGATCGCTGGTGGCGGAACTAAGATCCCACATGTCACGGGGCAACTAAGCCCACACGCCACAACTAGAGAGAGAAAAAATCCACACGCCCCAGCTAGAGAGAAGCTCACGTGCTGCAACAAAAGAGCCCGCGTGCTGCAACAGAGACCCGACACAGCCAAATAAATAAATATGTTAAAAAAAAAAAAAAGCACTCACTTGATCCACCTTAGCTCTTTACTTTATTCAGGTGTCAAAGACAAGGAGATTCAACAAGGTAACCTGTTAAGTTTCTTATTCTGGATTTCCACACTCAGTTTCCTGAATGCCTGAGACCAGAGACTGGACTGAAATTCAAAGGAGCCCATTTGTTCGGAAACGCATTTAAAAATCTCTGTGAGACCACCGGGCACAAGACTCATTTTCAGAAAAGCTAAACTTTCATATTCATGTAATTTCTCTCATAAGTCCCCAAAGTTGTTTTTATTTTCTTTTATAAATAAATAAACAAATCTAACGATTATTTTTTTAGATAAGTCATAAGATCATGATGGCACACAGCCTCTAGGAATTTATGGGGGAAAGAAAATTTCTACGTGAAGTGGTAATTGTTTCTATCCCCTGGAACAGCAGACCTGACCTTTGCTAGAAAGGTAGAATAAAATTTGGGAAGGTAAGATTCAATTCAAATGAGCAAGGCCCTGCATTTTTCTCTTAAAATTTTGAAAAGTCTCTGATAATAACGATCATACCTTACAGATCAGTATCATTTTTAAAAATAGGCTTAGGATATATATCTGGATCTATCTGTCTGTCTGTCTATCTCTCCATCTATCCATCCATCTAGTCTGTCCCCCTCCACCTCCACTTCTGATCTAGGCTCACCAGAGGAAAATATAGCACTACGAATAAGAGTATTGCTCGATCTGAACTGCAAAGCAAAATTAAGTATAAGTATTATCTAATGCTGATCATCTAATATCTGCACCTAGCCAAACACACAACAATAAAAACTAAACTCTATACCAAACATACATATGTACATACATACATGTGTACATACATACCTGCTCTAAGCATGGTCTGCTAATGCCTGATGGTTTGATTTTCTTAAACATGAAAAAAAATTATATCCGGGGGGGAGGAATAAATAATTAATAAGAACCTGCTGTATAGCCCAGGGAACTCCACTCAATACTCTGTAATGGCCTATATGGGAAAAGAATATAAAAATAAGGGTGGGTATATGTATATGTATAATTGATTCACTCTGCTGTACACCTGAAGCTAACACAACACTGTAAATCAACTAGACTCCTATAAAAATTGAAGAAACAACAAAAAAACTATATCCTGTTAAGAGCTACACTTACGGAAAGAAATCAAAGTGAAAGACACCACTTTGCTTGTTTAAGTGGACCGAGATCTACATAGTGTTGCCCGAAACAGGCCCGTGCTGATTTTCGCAGGGGTCGTTTAAGAGGGCAGAGTCACTACAAGACAGTAACCGCAAGACCTGATCGCTAATTTGCTGCCAGTGAATGCGGGACACAGATCAGAATTTCAGATTGACCCTTGATTTTATAAGTTAATACCAATATTCCTTACATTATTAGTTTTACTGGTAAATCAGGAGCAAGTTGTTGGAGCCAGCTGTGACCCCAGGGCAAGAAGTCTTTGCCTGCTGTCACCTTCTGACAGTTTGGGCTGTTAATTACCTCAATCAACTAGAACACAAGCACCTCTCTGTCTGCCAGCTGGCAGGCTCTGCTTCAGAAACTGGCAGCTAGGGAAGATTTAAAACCTGTAAAAAGGGCTGCTATGTAAACAGTTTATTGTATAATATTCGATGACCAGAGTAGACCCGCATCAGTAATCAAAGGTAGGGTCTGCTATCGGGCCTTGAGAGGGTAGCAAAGGAGGAAGTTAAAAATAGCTTTTGTTTATATCTTCTTCATCCAGAAGAATGAAACTAGGGCTTGTGGCTCTGGAGGAAGGACGCTGGTGCCTTGGAGGAAAGGCAGCCACTTAGCTCTCCTGAAATAAACGTGGACACAAACAAAAAGACGTAACTAAGCAGTTGTGTTTACTTTACAGAAATCACAGAGTGGGTGGAAAAGCTGAAAGCTCTCTACCGGTTCAGGATGCTGTATGGGCATCCACTCTAAAAGGGAATCTGTACCCATAACACATGTGTTATGTATTACGTGTGTGCTGTGTCGTGTAGCCGATTATACTCGCTGCTCTATTCCAACCAAAATGGCTTTCCTAACATTCAAGGACATTTAAAATACATTTTTCAAAATCATGCTAAAACTTTTGAGATTGTACCTGATACTTCACAATCTCCTCTCCAATTCTATAGGTAATTTTTAAAACATTAATTTGATTACACTATCAAAGGATAAATCAAAATGCTAAATGATTCTTAATATTTTACATTCCACTTGAACATTAAAATTCAGAGACATCTGGTCTTTGTTGATTTAATGGCTGGTTTCATAAGCCAACTGGCTTATGTTCAAATCGTGATCAGAATCTAAATTATTTATTTGTTTTAAAGAAATATAAACAAGCATAATACACTGTGATAAAGTAACACTAATTTTCAACAATGAAAGGAAACAAAATTAACATGTATCTGTCTTTGATTCATTTCTTGGAGGCATTTTTTTCATAAATCTTTCCAGAAGAAATAGTAGCCTTCTTGATATTTTCCTTGGAGTCTCTTTTCATATAAATTATCAAACCAAATTAGAATTAAATATTTTTATACACATACACACACACACACATACACCTCGCCCAAATATTCTACAGATAAGAATTATAAAGATGCCTGTATTGCCAGAAGACTTGAAAAACCCCACATCTAAGAGTAAATCCTACAAGTTTGTAATCTTTGCCTTGCCTTCCAGAGAAGCAAAACTTCCATCCCCTACTCCCTCATTCCTTGCAACCTCCCTGAAGCGTCTGTTACTCTTGTTGATCATAGTAGATAATACTGATTGCTTGCTATTTGCCACGCAAAACGAGAAGACTTTTAAGATGATTATTTCTCATTTATCCTTTGCAATAGCCCTATGAGACAGGTTATAAGATTGCCTTCAGTCTACAGCTGAAGATAATATAACCTGCTCACAGTCATACAAATATTAATACAGAGATTCTGTAGCAAATCTTTCTGACTCGTGGCTCTAGACTCTTAATTGCTCTGCTACACCACCTCCCCCATCATCGGTACTTTCTTAAAAGTCTCTCTTGGAAGACAATCACGTCTCCGTGCTTTCTTGCTCCCCTCCTTCCTTCTGCCAGAACTTCATCAGTTCTATTATTTTTTCCCTTAGGTATATATCCATTCCCAGGGCTTCTTCCCACTCACTGTTGTCATTTATTTCAGTGGCTTTGACTTTTACTTCTGTGCATGTGGCTCCAAACCTTCCTGGACTTTCTGGAGCTCCAGTACCCTCCATTTGGTCTGGGTAGGCTCCCGTCTGCAGCAAACCTGCCCTTTCTCTTGTCGCTGCATCTTAATTAATGGCATTACAATCCACCCAAGCTCAGGATTCTGTTTCATCTCTTCATGCAACACCCACTCAGGTGAAAAACATCTTAAGAATCCTACTTTTGAGAGAAATCTTTTTCTCCTACCCCCATCGCATGGCTAGTTTGAGTCTCCATTCGTTATTAGTATCCACTAAAGTAGCATTGCAGCAGCCAAGGAACTGCTTTCGTTACCTCTTGTCTCATCTTCTCTAATCAATCCCACATTTTGCCATCAGAAACATCCTTTTAAACCCAGAATGGCCCTTAGAACTCCCCTTCTCCAAAACCTTCAATGGTTTCCCAATGTACACAGACCAAAATCCAAGCTCCTCAGTTTAGTAAATCCCTTGGCTTAGTTCTGGTTTACCTTAATCCAGCTTAACTTCTACTTCAATACCCCAAGATGCTCACTCTGCCTTTCCTAATCAGCCCTGCCTTTGTCTCCTCCTGACTGTCCTTTCTTTGTGAGCATCCTCTTCCTCTTTCATCTTAATCCCTCTTAAACCACCTCTGGTTTTCTCCTATGAAACTCCTTGTGCTCCCACTGGAAATTCATCCACCTCTTCATTTATTTAAGATATATTTATGGAATACTTACCATGTGCCTTACACTACACTAAAATCTGAAGACTTAAAAATAAAATACTGGGTCCCTTCTCTCAAGGAATCTATAATAAGCTAATGGAGAAGACAAACAAGTAAATAAGCAACTAAAATGACATGTGGTTTTCATGAAAGACACACACTTCTAAAGTGCACTCAAGAAAAAATAACCTTAAAAGTACTATGATTACTTTTTTAAAAAAAGAAGAAAAAGAAGATTGCTTCATTAGTGAATTCTGCTAAACACTTCAGGAAGAAATGTTATTAATTTTACACAAACTCTTCCAGAAATGAAAGATTCCACCATTACTCTGATATTGAAAATCAGACAAAGCCCTTACACAAAATAAAACTAAAGACCAGTATCTCTCATTAATATAAATACAAAATCCTATATGACATTTTATCAAATCAGTTCAAGAAATATATAAAAAAGAATAGTATATCATGACAAAAGAGGGTTCATCCCAGATATGTTAGGCTTGTTTCAACATTTAAAAATCAGTAAATTTACTTTGTTATATCAATAGACTACAAAAGAGAAACCATTTTATCATCCCAATAAATGGACAAAAATTATTTGACAAAACTTAAAGTCATTAGTGCACAATAGAAACTTCTAGGAAAGTATAAATAAAAGGGAACTTCCTCAACTTGATAGAGGGTATCAACAAAAATCCTACAGCTAATATCATATTTAATGGTAAAAGAGCAAATGCCTTCCTCCTAAATATTGGGAGCAAGACCAGGATGTCTAATCTCAGAATTTCTGTTCAATATTGTACTGGGGATTTTAGCCAGTGCAAGTAAGAAAAGAAAGTAAGAAAAAGAAAATAAAAGTCATGCAATTTGGTAAGGAGGAAATAATTGCATCCTTACTTGCAGATAACATGAAACATGATAATTAAGGTAAAAATCTTAAGGAATCTACAAAAACATGACTAGAACAATAAATAACTTTAACAGAGTTAACATACAAAAATTGATTTTATTTCTATATATTAACACCTAACAATTGGAAATTTTAATTTAAAAAAATCACACATCAAAAACGTAAAATATTTAGGGATAAATTAAGCTATTAAATAAGTACAAAATCTGTACATTGAAATTTTCAAAACATTGTTGAGAGACATTAAATAAATTAAACAGAGAAATATACTATGTTTGCAAATTGGAAATTTTGATTTTGGGAACCAATCAGTTTTCTGCAAATTAATCTGTAGATTCAGCATGATCTCAGTCAAAATCCCAACAAGTTTTGTGTAATTTTTTGTGTGTATTTTGTATATTTTTGTGACAAGCTGACTCAAAAATATATATTGACATGCAAAGAAACCAGAATAGAAAAAACAATTTTTCAAAGGACAACAAGATTAGATGACTTGCACTATCTAATTTCAAGAATTATCACAGTGCTACAGTGTGGAATTAGTGAAGCATAGAGGTATAGCAAACTTAAGGTAATTCAAAGGAGAATGGATAGTCTTTTCAACAAATGGTGCTGGAACAAGTAGATATTTATATACTTCTTACCTAGGACAAAAGAAGTACATATTAATTAACTACCTCATTATATCAAGGGGGGATGGAAAGAGAAGTGGATGATAAAGTAGGAATCCCAGTAGGAACCAGCTCTGGCTCCACCAGTATCTGTGGTTTTGGCAAGTCAGTCCATCTCTCTGGATATTGTCAGCAAAGTGAAAGTCGTGGGCCAGATTATCTCCAAAGCACTTTCCATTTCTAATGTTCTGACAGTCTATGAGGCCATCAACCCAAAGGGGCTTATCCTTCAAGGATTGAATGTTTTGGTGGCAGAACCCCAGCTGGAATGAAAAGAGAAGGAGAAAGGGAGACAGAGAGAAAGGGAATTGAACCAAAATGGCTTTTTACATTGGGAATTTGTCATGTACAACTAATTCTACCCCCGGGGAAATTACAGTTATTTCTGTTCTTCCCACAGGAGGTTATTTTGAGCCCAGAAAATCAGTTGTCTTTGCCACAGATCATAATCTAATCCACCCTGGGCTTTATGATTGTGAATAGGTTCTAACAATCCAATAGCTAAGACAATAACATGAATATTAAAAATACTGAAATTTCCTGATTTGCCTTTTAATCAATTTCTAAAGAGTAACCACAAATAAGATGATTTAGGCCTCAGAAGTGGCCACATGAAGTAGGAGAAATAGTATAGATATAGAATCTGTATTCTCTTCTCTGCTCCACCCCGAATTATTTGTATGATGTTGGCAAGTCACTTAAGATCTTTAGATGTCAGTTCCATTATTAGAGATGACGTGTTTGGGTTTTTTGGTCTTTAAGGTACCTGACAATCATGGAATTCCTTGAAACTATAAAAATGAAGTCCAAATTGAGAAATACAAATACTCAAATAATACTGAAAGCCTATCCCAGATAAATCTAGCACAAAGACTCATAAGCAACATTTCCCTCAAGAACTGGCATTCTGGGTTATCTTGGACCTAATCACCATTGTTATAAGAGAAAGCAAAAGGGCAAGTTTTGTATTCAGTTTAGAAGATAAAAGGGTGAATTATATCCATATGCCACAGATCTCAAAAAACCAGCAAAGTTTAAAGGTAGAATAATTGAAAAATAATCAAATATGTAACTTCGATCAATGAAAAGGTGAGAAATTTGTCATAGATTCCTATCACTAGATCAGTTAAATGAGAGACGTAAACGCTCCTTGGGAGAAATAAATTTCAGTTTCAAGGCTTAAAACCCGCCAAGCTTCAGGTAAAAGAATTCTTCCATGCTGTACACCCGAAACTAACATAATATTGTAAATCAACTATACTTCAACTTAAAAAAAGAGAGTGCTTCCAAAGAAAGCAGGAAGAGAATATATACTGAAGAATGATTCAAAATAAAGTGAAATATATTTTCTAGCAAAAATTGCTGCTGCTTTTAGAACTTAAGGTGTAAGAAAAATTTTCAAAAGAGAAAGAGTTCATTCTCAGAAATATTCTCATAGCAGGAAATTTTTCTAGACCCATGTCAGAATATCTCCTGAATAGTAAGGCAATGAGTAACTTAATTTCTCTTTAAATTATTCTGTTGCTGCATCTCACACATCAAACATCTTACTGGTCGAGGTTGTTCAATTGTATAATTACAGTACTTCTCATTCTTTTGGTTATTTCTTAAATTATCTCTTTAGAACTGTCAGATAACTTAGATTTTATCCTTGAGAGGACAGTTCTGCTGTTAGAGAAACAAAGACTGGTGTTTAACGGAGTAGGTCTTAGGCGAATCATAAGGATTTAGATTCATAAAAACCAAATAAACAAAAGCAGGTTTTGCCTTCCTGTCAACATAATGAGCACGAAGTTTCTCTGGCTTTAAGCAAATGTGGGCTGTCATTTTACATTCCCCCCCCCCCCCCCCAGTGTATGATGTAACAAAATATTTCACAAATAGCCAGAAAGGAAATCAGACTCTGGTGAGGATTCTCAAGACAGTTATTGTGAGTGCTTGTGTACACACATTCACACACACACACACACACACACACACACACACGCACACACAGCCTGTTTTGCAAATGAGGAAAAACATGGTCTAATCATTTCTGCAGAAAATACACCTTATTAACCCTTGGGCAAAGCATCATAGCTGAAATCTTGAACAGGATGGGCTCTTTAAACCATTCATCATTCTTCTATTAGAAACCACTCCTACTTTCTCATGCAATACCTATGATGTTTAAAGTAATAGAGGTTCTAAGTACACGAACAAGTTAGAAATATTTCAAAAATAATGACTCAGACGTCATTTTATAATTCCCCCTCACAGTAAGTATCTAAAAGAATAATTTTGAAAATTATGCTTTGCTTTCTCTCTGTTTTTTGTAACTTTCCATGAATTCTTACACATGTTCGAATCATCAGTTCCTCTGTTCTCAATAAAATTTCTCAATGAAGGAAAAAATTTAAAAAACAAGAAAAAAAGAGAAGCTAAAGGGGAAGAGAGGAGAAATGAAAGAAAGGAAAAAGGCAAGAATTTAACATTTTTAAAATAATGACGAAGCATGCCTTCTATACTCTTTCAGATTTTCAGCATTGACCGTGGGGACGGAAGCTTCTGCGGCTTGCGTGAGTATGTTGAAAAACTTCACGTACTCTTTAATTCACTAACTATACCCAAAGGGAAACAAAATTCAACAGGAATTTGAAAGCTCTCCTGGATGTCACAGATACCTCACACCTTATGTGTGTCCTAAGAAGAAGGAAGTTCTCCAAAAATTTGCAGGATTAGGTGTTTGTCTATTCTGGACACATCATCCATTGACATTTAGAAGGCTTTTAAATATGCCACGATAGATTCTACCAGTAGCCTTTGTGGAACTTACTTTTCTTCAACTCACTGGACCAATACCCTAACTGGCAGTTGCAAGGGACAATCCTCAGCCCTGTAATGGCAGGTGGTATCTATACAATTCACAGAGAATAAACTGGAATCTCAATAAGGCTTGCACACCTGTCAGAGGTACGCTGCTACAGGTTCAACAACAGGCTCTCCAGAAGAAGAAAAATGTGTGTGTATACATTTATTCTTTATTATACCTTTTACTGATATAAAGAATGTGTAGCACACAAATTACAAATAGTAATAAAATACGTAAAACTCTTTTTTTTCCCCAAATTTCACACAGCCAATTTACTCTCGCAGAGGCTTTGGTTGATCTTTGCCAAACTCTTAAATTCATTATCGATCTCTGGTTACAATGGATGAATATAATTCTAACATCAACATTGGTTAATATTTTCATTTACCTTAACAAACAAGATGAAAGTAAACACAGCAAAGAAATAATTTGGAACTTCACTCATTATCAATGATATGAGCATTTCCTTTGCTGAATCTCATAATAGTTTGCAAATACTAGGAGGATATGTCATTAAGTGTCGCATTATTCACATTATAACAGCTACAGCTATAATGCACTTTTAAATTTGATCTGCATTATTATTTCCTCCATCATTGTTTTTAAGTCGAGACCAAAAAAAAAACCCACCAAAATCCGGAACAATAAATAAAGCCCTAATTCTCAGCGTTTGCCAGTTTCTATGGCTTGAGTACTTCTTCTCTGATAGAATTTAAGCTACAAACATGCATCCCCAAAGGCGGGAAGAAATATTCAACAGCACACTGTTATATGGTACTTCCAAATACAGATACAATAGACATGAATTATCTCAAGAGCATGGATGATAGTACAATGTAGTAAATTAAGTAGGAAGGTCTGGGAGTTTGGGATTGGCAGATGCAAACTATTATATATAGGATGCATAAACAACGAGTTCCTCTTGTATAGCACAGGGAACTATATTCAATATCCTGTGATAAACCATAATGGAAAAGAACATGAAAAAGAATGTATATATATGTATAACTGAGTCACTTTGCTGTACAGCAGAAATTAAACACAACATTGTAAATCAACTATACTTCAATAAAATATTTCCAAAATTAAAATAATTAAGTAGGAAATAATAAATTTTGAGTATGTATTACTTTTGTTTTAATGTAATTTACTTAATTGTAAGTTTATGTAATCCAATTTTTAAGAGTGGCTATGTTTAACAACCAGCTCACAAAATTCCTTAATATTTAAAATCTGCTCTTGGGAGCCAGTGTGGACCAACTATTCAAAGTCCACCAGGGGCTTGAATACTTGCCATTTTGTCATAGCTTCATGAACCTAAATTCTCACCTAGGTGAAATATTACTGGAATTACCAGAAGAGAACTTCTTTTAATTTCACTTAAGAATATACCGCTTAGTAAATATGTCCAAATTTGGCAAATGCTTTTGAAAGCCAATTTGTTAATGATATAAACATCTTATACCAATGTGTATTTACACACCACAGAAGAACAATAGAGGGTTTACATGGGTTTACATTTTATATAGGTTGAAGGTTTTCTGTTTCTTTGTTTCCATAACAGATTACAGTAATCAGAATAAAAGTAGCCAGCAATTAGCCTGCTTATTCTCCTTGAAACCATTCAGAACAAAATTTATTTATAGTATAAAACACCAGAGCCTATAAAATTACCAAAGCCCCATCTTCAAGAATGTAAGCAAGATACTTGCATTTGTAGACCAGAGTTTGGCCGAAATTCCATCAAGTGATCCTGAACCCTGTCAGAAATCTAAGTTAAAAGATACCTACTACAAATAAGTCATATATTTAGTTATGAATCAAACTTTCCACCTGAGAAAGAAAGAGGTGTAGTATAGAAAGAGAAAGAGCATCGAAGGATTGGCGTCAAAGAGGGTTTGGGTCTAAATTCTAGTCAAGCCGCTTAACCAACCATGTAACTTTGGGAAATGAATTACAGTGCTCTTAGGATTACATAAAGAATATTTGTGCATTACAGGGCACATAGCAGCAGATCAGTAAGTGATAGTATTATGAAAACGTATTCTTTTCTGCCTAATCAGACTTGTGGAGACTAAGGTAGGAACCCCTTAGAGAATAAATATTCATATGCACTCAAGATTTTTTCCAGGAAGATTCTATTCAAAGCAAAGTAAGTAGACAGTTTCACCAACTCCAGAGGATACCTCAGGCCCCAAATAGCTAAAAAAAAAACACAAAAACACAACAAAACCCATCATCATTGGACTTCTTTGGGTTAAGACAATGCAAATTAAATCTGAGACTCTGAAGCTGTATTTGATCCATCAAGTACAAGATCTTCAGAAGTACTGCAAGTCCCCTGCCGTCTTTACAACTCAACCCTCTCATAAAGAAAAAAGAGATGTTAAATATCTGCTATTTGCTCCTGAAAGAGTCACATTGCATTCAAATGCACAATTTAGGCATGGTGATATTAGAAAATTCTAGTTCAAATGCATATTTTACCTAAAATTGATTTCCTTAGCCCTCAGTACCCACTAATTCATTAGCATGCACCCATTTTTCATTTAGTTTTCCTGAGAGAAGATGGGGCCAAGAAAAGATAACTTACTGGGAGTGGGTGAAAGCTACTATCACATGGAAACTTCCTGTCTGGGAGAGAAAGTGATGCACTTGGGGGTACCACAGCCTCTGGCCAGTGCCCTGGGGAAAGACAAAAGGGAGCTTCGTAAACAAAGTTGTTCTATTTTGCTGTTTTATGTGAAAGCAGTACTGGCCACAGTCATAAAAAAATCACTATTTTTCTTAAGCCACAAAGAACATTTTCTTGGAGAATTCTTATTAATATAGAAATACCAATATCAATTATTACAATAAGTCAATACCAACAAGTGAATATTTTTACTTGGGCTTTTCTCTAGTGGCAGAAACCCATCTTCTGAGGTAGCTAGCTCCTGGCAGGAGTGCTTCAATAGAGTTAAAAGTATCTCTTCTTCGTACTTTACGTCTCTAGAAAAAAATGTATGACCCAGAATCCCTGAAATAACAGTTAAAGGAAACAGCAGCCGGATGGAAAATTGAAGTCCCAAAGCAAAAGCAGGGGCAACTGCTGAGAACGTCCTGCCTGAGAGGGGCTCAGAGGTAACCACCAGGCTGGAGGGGAAACGAGAAGATTTTCCTTGACACTATTTGCTTAGCAAGCACACAGTTTTTACCTAGAGAATATATTTATTTAGGGCAAATTAGCACCAAGAGTTGGAGGGAGCCCTGATGGAGATGATGAAGGAGCTAAACCCTCTACAGGACAAAAAAAAAAAAAAAAAGAATCCCATGTGCCTGCAATCACTCAAATGAGGAGAGAATAAAAATCTAAATTTATACTTTACCTGAAAAACTTTACCCAATTTTTTTATTATAAGAAGCTAATTTAATCAAAAATCAATCAATATTTATTGATTGCCTACAATGTGCTTGGCCCTGGGTAGGAGTAAGAGATGTCCCCTGCCCTCTCGCTGCATGGAGGCAGGAGGGGAGATGGACCCTGGGCAATAAGGTGACGTGATTAGTCTCAGAAAAGGGGGACCATGGAGATTCAATATGGTCTAGAGGGTCAGGGAAGGTTCCCTGAGGAAGTGATGTATCCAGGAGAAGTTACCTGGGCAAAATCTGAGAGGTAAGGGGTGAGAGAGGGAGAACAGAAAGAGGAAACAGCCTTAGAAGAGAGAACTGAGTGTGGGAAGTCAGGAAAAGAACCATAAGTAGTTTGAGGAACTTAAGAAATCTGTCTGGAGATGAATGAATAAAGGTGTGGTACGTATATACAATGGAATACTACTCAGCCATAAAAAAGAATGAAATAATGCCATTTGCAGCAACATGGATGGACCTAGAGATTATCATACTAACCGAAGTCAGACAGAAAAAGACAAATATCATATGATATTGCTTATATGTGGAATCTAAAAAAATGGTACAAATGAACTTATTTACAAAACAGAAACAGACTCACAAACATAGAAAACAAACTCATGGTTACCAAAGGGGAAAGGGCGGGGGGGAGGGATAAATTAGGAATTTGGGATTAACATATATACACTACTATATATAAAATAGATAAACAACAAACAAGGACCTACTGTATAGCACAGGGAACTGTATTTAATATCTTGTAATAACCTATAATGGAAAAGAAT
Organism: Balaenoptera ricei; assembly: GCF_028023285.1. Taxonomy (NCBI): domain Eukaryota; kingdom Metazoa; phylum Chordata; class Mammalia; order Artiodactyla; family Balaenopteridae; genus Balaenoptera; species Balaenoptera ricei. The sequence continues at coordinate 6,983,074 of NC_082644.1, forward strand.
CTGAAAAAGAATAGATATATATGTATGTATAACTGAATCACTTTGCTGTGCACCTGAAACTAACACGACACTGTAACTCAGCTAAACTTCAATTAAAAAGTTGTTTTGGAAAAAAAAAAGAAAGAAAGAAATCTGTCTGGAGCAAAGAGGGTATATCAGCCAGGATCCGGAAGGAAATGGAAATCATGCTGGTTATTCTAACAAAGAGAACTGGGAATTACTTCCCAAGTGTTTGGCAACAAGAGACAGTCACTGAAGGAAGCAGGGACCACCCCCCTCCCCCCCAAAGTGTGGGGTAACAAAGGCAAGAGGACAGAACTGGAAGCTTTGAGGAGGGGCCAGAGCGGGAATCCAGACTCAGAGGAAGGGATTCCGGCCAGCAGATCCTACTTACATCTGAGGGGACACAAGGAGACAGGATTTGGGAAAATGTTAGAGGCTGGAAACCATTGCTTCAGGAATGAAGAACTATTGGTGCATAATCAAGAACAAACAGAAAGGAGCAGGCCTTTTCTCTCTTCCCCCACTCTCCCTGGCACCTCCTGTTGGCCAAAGTTCACCGTGAATCTGACATTCCCCATGGGTCTCCATGGGTGCATCCAACTGCATTTTGATATGGAGCTGGTCCCCCTGTTATATTAATACTTGATTTACATCCATATTGTCCTGGTCAAAAACTACTATTTCATTAAAATATTATCAAGTTATTTTAGTCTCCATTATTTTAGCTTTCATTTAACCCCTTCGGTTCCCATCCTGAGTTAGAAATATCTCACTTTGGCCAAAGCTTAGGGTACACGTGTGTGGCCGATGAAGCATGCTCCTTTGAAGCCACGTCGTTAAAGGGGCGCCACCAAGCACGCCCCACGCTTCACAACTATTGATACTTCAGGCAGAAAAGTACAGGCTCTTCTTCCGGTGAAAACAAAAATGAAGCAGCGTGCCTTGTTCTTCTGCTGTTTTAAAAGTGGACACTAAGAAGAACTTCAGTTTCTGCCTTTGATCTCAAAGCAATTTACATTGCAAGAATAAATAAAGAGATGGTATTTACCCTTTTCTCTTCATCTCGATGGATTGACATTTCTATCTACTCCTAAAGAGGAAAGAGGTCAGATGTCTGCAACAACTGTACGTGGCTGAAGTAACAGATATAGTTGTATAACGTCTTTAAGTCTTGAAGTCCTAAATTATACTAGAACGAAATTACAGACTTAAGGGAATTGGCAAGTTTTGCCTGACCTGTGTATTTTTTTCCCCCTCAAATCACCTGACAAAGCCTGAACTCCCATAATTTGTAAATAGTGACAACCTTCAGAACTTCTCATTTTATTTTGCTTGGGCTCCTAAGTCTCTTTCATAGATACTAGAGCAAGAGTTGGAAAAGGCGAGGAAAAAAAAAAAAAAAAGCAAGGCTTGCTTCATCATGTTAAAACATCAGAGCTAAAATATATTGTGTACATAAATACCAACCCAGAGTTTCCAAAATGGATATAATTTGCAAGGCTCAGTGTTTGATATCTAGATATATTTGTAACATCTCAAAGCACTCTGGGCTGATTTTTTTAGACAGATTTTACAGAACCCAGCTTAGGCGAACAGAAGTTGTAAATTATGTCTAAGTGGACTTTATAAACAAAAGTTAAAGTCGAGCATGCAAGGGAATATTGAAAAGTTTGCATAATGCTGTCAACATCTCCCGTGCCAATGTTCATCCTTTCTTTTATTATTTGCTGAACTTTTTTCTATATACATGGATATATGTCTACCTAAGTATGTGTGTACAGATTTATGTTTTCAAATGAAACAAAGCTGTGCAGTTATTATTGCAGGGGAAGCCCAGTCTCTGCAAGCACATGCTTCCCGGGCACTATTAAAGTACAGTACCGACATTTCTCTCTTGTAGCTTGTGAGTGTGAGCCGCCCTGGGCTTGCATTTCTGGAAAGCGCCTGGAGAATACCAATTTCATTTAGAAACTGCCCTGCTTAAGTGTTTGGAAGGGTTTGACAGTGTCGCATCAGGTGATCAGATCTATTTTCAGAGCTACCACAGAGAAAGTTAGAAACGTCACCCAAAAGTTTAGATTAAATGCATTTTTCCTACAAAGGAATTGATTTTAACCATCATTTAAATTTATAACATGTGCCAGTTTCCAGGGTTTTGTTACATTACAGAATTTAGATGCTGGTCTCTGCTTTCAAATTATTTTAGTACCTGGTATGGACTCTTTCTTGAAAGGCAAAAGTTGTTATTCTGTTGCACACTCTTCAAGGAATGGCCCAACTGGAAATTCTCATGTAATAGAGATGAACAACCATTTCTCATGCTGCTTCAAACACTGTTATACTGTGAAAACAACATTTTTGAATATGTTCTTTCTCTTCTACAAGATTTTCCATTCCGACTACATAGAACTTTAAAAAAATGTACAAAATTTTGTAGTTTAATTAGCCTTGTAATAGCTTCCCCAAAATTATATATATATATATACATATACATATGATGTATCCTTCCCCACTCACCACCCTCATTTGAAGAAAAGACATCCAACTCAACTTCTACTGACTATACCCAGTGTCTCTTCAACAGTATTACATATTGTCCCTGAAATTATGGGGACGAGGGAAACTACGCCAGTCTAGGTGAAATCTGTTCATCAGTAACTCGTATGAAAATAGTGTATTTCCAAGGATAATCAACTTTTTTTGATGATACCCTGGAGAGAGAGAAAAAGTAGTTTAATTCAAAATTGAACAGTGTCTTCTGCACTGGTCTATCAGCTTGCTTCTCTGTCTGCCTTTTTATTAAATCCATACTTTGTATTTCAGTGGCCCATTAAATTCTTCCCATGTTTTAGAGTTTCTCTGAAAATATTCTGTGAACACTGAAGGAGCAAAATTGCACTAACAGTCTTGCAAATCTGTATTCTCTAAACAAGGACAGAGATGTCGTCAGGTTTTATTTTGTTTTGTTTGTTTTGTTTTGTTTTGCTTTTAAAGGAGGGGTCAAACATTAACACATGACAACAGTGAGATTACACAGATAAATTTTCTTTCCTTTTATCTAGTAAACATTCTAATGATGGACTTCAAAGGCAGACGGGGAAGAAGCTTCCCTGTCTTCTGTGCCAGAAGAGGCAAGGCTCTTTACCACTCATATGGGAGAGATGAGGAGCCTTTGAACGGATCATTGGTTTTTATGAGTAGTAATGAGGTGAGAAGTATTCTAGTGTGTGGTACAGGCCTTCATTAAAAAGCGTGAAACAGAATGGCTTACGGTTACAGGGGGTAATTTGTTCTAACATACTTGCTAAATTGTGCTGTAACCATGCCAGTTAACAGCACTATATTTTCCATAGGATTCCTGACTGCATTTGTGTGCAATTATTCTGCCCATACAACGTTCAGGGATTTTTCCAATCGCTTATGTTAACTACTTGACAATGCTCACTCTCTCCGTGGAAAGTATATTGAGCCCCACGGTTAAAGAGAGGGAAAAGGATCCAGCGATGTTCTCATTTTCCTCTTAAAGCCAAAGGGTTCTTGTAAAGTGAAAAATTCACAGAACCCAAATTTAAACGAATACCATTTGCCGAAAAGGTATTATCAGAAATAATAGCCAGCTGAGTCACTCCAAAGCTTAAGGTTTTAAACTACATAGTATAATAAGTACACTACATAAGAAAAAAAAAAAATAAGATTTGGTAGTTTCAAGTGTATCATTTAGAAAAGAAAAGAGAGAAAAAAAAAGCTGGAAAGTAAGAACAATGATTTTGCTACATTGCTGAGGAAATTCTGCCCCTAAGAGAACTTAAATTTTTGTAACATATACCAAGAAGGTTGCTTCTTCAGACTTCTACTGGGAACATTGGACTGAAATTTTATTCACTGGAAAAATCATCTTACTGAGAGAAACAACATGTCCTTGTTTTTCACATGGCCAGCTATGAAAAGAAAAAATGTTGTAGGATAAAAATGTTGTTTAGGACAAGACCTAGAATTTGGGTATATCCTGAGGGAAACCGTTTTACGAGTGATAGCTTTTTAAGACAGGTTTACTATTACACTGAAAATGTCATAACTTAGACTTTTGAGAGGGGGAAGAAAAACTCCTTTGGATTTTCTACAATTTTCTTAAAAGGCAATGTTACAAAATTCATTACTTCATAAAATATGCCCCGATTTTATAACTGATGACACAAGTATATTGGAACAGCAATACATGAATTAAATACAATTGACATGCCACCACGGACTAAAGCTGGAGACAAATTTAAACACCAACAGACTTTACAGTGAGACAGGAAGTATCAGTGTCTGTCCGCTCAGTGGAATTTCTAGGCTTAGCGGGGGGGAGAAGAACTTTGTCACTATCACCCTTTTCATTGTTATTTTGTCACTTTCCACCCTTTTCACTATTATATTGTTTTTGCGGGTTAGATATTTGATATTTTGGGGAAAAACTATTTACAACCACGGTTTTGTACCTTATTCTAGCCTCAGAAATAAATACTGTCCAACTTAGTAGAAACCAAGCAGTGGGCCTACAGTCAATGAAATAGGCTCAGCCCCCCCTTTCTATTTCTTTTTATTGGGTTTTCAGGAAAGTCTATGAAGGAAATTCTGATTGCAAACCTCAGTCAGTCCTTCCAGCCTAAGAGAGGGAAATGGTAGCCCTGGGCTAGGTGTTACAATCAGTGGTTATTTTTTCAGGCTAACTTGAGTATGTGAGCAAAGTGAATAAGGAAAATTATATTTCACGACGGTCAATGTGCATCATTGTACCACAAGTAGTTCGATCAGCTAAGGGCTGTTATTGAATACATCTTATTCTATGCTAGATCCAGGAACCTAGAACATTACCCAGAGAAAAGAACCAATCTTTTTATCACTGTCTAATTACTGTCCGTAATCAAAACATCACTCTTCCTCAGTTTCATGCGAACGTGGACACTCTGAGTTAATTGGTAACAACTAGAATGAAAAACCTGGAAACTAATGTAGAAGAAAATGAACATTAAAAGGACATTTATCATTCTTTAAGCTTTCTTTTGCATGTATCTCATTTAGGTCTAACTGGAGAAAGGAAAGCTTTTCTGATTGATAAAAAGAAACAAGTGTTAGGTATATACAGTGTGAGATGAATGTATATGTCTGACTCCCTTAGGACGTCATGGTTCCCCATGACTGAATATCCCAATGGTTGATGATGTCAAACGCCTCTATTTACTTTCATCTATTCTCAAAGTTTCTCTGAAATTAAAAAAAATATATTAAGGAAGAGAAGAACAAGTATAAGGAGACTAAAAGGATAATAAATACGGGACAGAAAATACTTATTCAAATAAAGGCTAAAGGCTGTGTAATAAAAACATGAGTCTGAGGAGACAAGATAGTTAAAATATTCTATTTATATACCCACACTTGGGAAAAGTTTTTATTGGAGACTACTAGTGGTTGCCTTTTCGTAAGAAAGTTGGAGCCATTTAACAAAACCTCCAGGGCTTCCCTGGTGGCACAGTGGTTGAGAATCTGCCTGCCAATGCAGGGGACACGGGTTCGAGCCCTGGTCGGGGAGGATCCCACATGCCGCAGAGCAACTAGGTCCGTGAGCCACAATTGCTGAGCGTCTGCAGCCTGTGCTCCGCAACAAGAGAGGCCGCGATAATGAGAGGCCCGCGCACCGCAATGAACAGTGGCCCCCACTTGCCGCAACTAGAGAAAGCCCTCACACAGAAATGAAGACCCAACACAGCCATAAATAAATAAATAAACCCAAAAAGTTTAAAAAAAAAAAAGATGTTAGAAAAACTGAAAAAAAAAAAAAAAAGACCTCCACATGCTCCAAACCTCTGGCAGGTGTGGAGACCGACAGGTGTAAAGGAATCCACAAAGCTCTGGTCAGTGAGAAAGAGCTACCTGGGCGGTTGGGATGATGTTACAGCTCCATCCTCTCTGTCTGTGGGCATCTCTACTGAGCTATAATTTTCTTTTTAATATTTATTTATTTTTGGCTGTGTCAGGTCTTAGTTGCGGCACATGGGATCTTTCATTGTGGCGTTCGGGCTTAGTTGCCCCGTGACACATGGGATCTTAGTTCCCCGACCAGGGATCGAACCCATGTCCCCTGCATTGGAAGGCAGATTCTTAACCACTGGGCCACCAGGGACGTCCCTCTACTGAGCTATAATTAATGCAGCAGAATGCATAGAAGGTTTAGAAAAACATCTAATTTTATTTTGTTTCGCCAGAGGGTCTAAAAATTGGGGAGTAGAAAGGAGAGATAAATATACTTAGACCAACATTAGAATAAGCCAAAATTTTTTTTTATTTTGAAGCCATTGAATTGAAAAAAATTTTTTTTACTGAAGTATAGTTGATTTACAATGTGTTAATTTCAGGTGTACAGCAAAGTGATTCAGTTATAGATAGACAGGTAGATAAATAGATAGATAGAATTTCAAATTTTTTTCCCTTATAGGTTATTACAGAATATTGAGTATGGTTCTCTCTGCTATACCGTAGGTCCTTGTTGGTTATCTATTGTATATATAGTAGTGTGTATCTGTTAATCCCAAACTCCTAATTTATCCCTCCCCCCCTTTCCCCTTTTGGTAACCATAAGTTTGTTTTCTATGTCTCTGGGTCTATTTCTGTTTTGTAAATAGTATCATTTTTCTAGATTCCACATATAAGCAATATCATATCATATTTGTCTTTGTCTGGCTTACTTCACTTAGTGTGATCATCTCTAGGTCCATCCATGTTGCTGTAAAAGGCATTGTTTCATTTTTGATGGCTGAGTAATATTCCGTTGTATATATATATCTATATATCTCTATATATACATATATAGATATATACCACATTTTCTTTATCCAAAGAATAAGCCAAAATTTTAAAGCGACCAATGTTGACTTTTTGATTCCCTTTCTTTGATTATATCCACGTACCTTTCCAAATCCTCCTCACATGAGTCTTTGATGGATACTAGGTAAACTTAAGAATCTCTTTCATGATCCAGCATATTCAAATTTATCTTGGCCATATTACTAGTTACCATACTTGGAATTTCCCTTCTGTTTCATCCATTCAGAGACAATCTCTGGACTCCCATTCTTCCTTTGTACAATAATCCAAGGCCCAAACTCAAGTTACTTCCACACGTAAACTAGACAGTAACTCCCACCCATTAAGAGCTCCCCTGTCCTGGCTACTAACTGTATCACACGTGTTTGAAATAATTATATTTAATTTCTCAACTTGTTATTAGTTTTCTTGAATTGTTCATAGATTGTTTCAGGTGTATTGATTGTCTCACGATAAACCGTTTGAGGATACAAAAAATATATATATATAGCATTTTTGTTTCACCAAGAGCAATATACAAATGAAAAATAATATAAAAGTAGAAAGTCTAAAGGAACACACTAGATTCAGTACCTTCTTTTTCATGGCATATATTTATGTCTTTTAAGGTAATTGTCTTGCTCTATTGCCTAACTTTTAATGAACCTAGTAGTAGTGGAAATTACTGTCCAAATAAGAAGAAAAGGGATGAAATTGGTAAACAGCAGAAGATTGGTCTTTAGCTGAGCATTCTTCGTCGTACTCCTTTAAACTTCTCCCTGTATTACCCACTTTGCTTGGGATTATCTAGAAAAAGAGAGACAGAAAATGAAAGTAAAAGTGACACTGAAATTTAGGATATTTGGGAAAGAATGGGAGACTAGTTTGAGGGGATAAACGGGGCAAAGACATGCTTGCATTTTGAAGGCCCTTTTCCAGAAGTTTTTCAAATGCCAAATATGTTAATTTAACATATTGAACCAGTGATTCGGTTTATCCTGTTCTGGGTTTCTGGAATATAAAGAAATTATGACTATAGTGAATGCCTAAAAATGGCAAAGTACAACCAATCATGTTTCTTATTCATTGAAAAACACTAAATGAACATAATATGTATTTGTCCTACTCATGATATTGAAATGGGTATTCGGTAGAATGAGCTTATACTTCACTGAGCAGAAAGCCTTTTATTCTTTTAATCAGAACAGCATCTTTCCAAATTATCTTACAAGTCATAAAATTATCTCTCATAGCATAATTTGTCATATTTAGGTTACTTGTCAAAATCCCCTTTGAATTACTAGTCATATATATGAATCCAAAATATTTATAATTAAGATCTCTGTGGTAAGACTAATCCATTTAATTGTCTTGTTTATGCTACCCATCACTGGCAGAATTTAAAGACACTAATAAACATTGCTTCCATATTCTCTTTGCTCAATTTCTATGTAGAAACAATGGAGTTTTCATTCCAGCGTACAGAGAAGTGCCATATTTAGAGACATTTAGCAAGACATTCCAAAGCTATAAATAAAATTCCAACTTGATTCCAAACGCAGTTCTGTACCTCAATAAGTAGAACCATAGGAAAAACCTGGCTGGTTGCCAAAAATTAAGGAGTGTGATAGAAAGCCTTTCTCATATCCAAGTTAGTGAAATGAGACAATTAAAATGAATGCTCCCCAGGATGTGGAGAAATCTACATTATCCATAGGTGAGCTCTCATGGTTCCAGTTTCCATGTTAATATCTCTAATTCAAATAGATAATTGTGAAAAGCCTTGGGTTTTTGTCTAAATGCTTTCTGGCAGTGGGGAGAGGGTCATGCAAAAGAATTCCCCTGCTCTCCTCTCCTCACAGCTTAGAATTAGAGTGAAAGTGTTAATGCCCCTTGTAATTTTTCTTGCTCAATAGCAACATGCTAAAATCCAAGCATTTCTCATTATATCATTACAATTTTTAAAAATTGCTGGCTAATCCAATTCTGATCTGAAAAACCTTTCTCTAATTAGTTTCTTTGCAAAATTGGACACAGACAGATCGTAATCCCTCATTTACTGATTTTATTTTAATGCTATTACTCAGCATATGTTGGCTCTATTAAACCATTACAGTAAAAAATTAAAATGAAAGTCATATGATTTATCCCCCTTTAAAAGTGCTCAACCGGTCTAATAAAAGTCGAGTGCCAAATACCAGATGTCTGATTTAAAAGAAATTCTGAACAAAAAAGAAAAACTCTCCCATTATTCTCTTAAGATATTTGGTTGAGACTAATGCCATCCAAGGAAAAATAACATGTTATAAAAATAATATTTATAACATTTATAAATAACATTTAAGTAACTGTTAAAAATAACAGTTGTATGGGTATATTCAACTTAAGTAAGAAGATGCAATATATGTATATTGATCTTGGTTGTTTTAAACCCTCATCTTGAGAAATAAATTTGTACTGCTTTTATATGCTTTCATCAAGCCAACCTGATATTTTAAAAAGGAAATGAGGGTGGTTGCTTCCATTTAGAATGCAGGAGTTCAGAATAGGAATACAAGATATCATCAAGATAGATATTTCTAATCAGGTTTTGCCCATTACTTGTCTTTCAAACTTTAGTTCCTCCTCATTATTTAATTATCAGCATAATATCTAGCCAAAATCTATTGTCTGGGAAACTAAATTGATGTTCTCAGGTCTATAGAAAGATTTTTTCAAAAGAAGAGCCGAATAAAGGCAGCTATCTTTTCAGTTTTTATTACACTTTCACTCAACTACTCCATGTTCACCACTCCCCAAACAGTTATTTTCAGATCTTTGCTCCAGATCTTAGCTCGTATTATTTTTTTTCCCCAAGAACATGTTTTCTCTTTCCAACAGTTAAGATCTATGCCTCAAAGATGATCTCACATAGCATTCTTTTCACACATTTTTTGTTTCTGATTATTCCTCCCTCCCACTGCCATGACTGCATACTGTTAAGGGTAGTCGCTGGCTAGCAGGTCCCCAGACACATTTGCCTTTCCTCCTGAACACAGCAGGTTACATCCCCCCATCTCCTCTTCGGTGAGGGGTGGCCATGTGGTGGTGGGTAGACCAAGGGACTGTCAGAAGTCCTGATACCCTTCTGTGTGAGGGGCACTCCCTCTCCTGCTGGTTGGATTTGATTCTCGGTATCATCATCACCACGCTGGACGTGGCAGAGCTGGGTTACTGAAGACTCTGAGAAGCTGAGCCCACTGCCCTGCCCATCCGCCATCCTCTGCCACCGATTGAAATTTTCATGGCAAGAAATAAACTTCTATTGTGTTTATCCACTGAGAGGTCTGGATTTCTCGGTAGCTGGTATTATCTCAACTAACACCACCAAAAGTATGATCTCTCCGTTGACTGAATATCCATAATCCTTTGTGTTGCTCTTGCCACTGTCTATATCTTCCCTGTGTGTTAATGATACCTCTTCTTGCCTTTGTCCTTAAAGTCAGGAACTCCTCTCTTTTTCAGTGTTTATTCCTTGCAGTACTAAGCACAGTCTCTGGTACAAAGTACATCCTTAATAAATTGCTCTGTACCCATCAATCTGAGTTTCTTAGACTGTTCCAAACAAGCAGAGTCTCTTGGTTCACTCATTCATTCTTTTATGTATTCTAAATATCTGTTGTGTCCCTACTGCATGTCAGTACAGGAGACCCTCTTTGGGGTGTCTGCCCCACTTACGTGGACTCTCCTTTTTGAGGACCCCCATTCACGAGGGGTGGGTCTCCAGTGGTCATGGACACATCACATGAGCTTGGGGCTGACTTGCCCAGGGTTGATCATGTCATTCAAGCTGGGTCCACTAGATTCTGTCCCCGTGAAGGTAATAGCCAGTTAATCCTTTATCGTGACCAGAATTGTTTCTTGTATCCTTGGGAACAGAGGGCAGCTGTCTAATACCACGTTGGCCTGAGAAGCCCCAAAACGCTAGGCTATGGAACAAAGAAGGAAAACAAAATAAGCACCCAGAAAGAAGATTATGACTCAACTGGTCAGGAGTGAATTCTGTCATTAGTGTTTTTTAAAACCCTCCTCCTCCCAATGATTTTAATGTGTTAATGGGGCAAAACAAACTTGATTTTAAGCGTCTGGACCTTCCACAAAAATGATTGTTTTTTTATTTCTAAAAGACCTTTCTAGTTAAAATAGTAAAACACTGTACAGAAAACTTGAGAACTGTGACATTTAATAATATGGAGATGAAAATCAAGGCAGAGGGTAAGGGGGGGAATAAAACATGGGTGAAAAAATTTATTAAGGGGGCTTCCCTGGTGGCACAGTGGTTGAGAATCCACCTGCCAATGCAGGGGACACGGGTTCGACCCCTGGTCCGGGAAGATCCCACATGCCACAGAGCAGCTAAGCCCGTGTGCCACAACTACTGAGCCTGTGCTCTAGACCCCACGAGCCACAACTACTGAGCCTGCGTGCCGCAACTACTGAAGCCCGCACGCCTAGAGCCCGTGCTCCGCAATGAGAGAAGCCACCGCAATGAGAAACCCGCGCACCGCAAGGAAGAGTAGCCCCGCTCTCCCCAACTAGAGAAAGCCTGCGCGCAGCAACGAAGACCCAACGCAGCCAAAAATAAATAAATAAATTTATTTTAAAAAAATTTATTAAGCAATATAATGGGTCGAAGGGTAAATTTTAAAGAATACATATATTCTGTAAGTCCTGCTTACAGGACTTTGTTTGTTTTCTTTGCCTCACGTACTGAAGCTTCTGATGACAGAAAATGCAGAAGATGGCAAAGGTGACTCTGAAGCAGTTGAGTTTCCCTTCATTTCTGTCTCCCTGCTGAATCCTCAGCGCCTTTTCCCAACCATGCTCGGTGATCATCTGTTCCTTTCACTTCAACGGGTAGCCGCTCCTTATGGCTCTGGCCTCAACTTTTCAATGTTTTTTGGGACAGGAACAAAGAATATCGTGAGCTGGTAATTAGCTAAAACATTATTACTAGTTAATTACCTATTAAATAATTACCTCCTAATACCTAATGAATGAATAAGTAGCCACTTTAGAATCAGCTAGAATTTTGTCTCTTCTTCTCTCCAAAAGAGAGAAGAGGCTTTGTCTAGCATTTGTTAAGTAAGCATAAACAAGAACTGAAACCAAACCGGTGTTCTCCTCCCACACAGAATGGACAGATAGACATGTATCCATGAAGCATAAACCATGTAATGGAAAAAAATGGAAGGTAATGGGTTTGATTTTGATAGTAAGTATTTTACAAACAGATGTCCCAAGTCAAATTTCATAGCAGTCAAAATGACAGAAGTCTGCCAAGAATGGATAAAGTGTGTGTGTGTGTGTGTGTGTGTGTGTGTGTGTGTGTGTGTGTGTGTGTGTTTAGGGGAAAGGATAGATTCCTTTTCAAAGGAAAGTGTCAGAAAAAAAAACCGTATCATGCCACCTAGCGGTAGAAAATAAGCTGACTTCTTTTAATCGTACAAAGCAACTTTGCCTTTCTATCAGAAAATCAAATGAATTCAGTCACATAGTGGAATCTCGATTTGACATAGTGGAATCTCGATTACACAGTAGTTAAAATTTAAATGTCATGGCTGTGTTTTAATTTCTCACCCACCAATGGCATTAAGAAATACGGTGGAGTTTAGAGAGCCCTGGAGTCAGAGCTGGAATGACTCCCATTTCTCTTTCTAACCAGGTGGCTTAGCCAGTCTAGAGATCAGTTTCTTCCATAAAGGGGCAGGATAGATGGGCTGTAAGCTGCTGTCACGCTCTTAAATCCCATGTTTCAAAGTAAGCCGCAGACCACATAATAAAGGTACTCTTATCTAATGCAGCTCTTCGTGACAAGGTCAAGCCACCATGTTTACTAACCAAATGCTGGATGACACAATATGCTTTCCACACCCCTAGTCCCATTCTGGTCACATTTTACAGACTTCACTTTTCATTCCAAGCCCTCTAGTAAAGGGCTTGCTACGTTACATTATTGGATGCCTAGTGCAAATAAGCCCTTGATTACAATTCTTAACTTCTGTGAACCTCAGTGGTACGTATTTGTAATATATTTTTCTAACTTATGTAAATATCCACGTAGTCCCCTTTTCCCTGTGAAATCAGGTAAACTATTCCTCAAAGAGGAAGAGACGTGGAATTTGGGATTATGTATCAGTATTTCTCAGATATTGTAATATATAATTTATCCTTCACCCCACTCTCACTAATAATAAACAGTATATCCAAGGGTGACCCTGTGAATCAGAATTAGGAAAGGCATTAAAAACCAGAAGTTCATCTGAGCTGTTTGGAATATTTAACCTCCTAATCAGCAGTTTATTCTTGCAACCAAGAAATAAGAATGTTAAGATTTTTTTTTTATTCCAAGAGGAAGAAAAATGTCTTAAAATAGAACATGTTTATTGTTCCAAATGTGATGGGAAGACAGTACCATTTCTTCAGAGCAACTGTTTGAAGAGTGTCAGAGTCATCTGCAGAAAGGCTTTTCATTTGGAAATCTGGCTTTCTCTGTCACCCCTGCCTTAAGCAGCAGCAAACAGCAGAGAGCTTTCTAGAGAGCATGGGTGGTTCACGCAAGAACATGTTGATTTGCTCTAAGAAGCCAGCCTTGAGATTATATTCCAGCCTTATTGTGTGGTCACTGCTGACAACACAGCATGTCACAGATGAAATTATATGTGGAGGAAAATCAGTATTATTTCCTTCTCCAAACCAGAAAATAGAAAATAATGGTAAATTTGGAATTTGGAATTAACAGACACACACTACTATATACAAAATAGATAAACAACAAAGACCTACAGTCTAGCACAGGGAACTGTATTCAATATCTCGTAATAACCTGTAATGGAAAAGAATCTGAAAAAGTATATATCTATCTATATATAACTGAATTACTTTGCTGTACACCAGAAAAACATTGCAAATCAACTCTACTTCCATCAAAAAAATAAAAATTAAAAATAGAAGAGAATATATGAGACAAGGGTAGGCAGGGGATAGTATATACATTAGCCCTCTGTAAGCTCAAAGACGAACTGGAGATTAGATTCATGGTGAATATTGCTGATGCAAACTCATGAGTATAAGATAGAAATAATTTTCTCAAACATGCTTATCTCTGTATTTATTATTTTCTCAACTCCCTTCTTTATCGTTCCCAGACATCCTTCAAGCCTCCAGCCTCCTCCACAGACACACATACAAATGCATCCAGCACTTCACTTTCCCCACCCCGCCCCGGCCCCTTATAATACTTCTGTTTAAGCCTTCAGCCCTTTATATCATAGGTTTACTTGTCTGTCTCATAGACTGTTAATTATAGGAAGCAGGGACCTCATCTTTACTAAACTTAGGACCTGAGACTGGCATATAATAGGCATTTTTAAATCCTTGATGGGATTGAACAGATTGTGTTAATATAAACAGAGTGTGCCTTCCATACGGGACTAGATGAGTCTATCTTACTCCCTGCTTTTCATTGCAAAGGGGATGTGTATTCTCCATAGCGAGGTTCATAAATGGACTGTCCTCCTATCCCATTTGGAACTACTAGCAAATACCGCTTTCCTTGGTGCTCTTTTTGGAGTATAGACAGCAAAGGTCTCTACTGACTTTTATTAAACACTTCTGATGCGGGGAATGACTAGAAAGTCCCCTTCAGTGAGGTCAGAGGCAAGAATCCATTTTCAGAATATTATGGGGTAGGATGAAATTTTAAGTGTCCTTCAAATACTTCATTCCTTCCTGTCTTCACCTATAGAAAGAAGATTTTTTTTAGCATAATAACACATTAAAGTTAAACCATTAGACACGGTAAAACTTAACCTAAGAAAGATGTTTGTTTTATCTTTGTTGATGTTTATGCTTTGCAAATAGTTCTCTCTGGAGAAAAATCTCGAAGAACAACCTAAGCTTTTTCCTAGAAGAGATCTATCAGTGCCTATAAATGGGGCCAGAGGCTTCAATCTTGACAGGTTACTAAAGGGAAACCAGGAGCTTGGAGTAAGGGATGCGGTAAGGGCAGATGAGCAGAATCAAACAGGAGGGTTGCCTGTTATATTTCTATTTGAAGCTGACGCTGTCTGAACCATGAAGGATGTGCCATGATGGAGAAATACTTGGCCGCATCCTCCAGATTTCATGGATCTTTATAAAAGGCTAACATTAAGATTATTTTTCAGTACAATCATCTTTCTGGTACTGGTCTATACCTACCTCCTTCCAGACATTGGGGGAAATCATGGCTACAGTCTCGACATGAATGAAGAAAAGGTTATCTGGGGTCTGCTTGTTAAGACCATAGACAGGTTTATATCTAAGGGTAGTGGAGGCAGCATACTTTGGAGGCAGTGGTGCTGTTTGCTGTTTCCTTCTATCTCCTCCCCATCTTATCCTTCCCACGATCACTCACAGGTAGTAGTTTCTCCCCAAAACAAATTCTAAGTGCGACAAAATCTTGAGTTTATTGTGCGTGGGATGAAGCTAATACTAGAAGGAGCTTAACGAGTACTTCTAGGTGAGAGAAAAAGTAGATATGATGAAATGTGGAAGGAACTAAGGCAAGGGGGAGAAGTTAAATTTTTTGTGCCTGATGATTTTAACTAATTATAAAGTCACTATTTACTGAGCTCTGATAAGGTGCAAACTCCTATGCTAGATATTTTCATATATCATCTAATTTCATTCTTATAAGCACTGTACAATATTGGTTTTTACTAGCCTGGTTTTTCAGATGAAAAAATCTAAGATTGGAGAGATTGACTTGCCCCAGTTCACCCTGAAAGTAAGTGATCAGCCGGCACTCAAACCCAGACCTGCCAGACCCTAAGTTCCTGATTTCAGCTCTGACCCCAGAAAGCACTTCTCACGCTTCACAGGGGGTGTCTTGCTTGTTTGGTTTTTGCATGTTTGTTTGTGGCAGAGGAGTTGTAGTTTAACTCATGATGATTTAAGAAATGTTACAGTAGCATTACAATATTCCCGAGAACGTAAAGAATGCTATAGCAGCGTCCCAACAAACTACTTTGACGTCAAGGATATTATTTTGCCATATTTTTTTTACATAAGGATCAAGACTCTTTTTTTTTCTCTGGGGACCCAAACACTCACTGGCTCCACCTGGACGTCTCATAAACCTCAAACTCATTGGTCGAAAACAAAACACCAATTTCCCACCCCTATCAAACGTCCTCCTCCTCCCCCCTTTACTCATCATTTACTCATGCAATCTTCCAAGTCAAACTTGAGACGCATTTTTAACTGCTCCTCAGGGTGGTGGTTGCCTCACAGATCTGATTTGTTTCCCCTCCTATTTCTCTGGCACTCCTCCTCAGCTCCATCTTGGGGCTCCTTCTGCACCCCTGTCCTCCGCGGGAGTGTTAAGTTTCCAGGTCTCGGCTCTTTTTTCTGTTCTCGCCATCTACCCTTCTTATGTGATGCTCAGTGCCTTCTACACCATCTTCAGATGCTACTAAATTCGAAATCTATGTCTCCAGCCCAGAACTAACCACGCTGTCTTCTCTCTCGTCCTTTCTCTCCCTCGTTCCCCCACCGCCCTCTCGTTCTCCCCAACAGACCCCTGAAAATAAACATCTCTGAAACAAAATTTGATCTTCCTCCCCAGAACCTACCCTTCCTCCAGTGTTTCAAGGCACTACCATCCATGAAGTTGATCAAATCAGGGATGTTTGTGTCATTCGTAACTCTTCTCTTTGCTCCGCCCATCCCCACCTAAACATCAAACCCCGCGCGAGTCCTGTTTACACCGTCTCCTGCGCACTTCCTAAGTCTCTCCACTTTATACCACTCCCTTGGTCACTGCCCTCGTTCGACCAGGCACCTCCCACGCCCAGCTTCGCTCACTCACGTTACTGCTCAGCCTCTGAGATGGTTTTCTTGCCGCCAGGCTGGCACCCATTCCATCTGTTCTCCCGGCAGTCCCCGCAGTAACTTTTCTTAAAAAAGCAAAAGCAAAACCAAAAACAAAACCCTATCTTTATTGACTTTAAACATTTCCATGTTTTACTTTTTTTCTCAGGATAGAGACCAAACTCTAATGGGACCTCAGACCTTTGTGAGCTCACTTTAATCCATCCCTAATTTGGTTACCTTATAGGCTCAAATTATTTAATTTTTTATCAAAATTCTAACAATGTTTTGAAGCTCAGATGATGATTACACAATATTGTGGATCATGTGTTTTAGAAGTTATTATTTCTTCTTTAACTGAGTTTTAGGATAGTTATATCCAAGACTATATATTTTATATTCACTCTATCTGTACTAAAGGGAAATAATCATGCAACAAGCATGAATTCAGAATATTGTTTCCGTTGGCCAAAGTTGGAGCTATTTGAGCAACAAAAAAAAGTAAATGAAATCAATTGAATATATATTTTAAAAATAAGTTTGTTGTGCTACCAGAAAGAAAGAAAGAAAATCAAAACAACTTGAAGACACCTTTGAAAGTAACTAAGGCACTAACCCCTTACTATTCAAAGAAAAAAATTGAGCATTTAAGCTGACTTTCTTGTAAGAGTTGCATTTGATTATGGACTGCATATTAAATGACACAATTACTGTTAATTTTATTAAGTGTGATTGTGCATAATCATACCTCATAAAATATAGGGGTAAAATGACATCATGTTGGAGATTACAAACAATATTTCAGCAAAAAAAAAAAAAAAAAATAGATGAAGCAGATGTAGCAAAATCTTGATAATTGTTAAATCTGGGAAATGTATTATATGTGATTCATTGTTCTGGTCTCTGGACTTTTGTCTGCGTTTGAAATATTTCAAAATAAAAATTTTATGAAAGAAATATTGACTTTCTCAAGGGTTGGTTAATGCCAGTGTAATAGGGTCTAAAATGTACCATGTCAGGTAGGTACCAGCTCCTAAGTGTAGATGCTCTCAAATCTGTCCACTCCTCTCCATTCCCGTAATGAACATTCATTATCTCTTGCCTCAGTGAATGAAATACCCTGGTAAGTGCCCTTCCTAACTCAAATCTCGTAGCCCATGGGGTGTGCCATGGTCCTCAGCCAGGCACCAACCAAAGATGCTGAAGTGGCCATCAGGGAACACTCACGTAAAGGTAGGTCACGCAATCACAGGGAGTAATGGCCAAATGCATGAGAAAATCTGCGAAAAGACGAGGTTCTAATGGTGATCCTGGTGTAGGGCTTCCTGGATTCACTAGATGGCAAGTCAGGTGAGTATGGGCCATTTCCAGGTACCATGACCTCTATTCTTATGTATAATCTTCCCACTGATCAAATATTAGGTGCTCTTAGGAGTCTACCATCTACCTCTGGTTTCCACTGTTTTACTCTGTCATTTGAATGAATTGACCATTTAAATGAATTGACCAGCTTTCTTGTGGTTCTCAGTCTAGGGAGATTTTTCTCAATTAACGAGCTTAATTTTCTAATTTTTCTTCAAATAAAATATGTCTTCACACGGAACGTAAATCTTGAGGTGATTCTGGAAGGAGTGAATAGGATGGTGTTTAGAAATTCAGGTGGCATGGGAAAGGGCGTTCTTCCAGAGGCAGGATAAAGAGCACACAGGTGGAAGGGTACGGAGTCCAAGGAGATAGCTCTGTGGGTCTGCTGTGTGGGGTAGGTTGATTATTTGTCATGAGCTGCTATGTGCACTAAGTTCCTTTCAGGAGATACAAAGATGAACCAATGAAGTCATTCACACGTGAATGAGACAGATACGTGTTGAATGTGTACTATGTGCCGGACACTCCAATAGAGGATAAATAAGACAGTGTCCCGGTCCTCTTACTTACAGGTGGGAAATTCAGGTGCGTTGTTCATTAGGCTGCTGACTGGAGAACAGGGGGTCGAAGCTAAGGGTTATGACCTCATATCTATATTGTCAAAAGAGTTACTACTGTATCTCTTGCCACGGCTTTTTCAATACCTAGAAAACTGAATATAAGAGGTGCACCAAAAATAATTATTGGGTTAGAAAATTTTTTAAATCGTGTGTTTAATGGAAGAGTACATTTTTAATACATATGCCCTTTGTCGGAGAGGTATTTGGTATTCGAAAATGAGAGGCACATATAGCAAATGGGAACAGAAGTGAGCTCTAAATATATTTCCTAAGTCTACTTTGACAAAATTAAATGTACAGATTGTGGTAACTCAATATACAGATTGGCTAGAATGAAAACCTTGTGAGGTGCTAAAGGTAACTCGTTTCTATCATTTCAATTTGCATTTTGATTACCAGGATGCAGGTAATCTGTGGATAATTTCTTTATTATAGAATTCTGCCCACTTCAACTGAACCCAAATTTTACTTGCATTGCATTTGAAAGTGCCACCGTAGTCATTAGGACTTTCTTTTCTTTCTGTTGTTTCTCAAATCACAAAGACCGAGACTGCAGGAGCTAAGCTTAGGAACTGGATGTACTAAAGGCGTGTTACAGTGAACTTGAACAAGGGTTATTAAATGTTCTTGTAAAAGGGGGGTGAGGAGTAATGAAATAACTTCTTGAGGTTGGAGCCAAAAAATAAAAGTTCACACAAATCTGCTTGATCTTCATGTCTCTAAATTTGGAGTATGTTTCCTTTAAATGAAATGTAAAGCACTAATCTCTTTAAATTTCAAAGGAGACATTTTTAGATGGGCTATTAGTAAATGTGCTATAATAGTAAAATTTCAAATAAATGATGGGTGGGAACTGATCATTGTTAGTGTAAAAGCAGGAGATCCCTGTGGCCTCAGGTACTGGAATATTGCCTTGGTTGATACAGAGCAAAGACCAAAGAAATGATTCCCAAAATATTTTAAAAGACTTCCAAGAATATGCAACAACTAGAATGTGTGGGCCCATACTTCCGTCTTATAGACTTTTACATCAAAAAGCTTTTAAGTCAATCTTCTGGAAGTTGTTTTTCCAATGGAAATATCCTTAACGGAAACGAAATAGAAAATGGATTCATGTTTCCAATATTTGCTTTACAATCATTTTTGCTGAAACACTTGTACTGTCGGAAGCAAGGGCTACCCTACTTCTTGCAATTGTGATTATTTCAACCAAATGTTTTCAGTATAACTCTAAGACAATTAAGTTATTTTTTAAAATATGGCAAAGTAATGCAAGTCCTGCAATTATATGACTACGTGATATTGGAAGTTTCGACTTTTAAAATTAAGAATTAGAATGCTATATTTATTTGGTGGGTGTAATGAGAACCCACCACTTGAAGCCTATTCTGTAGATTTCATCTGAAAACTAAATACTACCTTAAGGATGACTTACAATAGCTACAAAAACTTTTAATTATTAAATCAGTTGCATGAGGCATCAAATAATTGATCAATTCATTTTAAAAAAATCAATTCAAATAAAGAAGATAATCCAGACCAATTGTTTTGCAGTGGCAAAAGCGTGTTGATTGCACATTCCCCTGAGACATATAGACATAGCTCAGTTTCAACAATGACAGGAAAAGTTTAATAGTAATCCAACATGATATTCAAATTATGCCAATTTTTTGTTATTTTCCTCTTTTGGGTAAAATTCTTACATGAACATATAATATTTATTTGTTTGTTTATTTATATATTTGTAGAATTTCCCTACCAGTAATAAAACTAAGAAAAAACATAAAATAATTAAGGATATTTAAGGAAAATTACATTTCAGGGTACCAAATAATAAAAATTACCAAAAAAGCTCATGGCTATTTCAGTTATTAAGGCAAGATGACAAAGCTTTATTTGTAAATACTATACACTATATTATGAAAAGTAAAATAACCAGATTAAATCTAAAAATCTTAGGTACAGAAACACCAATTTTTTTAATTTATTTATTTTATTTTTGGCTGTGTTGGGTCTTCGTTTCTGTGCGAGGGCTTTCTCTAGTTGCGGCAAGCGGGGGCCACTCTTCATCGCGGTGCGCGGGCCTCTCACTATCGTGGCCTCTCTTGTTGGGAGCACAGGCTCCAGACGCGCAGGCTCAGTAGTTGTGGCTCACGGGCCTAGTTGCTCCGTGGCATGTGGGATCTTCCCGGACCAGGGCTCGAACCCGTGTCCCCTGCATTGGCAGGCAGATTCTCAATCACTGCGCCACCAGGGAAGCCCAGAAACACCAATTTTTATATCTACTAATGACAATTCTTTTTTAATGAATAATATAATTTGCTTGGAATTTTGTGGATCTCTAATGCTTAGTAGAAGCATTCATTACTTCAATTAATAACTCTCAAGATTGCAAATGATCTAAATAATTATTTTTAGAGCATTTTTCAAGGAAATTTTCCCTAAATGTTTCAACTGTGAGGAAGGAAAACATATATAATAAGAGGGGAGCTATAAACAATAAAAGACGAATATATTTTGTACTAGTGTTTACTAAAAATCAAATACTAGTAAAGAAAATGTCAAAAATGAATTTCCAAATCCTGTGTGTGTGTTTTTTAACATTCAAGATCCCACTATGACTTTAATTCTAGTATTGGACTTTCGAATTTTTGTTGTTGTTATTATTTAGTTTAAGAAATAGCTCGTATTTTTAAAGCTCTGGAATGGTGTAAATCATTACAGTGGTTTCACATTTTCATGAGATCAAGGAAACAACAGTAAGCTCATAAAACAGATACCACTAATTATGCAGAGGAGAAGTCATAAAGTCACTGGGAGAAGCATGTTTTATATTCATGGACACATCATTAAAAGTTTAAGACATGCTATCAAGTTCTACATTTTAATACTATACCCAACAGCATTAAACCCTTCCAACAAGAAAATCAGATTGTTTAATGATCCTTTTTTGTCACACTGGTTTTATATGTCTGCAGTTGAAGCAGATGTGGAATTTGTATTGCTGAACTTTTAAAAAATAACTGGACAATTAAAAAATCACTTTATCCCTAACAATATCTAGTTTAAAAAAGATCTGAATCATCTTTCAACCTACATCTCTTAAATAAAGTGTATTTATTGAGGTAATAAGCCTTGATTCTAGATCAAATGTCTGATTTTTTAGAATAATGATTTGGGTTTTCTTCAGAACATATAAAAACATAAGGGGGCTTAATAATGATGAATCACCTTCCAGTTTAAATTAATTTCTAAAATGCACATTTAAACTAAGAAATAAAATAAACTCGTATTTCATGGGGCACATGAAAAAAGTCTATCCTCTCACCTAGAGAAATCACTGAGAAATCCAAAAATCATACAAAATGTTAATAGTACAGAAAGCACTTTTAAGAGATGTTCAAAGCTAGACCATCACAAACATTTGCCAACGCTGGGATGCATATTTCGGCTGCAACCTTCTTCACTTCTCCACAAAGGGGCTGAGATGCTCTAGCTTCATCTGTGTACAATTCTAAAATATTACCATTTGTACATAAATGCTTTGCATTCCACTGTTTAAGTACATCTTAGAGTCGGCTCTAGAATATACACTTTCTTGAGCATTTTAATGGGGATTTTACATGCTGATAGCGTCAAGCTTAATCTCAAAGTGAAAGTAAAATATAGTCCTGGCAAATTCAGAGATGAGACCCAAAAGGCTGCAAATGAAAGAAAAAAAGGAGAGTGATTAGTAGTTGGGGATAAGAAATAAAGCATGGGAAAAGCAAAGTCACTGAAAATACTTAGACTCTACAGGAGAGATTTATGCAGCGGCTCAGAGCCTGGACTAAGGGATCCAATCACTTAAAGGAATTTGGTGAGGGTCTATTCCTGGAACTCCGTGAGGTCAGCCTTGCCGATGGACACCCTTGGGAAGCGGGCAGAGAGCCTGGGGCTGCTGCCTGATTTGGTGGGCTTACTTTGCTATAATTTCACCATTATCCAATTCTTTCTTTCTTTCTTTCTTTCTTTCTTCCTTCCTTCCTTTCCTTCTTTTTCTTTCTTTCTTTCTTTCTTCTTTCCTTCCTTCCTTCCTTCCTTTCTTTCTTTCTTTCTTTCTTTCTTTCTTTCTTTCTTTCTTTCTTTCTTTCTTTCTTTCTTTCTTTCTGTTTTTCCACATTGCGGAGGACTTCAAAGGGTGAGAATGTATGGATAAAATACTGAAAAAACATTCTCTAGCTTTAATTTTGGGACTCACCAGATCAGGACAGACCCTGGGTTACAGTTTAAAAGCTACACTACACACATCAAAATGGACATCAGTACGTTGCATAAACACAAATTGATCAACGTCATGAACTACAACATGAGCAACATTTCCTCAAAACTAATTGTACTAAACTGAATATAGAGGAAAAGTCAGATGATAGATCATAGCTAGACAGAGAGAGAATGGGAGGGAAAGGGAGAGAGGTCATTATTATATGCCAACCTACCTTTTGACAAAACTGTTCAGTTTATACACACACGCACACACACACACACACACACCAGCAATTCCTAAACACCAGGTATTATTCCAAGCACTATATATATAGATATAGATATACATAGATAGATAGAATTATTTAATCCTTTTGACAACTTCAGAGGTAGATACTATTCTTGTTCCCATTTTGTAGTGAGGAGACAGAGGTAAAGCCTGCCCAAGATCCCAGAGCTTGTGAATAGAGAAACTGGGTTTAAAAACTAAGCAATTTATGAAAAGTTCTCAGAATATAACGTAATCTTGGTCTACCTCACAAATCAGGTAATATATATACAAATTACAGAGCCTTTTAATTATTTATAGGTATTCTTACCATAAGTACGTTTATTTTATTAACATGTAAAAGCCTGTATGTTTCACACTATCTGAATCTCTGCTTGTGAGCAAATCTTCAGTGCAAGGCACCAAGGACATGATAACTTTTGCACTAGATCCATTTAATCTGCAAACGTGAAGAAGTACAGATTTGGTCCTTTGAGGTTAACCGATATGTAAATATTTTTAGTGAAACTACTGATATATGAACTAGCCCAGAACTGTTCTAAGCTGTCAGGAATCGGCTCTTACAAATTTGGAGCTGGTTTTAATTTAAGCACTGCAAGTGAAACACAACAAACTTAGAAGAAAACATGGTTACTCATTTGCATCTTCAATTTAATAACGCCTCTAATTGTCCAGTTACCAAAGTCAGATCCAAAGGCTTCTTCTCTGCTAGAGGCAGCTGCTCAACAAAATGAACACTGATTTGATTTTTCTGCAGGGTCCATGTTCGTTCGCCATTCTCATGATGAATAAATAATGCCAGGATGCCGCGGAGTTGTGGACCTTGCCCTGCTTGTGAAAAGGGCTGCATCTGTTTATTCTCAGACATTCATGATCCTAAAGGAATAAGACACCAGAGGCCTGTGAATGAGAAGGCCTTTTCAGACGTACAAAGCCTTCGCTCCTGAATCCACCTTAACCAGTTTGGAGAAAAGAGCTTTTGGCACCAAGGCATCCTTCAGGGAAGACTGATAATGATCACTAAAGACATACTCGGGGCTGCTGCCTCTCTCGCTTCAAAGGTTTTCTCTCTTAATCAACATTAAATCATCATTCTGCCAGGGATATGGGGACAGCTGTCCACAATCTATTTGTTTTAAAACAGATTACAGTCAGGTCCCTCTGCCAAAGTATAAACTTCTTAATGTTGCATGTGCTTTCATATTTTTTAACTTGGAACTTTTATTTCTAATTTAGGGTCCCCCATTAGCATTTCTATCTTGGCTTATGGATTGCATCTTCCCATAAAAGCAGAGCTAATAGTTTTATCAATTATCCAGATAATTTAAACAACCAAACAGAGTAGGCCAAAACTAAACTTTTTAAAATAAATCATCCAAATGTTTCCGGCTGAAAAATATGAAGTCTCAACTCCCTACAGCATTTTGTGTGGTGTATACACATATCATACCAGGGTGGTTATCTTATTATTTGATATTAACCATCTCATACATGTAGTCATGTCTCTTCTTTTTTCTTCTCAAAAATGTAGATCCACATGCCCTACTTCTTTTACCTTTGTTTTGATCCCATGACACTGGCAAGCTGAATTCTCCTTATTCCCTGGTGGTCCTGATAAGTCGGGGATAACTACAAAGACATTTTATTACCCAATTAAAGAAAAGATTTTTTTTAAAGATAATGACCCAGGGGCCTAAATTTCACCCCGAGTTGATCTCTCCAGTTTGGTACAAAAGAATATTAAGCTACAATATCTAAAGTCAATCAAAGATCATCACTTCAAAATTGTATATATTAAGTAGATACAATATACATTAACTAGATAACAATTTCTGCTACATTGAATTATAGTCAACTAACACCAAGTCTCACTTAGTTAAATTTGGTTTGAAACAATACCATTAACAGTATAAATGATTATATAATTAGAGAATGTTCATGTTATGTACCGTTTTTATTGATTTTTGAGTAGTTTGTTGATAATTCAGTCTGAGTCATCACCTCCTTTGTACTGATTACTGAATCAAACAAGAGGCCTTTTACTAAATTACTTTGCTACACTATTAGATGAGAATCAATGAATATTTCTTTTGGTCCTATAATTCTAGCATCTCTTGCTAGCAATGTCTTTTTAAATATTTTACATTTGTGTTAGAAATATAGGAAGGAGAAAATAAATGTGGATTAGAATTTTCTTTTTTAAGACATATACCAGAAGATGTTGCTTTTATGGCTCTAAAATCTTAGCTTAATAAAAGCCCCCTCTACTAAATCACTTTTTTTTCACTTATAATTTATATTATGCAGACACTAGTGAAGGCTTTGAATGTTTATTAGAGAGGTCCATTTGGTTTCTATAGTTTTCCGTCATCAAGCGTTTTATAAATGAAAAACTGAAAGAAGTGAAGACCCACAGAATAGAAGGAACTAAAGACCTCAGAAGATGAGCACCTCTTTTCTCTTATTTACATTTAAAAGAGTGCCAGTTACCAGTAAAGGGAGTGCCATTAAGCCTACCCCCAAGAGTGAATACAGTCTACAGCCCTGACCTCCTCCTACCCACATGTCCTAAGCCTGGAGACATCCAGGGATGGAAACATTTTAATCATCACTCTGCTACCATCACACCTTCCAAGGCAGGAGGAAACCTCGGCCTCTGTCTGTATTTCAAGCGCTGACACATTTCACAAGTGGTTTAGAGAAAGTCCAAAAGGAACCCTGCATCAAGACCATGCTAGGACAACTCAGCAGTGGAAGAGCAGAAGTTTCTACCAGAGTGCAGGAGATCTGGAAACTACTTCTCGCCTTCCCTGCTGCTTTCTCTCCCTTCCTTATTCCCAAGCCTTCAGCCCTCCTGATAAAATTCCTAACCCTTCTTACTTAGTTGTTGGGTCCCCAAACATCCAAAAATGGTAGAGTTATGAGGCAGTGTAACTTGGTGATTGAGAGCATGAGTATTAGAATCACACACTCTACTTGAGTTCAAATCCTGGTTCTGTCACTGTTTACGGTGTACCATTGAGATGCTACTTACATTCTCTGATATATAATGGAACCTATCTGTAAGAGTGCTATGAGAATTAAATGAGAAAAAAAATATATAATGTGCTTAGCATATCGCTTGGAAAATATACATGCTCAATAAATATCATTATCACCTTATCATACATAGCATTCAGATCTGTGAAGGCAAAGCGTAAAAGCTACAAAAGAAATTATTGTGATGAATTACAGGGTGATACTATTATTCTATTATCACTAATTGGCATAATACCATAAAAAGGATTCCAAGCACAATTCTCCTTGCTTTCCTGAACAAAAACGAATGTGACTCCAAAATAACAGATAACCATTAACAGCCATAATTGGGAGAGAGGAGAAATTTACTTTATAGGTTGATTTATATGATGGTTGTGAGCAGCTGTCTTCAGAATTCCTGAAAGGACACCCAACTCCCAAGGGAAGCAATGGAAACCCTTTGATTGCTGCATTCCTCAACCATCATCAAAGTGTTTATTTAGTCTGAAAGCCTAACTGGTTCATCATCTCTAGAGGTTTTATAGCTAACAGTTTATCCTTAAGTTCAAGAATTCATATCACCAGTGGAATTTTTTCCATCAGAGCGAAATATCTAGGTTTCAACACTGAGGGAGCACATCCAAGCATTTTATGACTGGACTTCTTAGAACTTCTCAAGACTGAAATAAGAATCTTATTTGACATGTTGTGTGATGCAAACATTTACTCTTTATCTTTTCTTCAGATTCTTAATCAAAACATTTCTCTTAGTTATTTGTACTTGCAATAATCTTTGATTAGCTTCTTGTAATTTTTTTTAAAGAAATCAAGTTCTGTTATTTTATATAAGAAAACAATATTTTTTATATCAAGTTCTATATTTTATATCAAAATATTATATATTATATATATAATTATTTTATATATTTTCATTGTCAAAGTTGCACAAAGTTGAAGATATTTGTCCTGAAATATTGAAATATCAGAGTCCTGAATATGGAGTAGGGGAAATCATGAATAATTGAAATATTAACAAAAGGTCACTTAGAGCCCCTGAAACTCAAAAACTTCATATATACTAGGGCAGGAAAATAATTGACTGAAAAATGTATTTAAAAGAAACTCAATGAAATAACCAGAAGAGGAAAAATTCCTCCTAAATAGGAGCATGTTTGAGCTGATCTGAAGAAATTAAACA
The DNA here is from genome assembly GCF_028023285.1 of Balaenoptera ricei. NCBI lineage: Eukaryota > Metazoa > Chordata > Mammalia > Artiodactyla > Balaenopteridae > Balaenoptera > Balaenoptera ricei. The sequence goes on from NC_082644.1 coordinate 7,010,549, forward strand.
TAAAATGAATCATATTTCATGTCTTTTAAAGGGCAGTATTGACTAAAAGTATTGATAAAGGTAATATTCCACTCAAAAGTTATCCAGATAGTATAACCATTCTACTTATTATAACAACATTTAATCATATGAAAGATGCATTATGGGGCATTATCACTGGAATAACTTTATTTTGGACGGTTGAACTTCTTAAAGTAAGGCTGGGTTTCCATCCTTTGAGGCAGAGCCAGCTAAGTGGGCAAACCTAGTATCCACCACTTCCTCTAATCTAATTACGTTTTACTAAACATAAAAGTCTATGTTTTGATGTGTTATCCTTTTCAAGAGTTAGGGGGTGATTTCTCAATAATTAATAATTCCAAGTGAATAATAAATGCTGAAATCTCTTGCCTGTGAGAGTTTTTTGAAATTTCATGTAAGAAATCACTTGCTTCACCCTCATATATTGTAGGCATTTAGTCCCACAGTATTTGCTGTGCTACATCATTTTATCCAAAGCTGCATATAGATGATTCCTTAGAATGTTCTTACTTTGGGTAAAATAAGCTACGTGAAATCATTTCGCCTACCTTCTCAAAATTAGAGACAAGATTTTTCAACATTTTAAATGATAGGTGAGGGGGATATATTTAAGTAGAAAAATGACTCTTATTATTCAAGGTTTTCCAAGTTTTATATATTTTTGGTCCACGTATGAGAAAATATAACTAAAACTGTATTAAATAATTGATCAGCTATACAAATTGTGCCCATACACAGTGAAGAGTTAGAACAGTCATCAAAAGATGGGTCCATATCAAATGCTCAGTTTCATGAAATATTTATCTAATTAAGACAAAATGACATTCTAGCTTGAACTATGTGGATAACTGGTTCAATTCTCCAATTTACTGTGCAAATATAGTCACCGTCAGCATGATAAAATTATATCTATTAGAAAGAGACCTCAAAAGGCTGAGCCATCCGGGTCAGAAAATTGAAAACAAAGCCAAATGTTTACTCGAAATCAAACCCAGAACTTCTTTTGAAATTCACTGAAAGAGCAATCATTTCCAATGTCTTTTCACCTTCTGGTATGAGATGGGAGTCAAACTGGAAATACTGAAACGCTTTAAGAAAGGCAGTAAAACAAAAACAAGACTTCTTGTACGACTTCCAGATGAAAGAGTTTTGAATAAGCATTTAATCATGTGGATCCTGGTTCAAGCCAAGCTGAACCTCAAAGGTTTACCTGTGCTCATTATTTAGAATTCACTAAGGAATGGAAACTCGTTGCATCTACTGGGAACACTGACGGTGAAATGATTTCTTAAGGAAGCTGAATATTTATGTTAAGCCCATAGTTGTGGTCCATCTGGCAAAAGGGAGCAAAAGAACGCTGCGGTCCTGCCAGGCTGTTTGGAGGTGGTTTTGTTTTCAAATCCTGTGCTCTCGAAACCTTGAGACGTTTTATTCTTGCACAGGCTTTTAAGTCTGAATCAATGTGCCAGCTAATTTTCCTAGCTGATTTTAAATTTCTGTCAACTTGTATAATGGAAGTCTGTTCTGATTTTTAAAAAATGCTCTTGGAAAGGTAGTTGTTTAGGATATGACAAGGAACATTAATGAAATGAAATAGTATTGGTTACCTATGAATTGTTCACAAAACACACATTTGACAAATCACAATTTAAAGTTAAGTAACGTAGTGAGCCTATTAAGAAGGTTTACCTCCGAAGATATTTTTGAACTTGTCGTATTTTGCAGTCGATTCAACGTTGACGGTCCGCCACATCGGCAAATCAACCCAGTAAAACCCATACTTTCTACTGTGTCATGAAGATGCAGCCAATAATCAAAGAGAAAAAAAATCAGGATTTTTCCTGTAAACAGAACTCTCCTTCAGAACACCAGGGTCAACTTTCCTGAGATCTTGTCTTAAGACTCACTGGAGAATCTAAACTGAATAAATTGGCACTACCTAGAGGTGGCTCTAACGTAATTTGGCATAAATCCAGAGCTGATTTTATTTCTCTTTCCTTTTAGAAGGTGACAGCACCTCTTCCCTGAGACAGGATACCCAAGCACACTGTATACACACTCTGAAAGATCATGCTTACAACTGTCACGTGAAGGAACTTACAAAGTTACATTTCCACACTGTTTTGGCTATCCTCCACATCCTGACAGTAACCAGACTATATGTTTCACTTGTTCTGAAGCCATATATAAACAATAGAATGATATAAAGAATAAAACAAACTGCTTTCCAAAAACGAAGTCTGTAAATCACACAGTGCAGCAAGTTTTGCTTCCAAAACATCTAAACTCTTCCCAGTTGCCAGTAATATCTACCACAGAAGAGTCACTGAATTACTTTCAATAGGGACTGCCTAATCTTACCAAAGGCGATTACTGAAAAATGAAAAAAAAATTAGAGATCCTGGGAACATTACTTTAAAGAGTTTATCATAGATGAAGTTAATAGCACCACGAAAAGGGGGTGCTTTACACAGCACTAGAAAAAGTACCCTCTCATTGAGAACCCAAACAATGGGGGGAGTGAAATCAATGTTGATATTCTATTGACCACGGTGCACTGTCATCCTTAGTAACTCTGCCCGGAAGCATCTGAAGGTCATGTGTTTAAGTTTTTTTAAAAAATTAAACTCTTTTATGGAAGTATAACATACATATATAAAGTTCAAGAATCATTGCAGCTCAGTGAATTTTTGCAAAGTAAATATTCTAACTGATCACACCCAAATCAAGAAACAGATCATTACCTACATCTTAGAAGACCCCCTCATGGCCCCTCCAAGTCACCATCCCATCCTCTTCAAACACCATGAATTGCCTGTTCGGGAAGCTTAAATAAACAGAATCACACAGTATATACTCTTTTGTGTCTGTCTTCAGACATAATTTGCTTAAATTCCATTTGCGAGATTTGTATGGGTTGTGGCATGGGTCAGATCCTCTTTCTTTTTCAGGGTTCATAGTGTCCATCTTGTGAATATACCACAATGCATTTGTCCACTCTACAGCTGCTGCACATTTGGGTCATTTCCAGTTTTGTACTCTTACAGACAATGCTGTTCTCAGTATAATCATGCTTGTCTTTGGGTGGACATTTTTGTGTCTTCATGTGGTAGGTATACCTAGAGGTGGAATTTTGGGGTCAAAAGGGATGAACATCTTCAAAGTGGTCCCGTCAAAAGACACCCTGACACCACCAACAGTTATCAGGGCTCTGGTCGCTCCACACCCTCACTAATAGTTGAAGTGGTCTTTTCCATTGTCGCCCTTTAATTGCTAGATAGTGGTATACCATGTCGGTTTTCTGATGATTAATGAGGCTGTACAGCCCTTCATAGGGATAGTGCTCATTTGGATATATCCCTTTGTGAAGTATCTGTTCAAGCCTTTGCATAGCTCAGTTTTGCTTCAAATATTTCACTTTTCTCCCCTTACCAGTGAGAACTTTATATTTGGGGAAGACCAACTCAGAGCAGTCTTGTGCCAAATCACATCTGGCTCACTCCATCCTCCCAGTTCTACCGGGTAGGTCTCACTTAACTACCCCCTCCCTTTTTAATCAGTGAGGATTTGGAGTCTCAGAGAGAGTAAGTAACGGATCAAGGCAACACAGTTCATAAGACCCAGAGCTAGGATGTGAACTTAGGGTTTTCTTTAAGTTTCTGATCTTTCCATTTGAAGTACTGAATCTAGGAACATTTGTCATAACCAAAGGAATAAACTCCAACACATAATGAAGACTATTCAAAAGAGAATATTTGAAAAATACTTTTGCATTTATTCTCACGTCTTTGGTACAGTTAATATTCTACTGAGGAGAGAAGTTATTCAAGTCAGTAAAGTCCCAGCCCAGCAACGCTTACGGAGCCACAGAATAGAATTACACTCTCAGAAGCCAGGAGTCCTTAGTCATATATATTTACAATGTTACTCATCCTTTCCACAGAAACTTGAGGGCGTAATTACCACATGTGACATTTCTACAGATCGCTAAGTTAACGTCAGGAACACAGAACTTCAACTTCACATTTTATCTAATAAATTCTCGTGGTGGAGACACATTTTACTGACTCATTCAATTGAAGAGAGTTAACTTGCTCATCTAGGTTTCCTGGGCCTTTTAGTAAATTTCAAACACAGAAGATGTTCTTTCAATTTAGACAATGTTTATTATTATTTTTTTAATTGGAAGTTATTTTGAGTTCATGAAACTCATTCTCAGTTAAAAAAAATTTTTTTTAATTTATTTATTTGCGTTGGGTCTTAGTTGCGGCGCACGAGCTCTCTAGTTGTGACGCGCGGGCTTAGTTGCCCCGCGGCATGTGGGATTTTAGTTCCCCGACCAGGGATTGAACCCGCATCCCCCGCATTGGAAGGCAGACTCTTAACCACTGGACCATCAGGGAAGTTCCTAGATGACATTTAAATTGAGAAGGAAAGAAAAGGCAGAAAGGAAATCTGTCATGCCGCGTTCTCTGAAAATCAGTTCTGCAATTAAAAATGTTTGAAAAATACTAGATTAGACACAGTTAAACAGTTTGCTTTGCAGCATACCTTCTGCAGAACTTTCAATATCTCAGTATCGCCATCTGTCTCCTAGGAGGTGACAGAGTGTGTAACTGTGTCAAAATGTATTTTACTGTAAGATTTTTTTAATTTTACACATTAACATCTACGAGCTACTGGTGTTCAACAGACCATGGTTTAGAAAATTCTGGCTTTTTTTTAAAGGCCAGACACCACGAGGAAGCACATAAAAGTTGAGAACAAGTTAACACAAATATCAGACTATCAAGAGGAACCCACAAGCCAAAGAACAGCATTTTAATGGAGACACTTGGAAAAGTAGCTGTCACAGGCCAGTGGCTAGAACCATGCCCAGTTTCTGGTAGAAACTCGGTGAATTTGTGTTGAATGATGAACGGGTGAATACGAGTCAGCTGTTCTGTTTAAAGAAATAGTGATACGTTTTAAAGAAAACACATCTCTATTTCTTTTCCTTGTCCTATGTAGAATCAAAGTTACAGAAAGAAAGGGGGAAGAAGTGACAAAATACTTCAAAATGTTGGTGTCTTTATTGAAATTAGGCAAAAAGATTGTGAAAGGTTGTCTATCCATTTTTTAATAAATATTTGATGAAGGAAGGAATAAATAGAGAGAAACTCAGTGCAAGAAGGAGGCTTGTTTGTGGAAGGGACACTAGTACAGAGCCAAGGAACCAGACCCTCAGGAATAAAGACCACACATGCATGTGCCTGCATGCACACACACACACACACACACACACTCACACGCACACACCAATATCAAGTATCCTTTAGAAAAATTTCCTGACTCTCTAGAGGCAAACCTTCAACTATTTTCACTCTATCTCTATGAAGTAGATATTGCTAAAGGCAGGAGAGCATATGTGATGTGGGGAGATTTTGATATGGTTTTGAATTTTTCAACCACAAATACTCCAGATTTATGTTGGACAACAGGACTGATTTTTAACAGGGGAGAATGGGAAAAGACAGTTGGTCATTTAGCTCTTGAATTATTTTTCTTTAGCATGTCTCTGTACCTCCCCAAACCTTTTTCTTCTCTGCTTCCTTCTCCATGACCTATTTTGGTTATTTCTCATTTTGATCTTCCTTGTCTTACTAAGAAAACGTGGTGATTAAAAAAAAGAATTCAGAAAAATAGGGAAATGGATCAAAGACATTTCTGGTGAAAGAGATTTCCAGTTGAACATTAGAAGTGAAAAATTATGTGTAGCCTAAAGTTCTTCCCAGAAATATTCTTAAGTTTAAAAACTAGTAGCAGTGAATGTTGTTTTCTTCCTAATTTCATGGGGTCACATGTCTGGAGGGGCCCAGAATAGACTCTTGGCCACAGATGCATTCGTTCATCATCCCAATGCCTGGTTTTTTGCTTTCTATACAGTGAAAACCCACTATTCCAGCCCTGTCTTTTTTGAACCATGACTCCTTGTACTTTCTCAAGCAAGGTGCCCGCGCTGGTTACAACCATTACTGAAAAAAGAGGTTAAGAGAGAGTAAAAATGCGAGTATAAATGCACGGGCAAAATATAAAAGTCTTCCCCGCCGCCTTGAGCTGCTCCAAATGCTTCTGCGGCTTAGTGGCAGCCCTCAAGGGGGGCAGCGTGTCTTTTTGTCCCGTGTATAAATTTGCTCCGTAAATTAAAATGTTGGCTTGTGCTCCCCTGGTGTTTAAGAAGGTGAGTGATGACCTTGGGGGAGTAAGTTTGTGTAGAAATGTGTCATAAAAGATGATGTCTTGGCCCAAGAAACTTGAGGTCCAGGTTTAGTCATTTGTTAAAAAAAAAAAAAAAAAAACCAGAGTTAAACATAACTAACACATCAAGAGAGTAAGGCTCTTGCCAAATGTAACTTTCTTTTGAGTCTGAAATGTCAGCTTTCACCCTGTGTTTTTAACGAATATTTTTAGCATTTTTCCTTTAAAGAGTTTCCCTGCTGATTTTGATCATTTTTTTAAGTTAGAAAACAAAGCAATAAATGTTGTATGTTTTTCACCAATAAAGACCTTAAAATGCTATCCATTGATTATTCTCCTCTGGTGCATTTATTGGATAATTATGGATTCAATTCAATGTGCCATTTATTTTCTGAAGTGACTAGGATTTGGCAGGTTTTGTGTATCCATTTATACTCTCGTTTTGAGGCTTAAACATTAAAATATAGGTAATAGTGAGGAACTGCTTTTTTAACCATCTTCTTCCTATCATTTGTGTTACTGGTTTTCATTTTACCTGTTAAGTAAAATGAGTAGGTCTGTGCCATCCATCCACAGAGCTCTTTGGCAAATCACATTTTAGAGAAAGCCCCAAAGACAAATATCAAAAACAGATTGGCTTCATCCCATCCACGTTGTTTCCCAGAAAGTGGTTCCCATAATGTTCTGATTTTCTTACACTAGTTAATCTATTTTTTTCAGGCAGAAATAGAATCCATATTTCAGGTTGACAAATATTGCCACTTAGGGCGATTAATTTAACATATATTAGGTTGTCACATATGCTGATAATGTGCTATTTCAGAAGCGACTATATTACAGAGGTGTGCTATAGATGCAGATTTTATAAACCTAAAAGGAAATGATAACTCAGAAAAGGATTGAAAGCATTATATGCACCTAAAATCTTTAATGCAAGTTTTCTAAACATTCTCCAAAAGTTTTATCAATGGTTTAAGATCTCCAGGGAATGCCTGGATTGATAAAGATTTCACAAGGAAGAAGATGAAATGTTACTATTTTTCTGTAGGGACAGTAGAGAATTACTACCAAATTATTTGCTAAGTGCCACTCAGCCTATGCTTGTAAAGATGAAATAAAATTCCTGATGTTTTGAGCTACGTATGAACATTGTAAATTGTATGTTAGTTTAGTCTAACATGCATGAACACTCATGCAAAACTCAAATAAGTATATTCTGTTCAGATTTAAATTCATGCTCATGGATTCAAAGTGCTATCTGGAAATTTCACTGTCTTAAAGTCAAAAAAGCTTGTTCCTAAATTCACTGACCACATAAACACTGTCTGCCTTCTCTGGGCCATTCTTATCTATTAAGTGGAGATGCTCGTTCATTAACATTTAAATAATGCATTCTTAACTCACTTTTGTTGACTGTCTCTGATAATAAACTGAGGTGCCATCTGCTTTATTTGGCCATAAACGCAGCTGTCAAGGACAGTCATGAAGAGAAAGTCATAATCTGAGTGACCTGTCATGCTTTCGGCACAAAACTTTCTTTAAAATTTTTCTATTTTATAGTAGATTTACATCAACATAAATCTGATTCATCATCTCTGTTAAGAGTCTCTTCTTTGGGTGATCACTTAATTTCTTTTCCCTCCTTTTTTTTTTTTTAAGGATGTCAACCTTTTGTAGAATTTGCTGGTTTTCAAACTCTCTTGATACTTCAGCCAGTGGTAAAATTTAAGATCTTAGAAGTGGACACGACCACAAGAATAGGCATATTCCTCCAATATTAGAGCAGGCAGACACCCAGCTGATGCAAATCTCTCCAGGCCCACAAGAGAACAAATACTTGATCGCTCACTGCAATTATTTTTCAAAAGCATCTCTCGAGTTGTACATTATGGAAAAGAACTCCATCATAAGCCTGTGCTTGTTGCTGGGGACGGTAAAGATACCACAGTTACTGCTGCCGCTCTCTGCACCCAAAACACATGCAACGTTCTCAATTACAGAGAAGGAAGTTCTCCTGGAAGGCTACAAAGATAAACAAAACAGTTTCTTTTCTTTACCGTAAAGATGAACAAATTAAAATTCTGTTAATGAATAGAGCTTGCTGTGTGGGTTTTTTTTTTCCTCTCTCTCTCTCCCTAAGTACAAAATTAAAATTTAAAGTCTATGAAAGTCATCTTCTTATAATAGCTGACTTTAATTGAATGTTTTCAGTTTGTTACAGGATGAACTGGAAAGGTGGGCTTGAAGGACAGAGTCTTCATAAAATCAAAAGACATTGTAAAAAAGATAAAGTGAGCCTCCAAAATATGATAGGACGAAAAGCACGTGGGAAGTAAATCTGTGTTCAACCACTGTACATATTAGATTCCACTCATTTTAATTCCATTTTCATTTCAAATTACATGTTGGAATTTTTTTCCATAGTAAATGCTTCCAATGTGAAACTATAGAAGGTGCCTAGTAAAATTAAAAGGGGGAAAATATGGCAAAAATCTGAGTGATAGCATTCTCTTACTTTCAAATGCTGATATAATGATTCATAAGGCAAAGCATTACAAGGCGTTAAAGTTAAAATGTTTTCTTTTCTTGGCCATTTCCTCCTTCACCCCACAACCTCCATCTCTCCTACTTTTATTGTCCTTTAAAGTAAAGCTCATTTTTTTCAACCCTCTTGAATCCTTTTTGATCAGGGTCTCCTTACACTGACAACAGCCCGGCTACTGCTTTCAATGGAACTTCTGCAAATAGGCACCGAGGAGTTTCTGCATTTTGTTTGAAGCCTAAACTGGTCCCTCAATGCACTCACGATTTCCTGAGTAAAAGGGGAAAGCTAGCAATTGAGCTTGGCCATTCATTGAAAGTGTCAGTGTTTTTAATTCACTTTTACTAAAACATTCATCTCCCCCTTTTAAAAAGATAAAACTGATGATTGGTTACGAGGTAGAGGAACAGGAACTCAACGTCAGAGACTTAAACGAATGAATGCTCTACAGTTTGTCTAATGGCACTAGTTTGTGATCACGGGTAACATCTGAGCAGGCGTGGAGTGGAAAACAGGGATAATACTGGGAAAAGGACAATTATAGAAAAAGAAATGCAAAATACATATAAAGAAGAATAGAGAAGGCAATGGAAAATAATTTAAATAGTAATAAAAGAAAAATGTTCCTAATACATATCTGAGGCATATATGGCTGTTAATTTTACTTCATTTTTGATGTTTTGAAAATGTGATTTTTTTTTGTTTGTTTCTTCAATGTGGGGAATCGAGTAAAACCTAAAACAAAATTTTAAAAATTTAAAGTAATCAAGAGGATAATAAGAAAGGTGACAGAAAGGGGAATTACTGATTTCTTTCACTGCAAAAAATATATATATATATCTTCAAAATAACGTATGGGAAGAAAACTAAAGATCAAGACATACACAGAAGCAGTGCACAGCTGTAGCCCCTGTGGTATCCACATCTGTTCCTTTCCCACATTCTAACAACCATCCAGGTGAGTAATTCTCCAGGAAGCCACTGAGGACACTGGCAGCCGAGGTGCCACAGGTTTCCCACTGATAAAATACCAGCAGCTTTTTTCCATTCCTCAAGAGAGACCTAGTTAGTGTTCGTGGATAATGTTTTCAATTTCAGATTTTATTCACATAAATTTTTCTTCAACTTTTAGAACCCACAACTGTCTACCAGCAACTTCCAGCAAAGGACAAAACAAATAACCAGCACAAAAACATCAGCTTAAAAACTCACAGAAGAATACTTGTTTCCAAGGACTCATAAATCAAGGCTGTAATTGTATACAGTCATCCCTGTGTTCCTATGGGGCAATTGGTTCCAGGACACCCTCCCCCCACTTGCAGATACCAAAATATAAAATGACGTAGTATATGCATGTAACCTAGGCACATCCTCCCATATACTTTAAATCATCTCTATATTATTTACAATACCTAATACAATGTAAATGCTATGTAAATAGTTGCAAATATCTAGTTTTGCTTTTTGGAACTTTCTGGAATTTTTTAAACAATATTTTTGATCCACAGTTGGCTGAAGCTGCGGATACAGAACCCACAGATATGGAGGGCCAACTCTATATATAGTCAGATTTTCTGCTAGCACAAAAAATTCTTAGTTTATATGATGTCATATTTTCTGGTTTTCTATAAAGAACATCCCAACTTTGGAGTAGGTTTTCACTTCAAGAAGTTGGAGAAGCACTAGTATGAAGATAGTATTAATTTAAAGACATGTCCTTAAAACAAAACAAAAACCCTTATCTTACTGTCCAGTTGATAACAATGATAGAAGAGGATTCTCTAATCAAGCAATAATTAGGCACTTGGAACAAAGACCCAGTGATCTTTGACTAGCTAATAATTTGTGCTTTCCTTGGTCAAAATTGGAAGGTAGGAGGGGCTTGGTAGAAAGTTTTCTGTGTATTTCAACTGAAAAAGAATGGAACTGTCTCTTGGCTAAAAGTAATTATCAACCCTGATATCATGATGTCTTAAAATTCTACCTTTTAGATCATCCCTTTGATTTATGGTACTGTGGTCCTAACTAAAATGATGTTTATCAAAATTAATACGGGGGGCTTCCCTGGTGGCGCAGTGGTTGAGAATCTGCCTGCCAATTCAAGGGACACGGGTTCGAGCCCCGGTCTGGGAAGATGCCACATGCCGCGGAGCAACTGGGCCCGTGAGCCACAACTACTGAGCCTGCGCGTCTGGAGCCTGTGCTCCGCAACAGGAGAGGCCGCGACAGTGAGAGGCCCGCGCACCGCGATGAAGAGTGGCCCCCCCCCCCCTTGCCACAACTAGAGAAAGCCCTCGCACAGAAACGAAGACCCAACACAGCCAAAAATTAATTAATTAATTAATTAAGTTTAAAAAATAAATTAATACGGAAAATCTTCGGTAGTGTAGAAGATTAAGGAAAGGTCAGTCAGACTGCCCTTTACAAAATGTGAGTCCAGAGTGTCTTGTAAACGTGCACATAGTAGATGCACAGTAAACGTTGCCTGGCAGGAAAGACAAGCCTAGAAACCAGGTGAGCACCGACCTGAGAAAAACAAGTGCTGGAAGGGGCGTGGCCATGCCGACCACGCCTCCCAGCTGCGCCCCGAGCTGCCGCCTCCCCAACACCCTGTCAGTTTTCTCACCTCCCATCACCATCGCTCAGCCTGATGAGTAGTTCAAGGTGGAGAGTCTGAAACGAGTTCGGGCTTTTAATAAGCAAGTCAACCTCTCTTTTGAAAGTCTTCCTTTTCTTTCATTTTTGCTCTGAACGTAAGAACGTTTGCTTCTTCTCTGTAAGAAGAAAAAGCAGAACCCCTGGGAAAGGACAGTCATCTCCAGGTCAGGGCCACGCAAACAAAAAAAGAAAAAGCTCTTTGAGGAGGATCCAGCCTTTATTTGCGTGACTCGATGCTCACCATTGAACTGGGTTTTGAAGTTGGGGAGATAAATTCTATGTTATCAAAACAGAAGGCGTAGCTAAGCCTGTCTCCTGACAACTAAAATCCACTGTCTTCTGCAGAAAGTCTCTTAGGATCCCAGGGCTCAGCCCCACATCCAGAGAAGCCCCCAGAGGATCCCAATGTGCTGCCCACCTGTGCCTGTGTTTTGCAGCAGGAGAGATGACTGTCCTCACTCTTGATTTTGCAGCAAACCTGGCAGGAAGCAGCAACTGGACCAGGGGTATAATGGGGGTGGGGTGTTCTCTTAACCACTGGGGAGGGCACAGCCAGCCTAAAACTGGCAAAAAGCAAACGTAGTGCTTCCTCTCACACCTGATTTCAAGATCCAGAAGTTGATTTCAGGATAGAAGAATCAAGAAATTCAGCTGCTCTCCCTCAGAATTTTGCCTTTTCACTAGCAGGTTATAAATTGTAACATCCTCTCTGCTTAACAAACAGTTAACTATGAAGTAGGGAATTTTTTTCCTCCTTAGAGGTAATATGATATTTTCCCTTTTCTCAGCCTCCCTTATGCATAGAGGAACTGTCTTAAAGAATAAGCATTATGATGGAAGGTACACATTGTGGTTTGTAAAATGCTGAAGATATTTTACTCAATTTCTTTTATGCCAGCTTTTCGATATGACTGAAAGATGTTCTTAAAATTATTTAAAGTTTTATCCTAAAGTTTTGCTCTCCTTTTTAACTTATCGCTTGTGTCCTGCATAACCTGATAATCTGTATATCTGATATGTAAAAATAGATATGTACGTTTGTCTCCCAAAAATGTTTTCTTCCGATAGATCCAAGTGTCAGTAAGTAGACACACCCTGTGATTCAGAAGGTGATTTAGAGCCCTAAGAAACCAGCGATGTGGCAGTACTTTGAAATGGGGGCACTATCTTCAATTTTTAAGAAATCCAATAAAAAATAATTTTAAAATTATGAAAAAATACAGGCAAGAATACCAGGATTTGAGAAAGGCAGCTTAGTAAATTTATTCTGGAAAAATGGTTATTTATCTGAGATAAAGTCCCATATTCTTTAAATGGCTCTAAAGGTAGATGTGTTTATAAACCAAATTAATTAACAAATTGCTATGTTTGTGGATGTATGCTAAGCAACTGTATAATGAAAATAAAATACATCAGTTATTTTTAAGCATATACCTCAAACCCTATTATCTCAACAAACAAAGCTGGAAATGTTATGATTCCATTCAGAAGACACCTGCTAGATACTGAAACTAAATTTCCATTCATCTGTTAAAGGCTTGCCTCATGGATTTAGATTTTTTTTATACCCCAACATGTGCCAACGTAACAAATGGATATAATTCCCTTTTTCAGGCCATTCACATCTTAAATTTCTCCTTTATTGTGTGTTTGGCTCAAGTTCATTTTGGACAAGGGGGAGCACATGTAAATAAACACCATTTCATGGTTGTTTTGTCGACTAAACGTGTGGCACAATTAACAGCTTTCTTCATTGACACAATCTCCCAGAATTTTCAATAGCAAAATATGGGCATTAATATCCCATATTTGGTATTTCCAAATCCTTTTTCTTCAGAATAGTTTAGTGACGCTGAGATGATTATAAGCATACATTCTGCGAGGAAATTCTTCAGATTGATAACACTGTGACAGCTACATCACTGAGAAGGCTGAGGCTCTGGCTCGGGTTAGAAAATTCTTTTTTAGAAGCACAGTTTCGATTTGCAGCAGGAATGACTCAGCCTCTGGTGACATATTGTGTATCGAATGCCCAGTGATTCAGCCTGGGGCAGCTGGGGGTATTGTAGAGAGGGTAGATTTTCTTATAAAAATATCAAGGTTTTTTTCCCCCAAATTTATTCCTACAATGTATTCAAGAAACAAGTATCATTCCTATCTTATCTGCAAGACAAAAAATTTTTTTGTCATTTCCAAGAAATCAAGTCAATATTAACCTTGAAATGTCTGGCTTACAGTTCATCTAGAGAAAACGGCCTGTTTATTCTGGGTAAGTAGAAAAGAAAAGACTAGTAAAATTATTTATTTTTTAATGGGTATTTCCAGAGAAGAAATTGATTGATTTTCTTCTGACTTTTTATTTGGAAAAATATCAAACCTATGGAGTTAAAAGAACAGAATGAATACCAGTATGTCTTAGATTCTCCCTTTTTAAATACTTTGCATCCGTTGCTGTTACTCTCCTCCTCTCTATATATGTATATATGCTTTTTCACGCTTATCCCTTTGAAGGTCAGTTTCAGTCAACATAACTCTTCAACTCTAAATACTTCAGCCTATATCCCCTAAGAACAAGAACGTTCTCCCACAAAACTGCAATAGCAGAACCTGCTCTACAGCCCTCAGTGCTTTATTGTTTTGATTCAGGAGTCAATCAAGAATCACACACTGTATTTAGCTGCCGTATCGCTAGACTCCTTTCATCTGGAATGAGTTTTTAATCTGACAAAGTGAAAATGCATATTTTCAAAACTACTCAGCCTCTAGAGTTTTGTCAATTAATCCTGGCAGCGAATAATCATGAAATCAACCTTAAAAACCTGGCCTTGTACCTAACTTAAAAAAAAAAATTTATAATCACTTCGCTAGAAAAATTCCTTCCAAATGCAACTCGCCTCAACTACTGTGAGGTAAAGAATATAAAGAAGCAAATTTGAAAGTAACCAGGTGCTGGAGCCATATGGACCCCGTACACGGAGTTCGGCACCTTGAATCGAACCCGGAATTGAACTAGTCATCAGCCCAGCTTACAGAGGACAAGGTAAACATGCTGAAGAGAGAGTAGAGCCGACAAAATAAATATTCATTTTAACTGGTACCTCACTACTCAAACCCTCTGCCCTCCCTTCTCACCAAAATCCTCAATGTCATTTTACACAAGAATTGGAACACATTCTTGCAGCAGTTTTATGAATATTACTGATGAATTCGATTATGTTAAATTTATGTTACTTATCAGACTACTTCTCTTCCTCACAGTTAACATATTTTGAGAAAAGCACATCCTTTTGGGCAATAAGCTTACTTCTCGTTATTCCCTTTGGGAGCAAATCTTCACTTTATTAGAAATGCAGTGCAAAAAAGTTATCCAAATCATCAATATCAAGATAGGTTATAAATGAATTTTGTGTCTCATATACAGATGCATGCGTGTGTAAAAGCACATATTTTGGTATGATAAAATGTTAATACATTTTTAGCACTTGATAAACAAATATGCCATCTGTAATACCTTTTTTAGCAAAATACATATATGACAACCAAATTAATAAATATACTCAAGTTATTTTCCAAATCTTGTGTCATAAACATAAGAAATATTTTGGTTCACCTGAACTGTAAGTGTTCATCAAAAAGAAAGGAGCTATTATGGTGATAGGCAAGTAATGGAAATATTGCTGTTTTTCTGTTTCTAATTTTTACGTGAAACTCAAAATCAGAGATAAACTGGATTTCAGTCTATCTGAAACCCAGATAGACTAAACGGTGATAGACAAAGGCAATTACCTTCCAGTTTGGGGGGTTTGTAGTGCCACCTAGTGTTTAACTTTGTAATGAACCTGTGTTTGAGCATCATGACATCCGTTGTACAACCTGGAACAGATCCGTGGAGAGGCGAAAAGTACTTACAACACTTTTCAGACAGAAAATTTCTTAGCCTCTTTATTCTTAAGTTATCCCACTGTCATTATAAAAAAACTGGTCTGTACATGAAAATACCAAAAATATCGCATATTAAAAAAGTAATACTCATGAAGATAATTTGTGTATATATAATGACATGCATTTGCATTCAGAATTGATTTTATTATTATTTTGGATAAATATAAATACATTTAAAAGGTATAAACCCTGATAAGACAAGTATATTAATATCTTCCAAGCTTATTCCATTGATATTTACTTAAAATATTACTACTGATTTTTTTTCCATTTTTTTAAAGTTACTTCATATAAAACAATCTAGTTTGGATAACATGCTTTATGTGCTCAAAGCTTTTTTCACTTGATAGCTAAATTCAAATTTTAGAAATTGAATAGTCTGTTGTATCACTGTGGAAACTATGTCAATTTCCCCTCTAACTGTCCAGCCCTTCACTGAAACAAGAAACCCATGGAACAGATTTAACTGGCTTCAACAGTGCCCTGAAGACATTCTAGAGAACAGTTACTAGAGATATGCCCCAACATAAGTACAATCTAATGATCCAATTCGACACACATTTGAATAGTCACATATTTTTCTTCCTTTTCATGTCCTGGGTATAATGCCATCCCGTAGATTACATTGTCTGGGGAGTGTTTTAAATTGGTGCTTTATTGGTCTGCTATATGACCGTCCAAGTCCAACTCCTTTCTTTTACAGATAGGTATCTGCATTTGGCATAGCGATGTTATTTGCTGCTATAGTGGCCTGATAATGATCAGGTTTTAGTATCTAAGGTTTGGCTTTAAAGTCAAGTTGAATTTTTTAACCATTAATTTTATCTGGAATGAGACAAGCCAGAGTGGTGCAAGTGCAAGTGATAACCACTCCTTCTTGGAACATGAGCTGCACAGCCTGCCCTTGGTAAGGTTTCAACGGTGAGACTCACCTGCTTGTAAAGTCCTCCTTCACGTACATAGTTACTCCATTTACATTTTTTTTCCTGAGGGTAGAGAATGCTGTGGAATTGGAAAAAATAGCAAGAGTAAAGCTTAGGAGCTACAATGTATAGATGGATGGATGGATAGATAGGTAGATACTCTTGCATTATGTCAAATAATAACGTTTCTCTCTAAATTGCACCACATAAGAATGTGAGCCTTTAAAAATTTTAAATATGGTGATTTATTTGCTTGAGACTAACTTGCAATAACATCAGCCATATACTTTGTCATTTTATACTTTCTACAAGGAAGGCATGTTCTCGAGGGCTTATGATCTTCCCAAATTATCAGTTACTCACAAAATCAGATTTGAGTCATTACTCCTTTGGCCACTAATGCCCATATTACCAGTACACTGATTAAAAGATGACAGTAAGACAGACTGATGAATTTTTTTAATAAATGTGTGTGTGTGAAAGTAGTAGCAGAGAAATGAAAAAAAGTGTTACAGAAAGATGAAAGAGGAAGAAAATTAAACAGCCATTTCTTTGTGTAAAAGGGAAAAAGAAAAATGCAAGCAAATATACTTCCAGAGGCCAGAATAAGATACTACAGGAAGGATTTCCTGGTAATAATTAAGCTTCATAATTACATCTAAAAAATACTGTTTTCTCAGTTTTATTTAGTAAAAACAACTCTTTACCAAGTTTTCTTAATCTTTTGCCAACCACCACCAACACACATACCAGTGCAACCACTGACTTGTAAGTGTCACCGATGTGTCCCCAGTCTCCCAAACCATAAAAAGATATTTCCCTTTTATCATTTCTTTTAAAGTCAGTATTTTCACTTTGCGGTACACCTGAAACTAACACAACATTGTTAATCAACTATACTCCAATATAAAATAAAAAGTTATAAAAATAAAAATTAAAAAATACAGTCAGTATTTTCAGTCTTGAAAAGCCATCAGGGGACAAGGTCCTAGAAGGAGAACTTCAAGGTCCAATATATCAAAATTAGGGATAAAGGTGAGCCTGAAAGGCTGCCTGGTCCTTTACAACCGTGGTTATTCTGCTGATAGAAGGGGGCCGAGACTTACCGCAGATTTAGGATCCAGTGGGGCCGTCCGGGCCTGAGGATCATCGTGTCCAGCCTTGTGTCATGATAGAAATAAAACTGTCCACGTTTCTAGAAGGCACATGGCTATGGAAAAGTAATGAGAATGGAGCCCTGAAAATGGTAATTCATGCTTGTTTCTCCTATTAGACGGTGGCTTACATCCCAGTGCCTCCTATGCAGGGATTTATTGACATGCTGAGAAATGAAATTGAAATGAAGGGAAAATGAAATTACCGAAGCTTTATGTGCAAAGAGAAACCAAGAACCTTTGGGGAGCTTGAATAGCTATTTCAGGAGACCAGAAAGTTCCCTCAGAACAATAAGTTGTGTATCAGTAGGCTCCACGTATTATTAAAATATTCTAAATTAACTAACTTTGACTCATTTTGTACATGACCATGTATGGAAAAGTACAAGGAGTATAAGGCGGGTCTCATGCCCTAATTTCATGGACGAAAATTTCATGGACAAGTGAAAATTTCCTAAAAGCAGAAACAATGCAGCGGAAACGTGAATTCACTAAAACCGACCATACATGCTGACAGAGGTCAGAGGAAGGGGGGTACCAGCAGTGGGAAGAGCCATGGGATGGGTGGGAAGGAGTCAAGGTCTGAGCTGACCTTGACGAGCCGGCAGGACGTGGACCAGTGGGAGTGAGAGGCGAGGTCAGGTCAGGGGCAGAAGCAGCAAGCCCAGAGGCCACGTCTAGAGATGCGCTCGCTCCCAGAGGTTGGCAGACTACACCCACCTGTTCAAAAAATAAAATCCACTGAGCTCCTTCTGTCTGAGAGATGGAAAGAGGTGCCAGAGGAAAAAAAAGTGTTTGAGAAGGAGAATTCATATTTAACAACTCTCTTCAAAGCGCCAGGCCTTATGCTAATTGCCTTACCATTGACTCCATACCTAAAATGTTTGCACTCTAATGAAAGAAATTTTAAAGAACACACCAATAACTATGGTACAAGGTAAAGCTGAAAGTTTTTATATAAGAAACATCATGTTAGAGAATTTCCAAGCATAGAGATACGACTCTCTAGCTAGGGGAAATCCAGGAAGGCTTCTTAGAGGAAGAGGCATGTTTAAATAACATATTTAAATTGTACTCCGTGGGCAGTGAGGGGCATCAGAGGTGTAAACAGTGGAACGGAGTTATAAAAGCTTTTGAGAAAGGTAGTCTGGTGCGGGGGACAGAGTAAAGATGGATGAGAGCCTTTGTTCAGGCAGAGCGAGGGGGCAAGTCACCAGGGGGAGAGAAAAGAGCTGAAGCTGGGGGTGGCTGAGGAAAGAGCTCCTGGAACAAGAAATCAAAGAGCAGAATTTGGGTTCAGGCCCCATCGCAGGGTCCACAACTATATTGCAAATTTGGGCAACTCTTTTATACTCTTTGGCACTCTTCTCACCTGTAAAGAGAGAAAATTGGACAAAAGGATTTTTAGGTCTTTAAGTCTATCGTTCTATCTAACTATCATTCTATTTAAAAATAACTAGATTATGTTCCTATTGATATTTCTGGCCAAAAAATAAAGCTTTTTTTTTTGAAATAACAGTTTCTTTACTAAATTCAAAAGACCCCTCAGTGATCCCTTGATTAAGTGACAAAGACTTCTGAGTAAAGCCTTGTCAGGAAATTATTTGTCTGTGAGAAGCCTCTTTGCCTTTCATTTTCTTCTGGTGTTTTTGATATGTTAAGGTCCACTAACATAAACAGTGCTTTTTCTAATTAATCAGGTTGAGAAAAAGTGTGTGCACAGATATAATCTACTAATTAACCTTCAAATCATTGAACTTTATGAGAGTTTGATCATCTAAGTGGATCTATCACAAAAATGTCAAGCTCCAAAAATCTGGAGGATCATCTAGTTCAACTCCAATTGCAGATTCAGGAATTAAAGCCCTCAGAGGTTCAATTGCTTATCACATAGTCAGTGATAAAACTGGAACTCGATTTGAGGGACCTTGATTGTTGGACCAGTGTCCTTTGCTCTGGCCACGCTGTCTCCCCATAATATACCTGATCTTTTTTGAAAAAATTTTTTGTACACACACACACACACACACACACACACACACACACATAATGGATGCATTCCATAAAATCAAGCAGCAAGTCCTGACTTGACTTTATCATTTGAGTAACCCTAAATTTGTGTGACCCTGTGGAGGTAGAAGAGTACCCTGGAATTTAGAAATCCAGATGGCTGGATTCACATCCTGGTCCTGCCGCATACAACCTTAAGCAAGGTACTTAATCTCCCTTAGACTCTGCTTACTCATTGGTAAATGGGGAAAGAATGTCGACCTCCCAGATGTGTTATAATATCAAAAGAGAAATGGTAGGTAAGATACTTCATGTAGTTCACTATGTTTTCTTCCTCTCCTCTGTCTCATTTTCTGAGGAAGGCTGATATTCACTTAGTTCTCCTCCAAAATTGAGACGTTCTGAATTTTTGGAAAAAAACAAGTGTATGGCATGTGATGCATGGTATTATGGAATGAATGGCTTTTCCTGACCATGCTGTATTCTACTACAGTGCTTTCGCAGTGATGTTATTCACATAACTTGCAGAGTAAGTGAAGGAAGGAATGAGTAAGTGAACAGAGAAAGGAATTAATGAATGAATGGAAAAAGTGGATGAATAAGAGTTAGCCCAGGACTCTGAAGTTCCTTGGGGTTGTGACGGTCTCAGAGACTTTCTCCAAGCTATCGTGGTAAACCCTAGATTAGCTCAAGTCCCGTCAAATCCAAGGGACTCCTCAGAATGCTCTATAAATAGCTTCATGGGGGTCCCCAAATTCTAAGCAAATATTTGCGAGGCTGCGTGCATATGGATCTCTCCAAGATAAAGAATCCATAGCTTTCAGTAGATTCTCAAAAGGTTCTATGATCCCCAAAATGTTAAGAACCACTGCCCTCGGCCTGGCCCACACCTCCTAAGAAAAGGCCTTCCAGCAAACAGCAGAACAGCCTTACATTTTGATGGAGGCCTTGTTTTATTTGCCAATACCGCTTCACAACCATTAATTGTTCAGAGAGGTGGCTTCCAGATCAGGATCTATTTGGGAAATGTTATTCTGATGTCTTTAAGAGCCAGAGTTAAATACCAGAAGTACATAATATAGAAAGTTTCCTCAGGAAAACAGTGAGGAAACTGTCAAGTATATTCAAGGCATTATGTTGAAATTCAATGTGAATATGTAGTTGAAATTCAGTTAAATAAGAGGCCTCATTCCATGTATATGGGTTGTACATGGAGAGCAAGCTGAATGACAGGAGTGTAATTTATACGTACTTAGTAATCATCTTATGAGGTGGTGAAGTCATGACACTTGGTAAATATCAGACAAGGGTCAACAAATATTTAGCAAGTTGCTACTGTGATTGAAGTTCTTTATATAAAATACTTTGCATTGAGCAAGTCTTCTGACCCACAAGTTGGAACACATTTTATATTGCATTAAAGAAAGAAATTTCCATTTTAGCAATAAGATTTTTCATCAATTAGAAGTTGTATCTTTTCATATAAATGTGAAATGTTCTAA
The DNA here is from genome assembly GCF_028023285.1 of Balaenoptera ricei. Taxonomy (NCBI): domain Eukaryota; kingdom Metazoa; phylum Chordata; class Mammalia; order Artiodactyla; family Balaenopteridae; genus Balaenoptera; species Balaenoptera ricei. The sequence goes on from NC_082644.1 coordinate 7,031,538, forward strand.
TTGGCTTCATCACCCACTCTTAATGTGGCAGTTTTCTTCATGTGTTAACTCAGTTCCTGAACAGTGATTTTTGTACCCCCCAAATTTTTCATCATATCAGTTTCTCAATGAATAAAACACCATGAATGTGGCAAGTGGGCCTTTCAGACCTCAACTCAGCCTCCTCCTGAGGTTTCCCAGGAGAAGGAAGAATATCTGCAACCCTGCAGATGCTTTGCTGTTGAAACCCCTACTGGGGACACGAAGGACTCTCTGTGAGATGGAAGGTTCCTTGGTGGAGCGCTCGTGGAGCTTCCATTCTCTCTGTTTCAGAAAGCGCACCCCAAGTCTCCTTGGAAATTGATTGCTCTTCTAATCTGAATGTGTGTAGTTCTGGTGGAGCTGACTCTACCACCTACTCCAAAAGTGAGTATTTGACCCAGTTCTGGTGAGTGAGAGCACTGCAGAGTCAGCGTGAGTCACATTTGCAACCCAAAGCAAGCCTGCTTCATTGGCCCAAGTTCGCGTTTCTTCTGGGACAATTCTGTCACTTCCAGGTTAACAGTGCCAGCCCTCCCATAACTTATATTGGTGCCACACTTCCTCAGCTACATTTCAAGACAGGCTATTGCCTTTAGCTTTTGGCAAGAAAAGCTATGTTCTCATGATTCTAACAATAACATTTATATAGTGCTTTATGGTTTAGGAAACGCTTTCACGTTAGAAACCCCTGTCTTGTATGTTTCGCCTCTTCTACAGAGTAAGTTTTTCTTCTAACCAGCTCACGACCACTGGAACCAGTTCAAGAGGCCATGAATAACTTACAGGAATGTGATCATCCTGGCTTAAAAACAGAAGAGTAGTCATTTTATTTAATACGTACTGAGTGCTCATGAACCACCAGATTCTTTAGATTTACTTTTCTCGTTTACACCTCAAGCATTTCTTCGAGGTCAATGTTATTAATCCCATTCTACAGATACAGTTTAGAGATGTGAAGTAACTCAACCGAGAGTGCACAGCTCGTCGGTGCTGGGGTAGAGATGAAAACCTATTCCTACCTGAGTCTGGAATCGGGCTGTCTAAGCACGAGGTCAGGTTGCCGCCGCACCCACAGAGAGAAAAGCCTGGACATTGAGAAACTCCTGGGGGAGCCGCAAGGCAGGACCTTCCCAAGTGGATGGATGGATGTACGTGTTATCACAGAAGATGTGGTTAATTAATATGGACTTTATCCCCCTCGGTTTCTCTTCCAACAACCAGGATTTGGGGTACTAAGAACTGAAAATAAGGAAAGCATTGTTCCATGATCTCAATCTTTTAAAAAAAAAAAAAAATCAGCTGGAGAACATGTACAGCTTGGGAAATGTAATCTCTGCTCAAATGGATAAAGGCATTAGAGTGAAAAATGAAATTGTTAAGCTGAAGTGATGGGAATTGAAATGGGTCAGAGGCAGATGGGAGTGGAAATGAACTAGGTCTATCTGTTAGGCTGCTCTTCTGTTCAGAGGGGCTGTCGGTGCCGATTTTGAAATCAAAGTTGAACTTGTATTCCATACAGACTACTCCAACCTCACATGTGGAAATAAAATTCCAAGAAGGAGGACACAAAAAATTGCTTTGATAGATTCGAAGGGATATTAGCCAGTCACCCCAACTATAAAGGAAAAAAGAAAAAGACTGTTTAAGCATCACATGTCTGGCACACTCTTCAGGACTCTTCCTGGAGATCAGCAGGTCAACTGCTGGAAGGAAAAAAAGGATCCCAGAAAGAATGATTTTCCCAACAAGATCTTGCTGTAAACAGTTTATGCCTTGACCTACAAAAGACCACAATTATTCTTCACTTTTAAAACACAAACTCAGAATTAAAAAAACAAAGAAAGAAATGTGTGCCAACTAGTTGGAAATGATCTCGTTTGAATTCTACAGCTGTAAAGAGGTCTATCCTAATTGTTCACTAGAGCTCATCAATTTACCCTCTCTGTCAGAGTCGCTGTCTGCTCCGTTATCATCTCAAAGCAGGAAATTTATCATAATTTATTCTAGGATATTCTAAATTTACCCTGTTGATTATGACTGTGTAAACAATGTCTGCTGTGGGCTGGGATTGGATGATTGAGGGTTGGGACTGGAGCTGCCATTCGCTGGAGAGTCCATGGTTTTGCTGTATCAGCACAGGCTGCAGGGATGTCTTACAGGGAGTTCAGTGGTTATGGAGAAAAATGAGGCTCTTCCTCTATGTCACGGTAATGGCCAGTTACTCAAACATCTCTCTTTGGAGAGGCAAGTCCACATGGCGTAAGGTTAAAGACCATTAGAAAGTGGTTTGTGCGTGTACAACAGCATGGCTTTTCTCATTCAAAAAAAAAAAAAAAAAAAAAAGCTGTGCTAAAGACATTTGTGGAGTACAGCACTGCAAAGTCCTCTTAAGGAAAATACCTTCCATGACAGTATACAAACTAAATTGTGGTAAGTTTTCTCATGATTATAGCAGAAGCTGTCCAAATTGGAAGGAAGGACTTATTTTTTAATTTGCTATGTTTTGAGTCATAAGAAAATATTTCAGAAGTTATTTGAGTTGGATTGAAGATACTGAGCACTGACTAAAATTAGTGACCGCTGGCTGTCCCTTTCCTGCAGACACGGTGCATGACTCTTCATGCTGTTTTTCCCACTCTTTCTCCTGCTCCAGTTTCAACCACCTGTTGGTGGTAACCTAGCTATCCTCAACCCCTTAGCCTATGGCATTAAGAAGTTGATTCTCCGGAAGCAACCTAAGTGTCCATCGAGAGGTGAATGGATAAAGAAGATGTGGCGCATATATACAATGGAATATGACTCAGCCATAAAAAGAAACGAAACTGAGTTATTTGTAACAAGGTGGATGGACCTGGAGACTGTCATACAGAGTGAAGTAAGTCAGAAAGAGAAAAACAAATACCGTATGCTAACGCATATATATGGAATCTAAAAAAAAAAAAAAGGTCTGAAGAACCTAGGGGCAGGACAGGAATAAAGACGCACACGTAGAGAATGGACTTGAGGACATGGGGAGGGGGAAGGGTAAGCTGGGACGAAGTCAGAGATTGGCATGGACATATATACACTACCAAATGTAAAATAGATAGCTAGTGGGAAGCAGCCGCATGGCACAGGGAGATCAGCTCCGTGCTTTGTGACCACCTAGAGGGGTGGGATAGGGAGGGTGGGAGGGAGACTCAAGAGGGAGGGGATATAGGGATATACGTATATGTATAGCTGATTCACTTTGTTATACAGCAGAAACTAACACACCACTGTAAAGCAATTATACTCCAATAAAGGTGTTAAAAAAATAAAAAAGAACTTGATGCTCGCCATTCAATGTTACCTTTACGTTTGTCCTTTCCTATCTTTCTGAGTAGAGAAAATTGATATAAAATCTTATTTGAATATTTTTGTCTCTGCTAGAAAAGTTTCTTGCATCTCTTTGCTCCCCATCTTCCCCTAAGAAAAGCTCTATTATTCTTTTTCCTACAGATCTTTGTGTCGGGCAAAAACTCGAATATGCTGCGTTTCTTTCTAGATGACACTATTAGAAAGTTGGAAGAAAATGTCACAAAACCAAGAAGGTTAATCTAAGATTTTTCTCAGCACGACTTTCCCCTTTCTCTTCGGCTTTAGCTCAAATCAAATTTGGGCTTGGTTCTGCTATCTCTTCTAATGCTGCTTCATTTCTTTTTTCAGTAGCACAGTTGCCTCATTGGACCTCTCTTTAATTAAATTGATAGTTAGCAAGTATCTCTGAGTGATACTATAATTGTTCTAGATAATCCATGAAATTCTAAGTGTCCTGTTCACACTCCCATTCTTTGGAAAATGGCCTCATAAAGCTATCATTTCTTGCGCAGTATTACCTGCTATCATGTTCATTGGACAAAGACCAGCTTATCCAAAAGGCAGCTCTGAAGAAGGTGGTCACCTACCTTAATAAAAGTCACCTGCCTTTGTGGCATCTTCACGCGATACAGCCCAGCTTGACAGGACAAGCTAACCCAATCACATCCCTTCATGACACCTAGCTATTCTCTTTCTTCAGACGTTCCTCTTAATTCTTCTTCCCTTTTTCTCCTCAGTTTTTCTTTTGCTACATCCTTTTTATGGCTACTTCCACCTAGTTATTTTCAATCTCTTTAAGTTTTAGCATGGATGAGGACTTGATTTTTGTCACACAGTTTTACCTTTAAATTTGCTCTTTCCTGTTAAAATTTCTTCTCCATTTTTGCTCTTTTAGGGAGGGAAATATAATGTAAAATTTTATGTGGATATTTCTGTCTCTGCTACGTAAGTTACTTGCCTCTCTTAGTTGTCCATTCTTCCTCTTCGAAAGCCCCTCATTATGGGGGAGTATAAACGTAGCATCAGTACAGAAGAGGCTAAAGGGAAAGCTACAGGTGCCCTCTTCAGCAAGGAAGGTGAAATGACCAAGTCATGAGAGCTTCCTTCGAATGCTAAATTAGGATTGTTCCAATTTTACAAAGCCTAGGCTCTAGAATCACTCACTCTACAGCTTCTGCATGCTTCTGTCTTTCCATGCTCCCCAAGTATCTCTACCAAAAACTCATATTTCTTCGAAACCTTAAAGAACCTCTGGATTGCCTTCTAGTCTCCTTGAAACATTTGTCCTTGAGTAAGTTTATCTCCTTCCTTTCTTCTGATCTTAACCCAGTTTCATCCCATTACAAGAAGATACATGAGTTCTACTTCAGAGGGAAAGTATGAATCCAAACAGAACAAAGTAAACTGCTGCAAAGAGCTTCATACTTGCCTTCTGCAAAATCAGCAAACATGGTATTATTGTTTTAGCTACAGTACAGTCAAGATGAGTGAGGTTAATAGTGAACGTATCTCCTTAATTAGTACTTAAGAATACATTAATCCCTTCCTGGATATTTTTCAGAAATTAAGCCAGTATTATATTTTTGTGACATATAATTGTACTCAATTCATTAAATGAGCTGGAGTCAGGAAGAAGCAAGAAGCAAACAGAACATTATTCTTTCCCCAAACTTCCCTCTTTCAGTCCTACCCTATTCTTATTTATTGCATGAAATTGTTCAATTTCAGTTATTAAAAAATCTAGCCATTCTATAAGCAATTTGTTCTCTTTAAAAAGTCAGTATTGGGGCTTCCCTGGTGGCACAGTGGTTAAGAATCCACCTGCCAATGCAGGGGACATGGGTTCGAGCCCTGGTCCGGGAAGATTCCACATGCCGTGGAGCAACTAAGCCTGTGCACCACAACTACTGAGCCTGTGTTCTAGAGCCCACGAGCCACAACTACTGAGCCCACGTGCCACAACTAGTGAAGCCCACGTGCCACAACTACTGAAGCCCGCCCACCTAGAGTCCGTGCTCCACAACAATGAGAAGCCCCCGCTCGCCACAACTAGAGAAAGCCCACACGCAGGAACGAAGACCCAAAGCAGCCAAAAATAAATAAATAAAATAAATTAATTAATTTTAAAAAAGTCAATGTCATGATTAGTAACTCAGAGTACCTGGTAGAGAAAACATGACTTACAGAGATATTGGACTCCTCATGTTAATTTAAAATATCAAAATGTGCATATAACATTTATAAACGTATCTCATTAATTAAACATCTAGTGCAAGTATATAAGCATATAAAAAACAAATGTTTCAAATCCTAATATCTGTAACAAAATGGGAAACTACAGTACTACCACTACTAATAGCTTCCATTTTTAACCATCAATTACGTGGCAATTCTGGTCCTGCTAAATTCTTTGTACATTAACTCATTTAATCCTCATAGGGACCCTGCAAAGTCACCATTGTCACCATTTTAGAGATAAGGAAGCTGATATTCAGAGGAGATAAGTCATTACCCCCTAAATAACACAAAATAAGTAATTACCTCAAGCTCTTAATCAAGTTAGCAAATAGATCAAAACTAGCCAAAGACTATGACTAAGATAATGACTAATTATATTTATTATTTTCTGATGTTTTCCTATTTGTTATAGCATATGTGTAATACTGGTAAATACAGCCAGCAAATGGGCCACTTGGCCCTTCCCACTGCGGGACAAGAAAAAAAATTTTCGTACAATCTTTAAAAGCATCCAGATATTACACACTTTGACAGAAGTATGCAAATGTAAATTCATGAAACTTTAAACAAGAAATACGACCACAGATATTATAATACTTATTGCTCTGATGAATTTCTTTAAATAGCATAAGTCAATCTCAGTTGTGCAGATTTGTTTTATTTTTGGCTTACAAGGGCAGAGAGTTTTGTTTTAATGACAGAGTATCCATTTTCACCGGTATAAATACAGATTTGTTCAATTTGCAGTTGGCAACCTTAAAATGAGAGATTTAGTCTTAAATATAAGCTCTGACAGGGAAGAATATGGAAAGTTTATTTTGACCTCCAAAAAGGAGAGCACCTCTTCGATATTTATAAGGACAGAGACGTACAACGCAGAACCAAAATATAAAAATCAAAACAGATATAGGAGACATTCAGGGAACGAATGGGGAAATTTAAATATAAATTTGGGAAAGGCAATGTGAGAAGTACATAGTGTCTTTGTCACTGTGGTGACAGAATGGACAGAAGCCTCTCCTGGGAGACTTCCCTGCTGAGCTGGGGTTCCTGGCAGCGCCTCAAGGGTTAAGGTCAGAAAAGGCCCTAATGGCTATTGAAAGGGTGCATCTTTTCTTGAGAGAACAGAGGGTATCAAATCAGCCCCTGCTGGTTCCACCAGCAGCACTCAGCCTGTAAACACAATACCCAAGAATACAGTCATGATTTTCTCCCCCAAAACTACCACAATCCAGCTGATCACACAGCTAGCAAGTGGTGGTGCTGAAATGTGACTTCTGGTTGTCTGTCTCCAGGTATATAAATAACAACCTGGAGAGCCCAGAAATAGAACCCCACGTGCGTGGAAGCAACGCGCATGACACACAGCTTTGGCATAACAAGTCATTGGGGCAATGATGCAGACGAGACGGTTTTCTTTCCGGTTGAAAAAATAAAATAAAAGTATCCCACACCACAGACAAAAATAAATTCCAGATTATGAAGTGTAAAGAAGTTTAAGATAATATAACAATATCTTTATGACACATCTAGATAGGAAAGAATTTCTTAAGGCACAGGAAAGAGAGAAAGGTTGATAATTTTTTAAAGCTTTTATGTTAAAAAGTCTTTCAATCCAGCGCACTGCCTTAAGAAAATCTTTCCCTAAGCAACTGCCTACAATTAAGATTTATTAATTTTCCAGAGATATTCCCAATAGTATAAATATCACTCCAGGATAATGTCTATTAAATTTTTGATGCTTGGGTTTCTAATAAAGTGATGTGATTTCATGAAACAAAATACCTGTACAGTGAACATGCACTAATATTTTCCATAGATGGGCATTTACTAGGAAACACTGAAGGTCAAAACGGAGGGGCAGGGAGGGAAGAAAGGAGATGGTTGGAATAAAAACCATCAATTACTATTTTTGCCTTTCTTTTTGTCCACGCCTGTGCTGTCTTCTTGAGAAAGCCAGGATGAGATCACTCCTCACATACGTTCCTACTTACTCGTTGGCTTTGGGTGGGTTTATCTGTTCTGAGTAATTAGCTGGGATGCTGTGGGAATATGAGGGATGTCGGACCTGTCAGTCAGAGGAGCCATGTGGGAGGTCTTAGAAGCACCACCCGAATGTGGTGCAGCCTTTTTTCCTTTTTTACAAAAAATCTTTTCATCCTCTTTAAAAATCAGTTTGTCAAAGTGCACTCTGAGTGATTTCTGGTCACATCTGGAATTTCTGCACAGTGAAATTTCTGTACAGCTGTTTGCAAGGTCTTACAATGAGGGGCACACATAGGTCAAGCATTGCATTTGAGACACACACACACACCCCTAGAATTGTACCTCTATCTATATTAATCATTATGTACCTTTATGTTTTAAAACTTATTTGTAGAGTTCCCTAAGCTACACAGTAGGAGTTGCACGGCTATTGCCTGTCCAGTGAAGGACCTTCAGTGAATTATTGTCATTGAAGTGATCTAGAGACGATATTTCAGTGACTGATTTTTATCTCATCATCCTCAAGCAGTCTTATCAGTTATATTTTCCACATTTAGTAGCAAGACTAGGAGTCCCAACATCCACACCTCAAGTGGCAGAACCGTTCGTCAGCACAGTGTTTCATTTGCCATAGTTCTTTGACCAAATGATACACACGTGCCTTGGATCGTTTTCCTTTGGGGCATTTTTAAAACAAGGGGAAAAACATGCAAAGAAAGGAGCAAATGCGACTCTCACATTATTTTCTTTTTATCATTAACTCCAGTTCAAAAATTAGAGAAATGACGGTTGCTCTAAAGACCTGAGTTTTGGAGAACAGCAGAGACAGAAAAATGGTTTGTGAAGTGGTTTTGAGAAATGGAAGAAGGTACTGGGGAAAGTTTGGAAAACTCACTGGAGCAAGGAGAGGGCAGCAAGAATCTAGTTCTATTTCAGGCCACAGACTACCAAACAAGCAGAAGTGAATGAATGAAGAGGACAGTTAAGCCAGGGAGAAGAAGGTTAAGGTCAGCAAAGAACAGACCGTCCTAATTTAGTGCACATGACATGCACGGCCCTGCTAGAACATTACAGGGTCTCACAAGTGCACACAGATGGATCAGCCCCCAGGAATGTATCTTAGTGTGTTCTTTCCTCTTGCTCTGACCCCCTTCCCCTCAAGAGCAAAAGGCTGAAAGGGGTTTAGGAACCAATCCCCCCAAACAGAAAAGGGTATATAGTTCTACAGGTGCCTGATGCAAAAATTTCAAGTTAAAATTAGAGACTTAAAGCTATTGAAATAATTTGCATATTAAAAGCATTTTGCATTAAACTTTTAGAAGAAAATGCCAAGTAGCTGAATTTAATTACATATAATAATTTTGAAGAGCAAATTAGTGTTGACAGCATCAATCATCATTTTGTCAAGGAGAAGACAAGCCACACAAATTGCTCATATAAACAGCAATCATCAGGGGCCACATTATTAAAATTCTAGATTTATGATATTAGGGACATTATTAAAATCTGAGACATTGCCGTCTCACTGCATTTCCAACACGACTTGCTAAAAATTAGCGTTCAGTGGGCACTGTTACAGTTTTAAATAAAGTTGTTCATTAAAAATGTATTCGTATATTGTTAAACTAAAGGATATTTATGTTCATTGAGGTAGGGAGAAATTTCCTTATTAAATGCTGCTAGTTGTGTTTTCTGAATGTGTATAAAATAATGCCAGATCAAGAAAAATGTGTTAATATATGTCCTGATAAGAAATCTCCTATTTTCTTGAATAACAACAAAAAGTCTGTTCACTTATTTATTTATTTATGTTTTTATTTATTTATTTTTAACATGTTTATTGGAGTATAATTGCTTTACAATGGTGTGTTAGTTTCTGCTTTATAACAAAGTGAATCAGCTATATGTATACATATATCCCCATATCCCCTCCCTCTTGTGTCTCCCTCCACCCTCTCTCTCCCACCCCTCTAGGTGGATGCAAAGGACCGAGCTGATCTCCCTGTGCTATGCAGCTGCTTCCCACTAGCTATCTATTTTACGTTTGGTAGTGTATATATGTCCATGCCACTCTCTCACTCCATCCCAGCTTACCCTTCCCCCATCCCGTGTCCTCAAGTCCATTCTCTGGTAGGTCTGCATCTTTATTCCCGTCCTGCCCCTAGGTGCTTCATAAACATTTTTTTTTTTGATTCCATACTTATGTGTTAGCATACGGTATTTGTTTTTCTCCTTCTGACTTACTTCACTCTGTATGACAGACTCTAGGTCCATCCACCTCACTACAAATAACTCAATTTCATTTCTTTTTATGGCTGAGTAATATTCCATTGTATATATGTGCCACATCTTCTTTATCCATTCATCTGTCGATGGACACTTAGGTTGCTTCCATGTCCTGGCTATTGTAAATAGAGCTGCAATGAACATTTTGGTGCATGACTCTTTTTGAATTATGGTTTTCTCAGGGTATATGCCCAGTAGTGGGATTGCTGGGTCATGTGGTAGTTCTATTTTTAGTTTTTTAAGGAACCTCCATACTGTTCTCCATAGTGGCTGTATCAATTTACAATCCCACCAACAGTGCAAGAGGGTTCCCTTTTCTCCACACCCTCTCCAGCATTTATGGTTTGTAGATTTTTAAATTATAGCCATTCTGACTGGTGTAAGGTGATACCTCACTGTAGTTTTGATTTGCATTTCTCTAATGATTACTGATGTTGAGCATTCTTTCATGAGTTTGTTGGCAACCTGTATATCTTCTTTGGAGAAATGTCTGTTTAGGCCTTCTGCCCATTTTTGGATTGGGTTGCTTGTTTTTTTGATATTGAGCTGCATGAGCTGCTTGCATATTTTGGAGATTAATCCTTTGTCAGTTTCTTCATTTGCAAATATTTTCTCCCATCCTGAGGGCTGTCTTTTCATCTTGTTTATGGTTTCCTTTGCTGTGCAAAACTTTTAAGTTTCATTAGGTCCCATTTGTTTATTTTTGTTTTTCTTTCCATTTCTCTAGGAGTTGGGCCAAAAAGGATCTTGCTGTGATTTATGTCATAGAGTGATCTGCCTATGTTTTCCTCTAAGAGTTTTATAATGTCTGGCCTTACATTTAGGTCTTTAATCCATTCTGAGTTTAGTTTTGTATGTGGTGTTAGGTAGTGTTCCAATCTCATTCTTTTACATGTAGCTGTCCAGTTTTCCCAGCATCACTTATTGAAGAGACTGTCTTTTCTCCATTGTATATTCTTGCCTCCTTTATCAAGATAAGGTGACCATATGTGCATGGGTTTTTCTCTGGGCTTTCTATCCTGTTCCATTGATCTATATTTCTGTTTTTGTGCCAGTACCATACTGTCTTGACTACTGTAGCTTTTTAGTGTAGTCTGAAGTCCGGGAGCCTGATTCCTCTGGCTCCGTTTTTCTTTCTCAAGATTGCTTTGGCTATTCGGGGTCTTTTGTGTTTCCATACAAATTGTGAAATTTTTTGTTCTAGTTCTGTGAAAAATACCCTTGGTAGTTTGATAGGGATTGCATGGAATCTGTAGATTACTTTGGGTAGTATAGTCATTTTCACAATGTTGATTATTCCAAGCCAAGAACATGGTATATCTCTCCATCTGTTTGTATCATCTTTAATTTCTTTCATCAGTGTCTTATAGTTTTCTGCATACAGGTCTTTTGTCTCCTTAGGGAGGTTTATTCCTAGGTATTTTATTCTTTTTGTTGCAATGGTAAATGAGAGTGTTTCCTTAATTTCTCTTTCAGATTTTTCATCGTTAGTGTATAGGAATGCAAGTGATTTCTGTGCATTAATTTTGTATCCTGCTACTTAACCAAGCTCATTGATTAGCTCTAGTATTTTTCTGATAGCATCTTTAGGATTCTCTGTGTATAGTATCATGTCATCTGCAAACAGGGACAGCTTTACTTCTTCTTTTCCAGTTTGGATTCCCTTTATTTCTTTTTCTTCTCTGATTGCTGTGGCTAAAACTTCCAAAACTATGTTGAATAATAGTGGTGAGAGTGGGCATCCTTGTCTTCTTCCTGATGTTAGAGGAAATGGTTTCAGTTTTTCACCATTGAGAACGATGTTGGCTGTGGGTTTGTCATATATGGCCTTTATTATGTTGAGGTAAGTTCCCTCTATGCCTACTTTCTGGAGAGTTTTTATCATAAATGGGTGTTGAATTTTGTCAAAAGCTTTTTCTGCATCTATTGAGATGATCATATGGTTTTTAATCCTTCAGTTTGTTAATATGGTGTATCACATTGATTGCTTTTCGCATATTGAAGAATCCTTGCATTCCTGGGATAAACCCCACTTGATCATGGTGTATGATCTTTTTAATGTGCTGTTGGATTCTGTTTGCTAATATTTTGTTGAGGATTTTTGCATCTACGTTCATCAGTGATATTGGTCTGTAGTTTTCTTTTTTTGTGACATCTTTGTCTGGTTTTGGTATCAGGGTGATGGTGGTCTCGTAGAATGAGTTTGGGAGTGTTCCTCCCTCTGCTATATTTTGGAAGAGTTTGAGAACGATAGGTGTTAACTCTTCTCTAAATGTTTGATAGAGTTTGCCTGTGAAGCCATCTGGTCCTAGGCTTTTGTTTGTTGGAAGATTTTTAATCACAGTTTCTTCAGTGCTTGTGATTGGTCTATTTATATTTTCTATTTGTTCCTGGTTCAGTCTCAGAAAGTTGTTCTTTTCTAAGAATTAGTCCATTTCTTCCAGGTTGTCCACTTTATTGGCATATAGTTGCTTGTAGTAATCTCCCATGATTCTTTGTATTTCTGCAGTGTCAGTTGTTACTTCTCCCTTTTCATTTCTAATTCTATTGATTTGAGTCTTCTCCCTTTTTTTCTTGATGAGACTGGCTTGATGAGTGTTTTATCAGTTTTGTTTATCTTCTCAAAGAACAAGCTTTTAGTTTTATTGATCTTTGCTATTGTTTCCTTCATTTCTTTTTCATTTATTTCTGATCTGATCTTTATGATTTCTTTCCTCTGCTAACTTTGGGGTTTTTTTGTTCTTCTTTCTCTAATTGCTTTAGGTGTTAGGTTAGGTTGTTTATTTGAGATTTTTCTTGTTTCTTGAGGTAAGTTTGTATTGCTATAATCTTCCCTCTTAGAACTGCTTTTGCTGCATCCCATAGGTTTCGGGTCTTCGTGCTTTCATTGCCATTTGTTTCTAAGTATTTTTTGATTATCTCTTTGATTTCTTCAGTGATCTCTTGGTTATTTAGTAGCATATTGTTTAGCCTCCATGTGTTTGTATTTTTTACAGTTTTTTTCCTGTAATTGATATCTAGTCTCATAGCATTGTGGTCGGAAAAGATACTTGATATGATTTCAATTTTCTTAAATTTACCAAGGCTTGATTTGTGACCCAAGATATGATCTATCCTGGAGAATGTTCCATGAGCACTTGAGAAAAAAGTGTGTTCATTTTAAAACACAATCTATGTATGACTTTTTATTTTTATTTTAGTTTTTTACTAAGCTCTTTATTTTTATGTTTTTAATTTTTATTTTATATTGGAGTATAGTTGATTCACAATGTGTGTCAGTCTCATGTGTACAGCAAAGTGATTCAGTTATTATGTATAACTTTTTAGAAACACTAACATTTGCGTTAATCACCTCAGTATAACAGGATGCTTTCAGTGATTATCACAATATGAACAATAGTAAATAATCCATTGATTGCCCAACAATGGCTTTGATTTTTTAAGATTCTTCCAATTTTTTACCCAAGACTCTACTGAATAGATCATTGAGCATTAAATAAAATACATATTCAAGACACAAGATTTGGCAGAAAATATTTTTAGTGAATATGAGAATTGTCAATATAAAACTTGACAGTTACCTAGTAACTCAGGCCAAAACACCCAATGGAAGACTTTTTAAATACTGATGGAAAATTAGAATGTGGGTGGCTTATATTTTGTTGGGGAAGGAAACAGAGTAGGGTGAGGAAAATAATCTTCAAAGTTTCCAATTTACATTTGGTGGCAAAATAAGGTGTGGTTAAATAAAAATTTTAAAAGAAAGCAATTATTTGAACTCAAAGCATTATTTTCTTCCTTAAATTGTTTTCACTTAAATGTTAAGGTTTTCCTCTACTAAGAAGTCAAATGGAGAGCAAGTACAGCTGTTTTTCCTTTGAACATGGAAATAGCTTTTACAATAGTTATAAGTTTTATTATATCCAGAGACAGACTCTCCCAAGGTAAGATTTATCAATCACGTCAGCATCAAGTACAAATATTCCCAAACAGTTGTTGAAACAGTTTTTTATCAATAATATCGAATGACATCTGCTCTGCCCCTTGCAGTGGGAGGAGGGGGAGCAGGGGATATTAAGTCTATTTCTTTCCCTACATACTTTGCATACTTGGTTCCTGGGCTTATTTATTATGATAACCAACTGGGAAGATAGTATAGCGAAAACACTGATTACATTGGAAATGGCCAATAGTTAACAGAGGAAGAAAATAGGGCAACAGGATCAGCCAGAGAAGTGAGAGAAAGACAAAAATAGTATGGGCCATGTTAGGAAAATTTGCAGTCAAAGAAGAGAGAGAATACAGAGGAGGCTACATGCATGCAGGAGGCTGAGAGTAGAAAAAAAGAGTTTAAAACATGTTGCTGTTTTGTACATGTAATCCACTATGGCACTTTCTTGAGATGCTTAGCTTTTCACTTACTTTTTTGCCTCCTGGACTCTGATTGCTCTGGCTGAGACAACCCGCAGACAAGAGTGGGCAAACCATCCATCAACCTTGATCTGCCTTCATCCAGATTCTGTGCCCATTATCATTCTACTCTACCCCAAGGTTCTAAGACAGATGAATTAGGGGCAGTGAAATTCTTGACTAATAAAGATGGGGAACCAGGGCCCTGTGCTGGTGTGGCTACCCATCCAGGATAGAGAACAGACTGGAGGAAGGAAAAGGGAACAGGAGGCATAGGATAACACAAGACCTAAACCACTGTCTAGAAACTGGTCCAGCTGACACCCATCAAACCACTCTTGTTCCTATCATTCTCCAGTTCTCCACCCAAATACAGGATTTAGGTCTGATTCACGCAAGTGCAAACATTCTGACTTGATTCTCAGCCACTAAATCATTCCCTTTCTTACAACCCCGGCTGCCCCAGCCCAACCCAACTTTGGATTTAACATGTCCTAGGATTATTTCCACTAAGCAGCCACTGGCTGACCACACAGGTGCCTTCATCCATAGAACAACTTCCCACTTGCACAAATGTGTTTGATCACCTGCAGATCCATAACACCTGCTGACATCTAGACATCTCTGGGGCATCTGATGGCAATGGCACTTTTCACCAGGCACAATGTGTCTTCATAAAACACAAAAATCATGGTAAGGTAAGCTCCAGAATTGGCTGAAGAGTCATTAGGACCATGAGGTTTCATATCCCAAGAAACTCTTTAGCAAACTTAAATGTTTACCTTTGGGGATAAAATTTAAGGCAAATTTTATCAAAAGAAAGTTTGGATGAGAAAATACCCACAGTAGATCACAACATTGCCCAATTCTGAGTATTTGAGCCCTAACTATTCCATAACTGCTTTTGCCCTTCTCCACTTCATGCAAACCAAGGTAGATTAAATACATTTTCTGTGTATGTGAATAAGATTTTGCAAAATATTTATGAATTCGAAGACTGCTGGGGACTAAAAGCCCCTGCCCGAGACACTCCACTTGCAGGGTTCATAAATCAAATGGCTGAACCTTCACTACATCTGCCAGATGCGGCTACAAATATCCTCAGTCAGCACAACAGCAGAAATGAGGAAAGGACTTTAAAATACATCCAGGCTTTAAATTCCATCACTAAACCTATCATGCACATGAGTGAAATACACTTAAAAAGTAGAATTTTAGCCTCTCCCATTCTAATTTCCCTCTTATGTAATATAATTTGAAGCCATGATGGTCTTAGGTTAAACAATCAAGGAGAAAGTAGCTTCATTACAAGTTTTTATTTGCACATTTTAGGACTGAGGTACAAATTTTTTTTTTCATTATTCCTTAACTAAATCTCTATAGGTGAGATGTCACATCAGTGATTTTAATCATGTTACTCTATTGACTGTTTCAGTTTTTTAAAAATATTTTTTTAGACATTTATCAGCAAGGCTCTCAGTGTACTATTCTCTGCAAACTACCACCGAAATTATGTTTTCCTACCCTGATGATTAAAACTTTCATGTCATAAAGACATTTCTTTTTGCTGTACTGATTAGAGTTGTAAATTAATTTCATAGCCTTCATATCCAGTTTTAACATTACTGAAAACCTATCTCCCACATACTAAATAACTACCATTACCAATATAATGACATATATATTATATATATTAGTATAATGCTTATAATACATTAGTATTATAATACGTGTAAGACTTATAACACTTATATATGTATATATTTGTATAGTATATATAAATGCATGTATATCTGTATTATATGTATTTGTAGTATAAGTATAGCATAGTATATATTATATTTATATATGATTCCTTTAGCTCAAACAGTTCTATTTCTGTTTTTGTCATTCTTTGGGTTTTTTTCTTTTTTAACTCTTGAATAGCTTATTTCTGTTTTTGTCATTCTTAGTAATAAGTTTCAGAATAAGTTTTACAACCAAACGGGGTTTATGCCTTGATGGTATCCTGTCTAGCCATTAATCATGGTAGCTAGAGCAATTCATAGATTAACCACAGTAAATAGAAACAGGCATGTTTTTGAAGAACAATAAATATGACTAATTTTATCTTAACTTTTTACTCATGATATTACCCATTTAAACCATTTCGCAAAGCATCATTTTAGCTCATCTATTGGAAAAAAAAGTATCATCCCGTTCTTATTTTATAAAAGAAATTTTTCAGTGTTTGGAGGAATTTCCAAATTGATGATAAAAATAAACTCAAAGAAGGAATAAAATTTCCAGATTAACATTTTCTATGGACCAAAAGTGGCTTTGAACTTCAGGTTAAAGGGAAATATGTCAGGAAAAGTTTGTTTTTAATAATTAGTTTCAGTGTATTTCTACTGGGTTTTTTTTTTTTCTTTCTGTGTGTGATCTAGCATCATAGCTCTTTTTCATCCCGCTTTTCAAAACACAAAAGATGCTCTGATCCGTAAATAAAGTATAGATATGGAACAGGTATAAAATTCAGCCGTAAAGTTGTGTGCAGAAATGTAACTACTGTAGTAACCAAAGAGTTCTTTTATCTGATGTAGAAAATTTCATCTAAGTCCTCACCCTTAAGTGAACTCAATTGGTTACTTTTTTCAATCCTTGCAGGCTTAAATGTGAACTAATTGAGAATATACTTCTCTCCCGTTTTTTCTTCCTGACATTGGTGCTAAATGCTAGGTGAGTCCTGTCCTTCAATGATGGGAGGAGTGACTCTCTCAGGGGTCAGATGCTGCTGCCCTCTGTGGACATCCTCTGTCATCTGTCCTATCAGGTCCCCCTGACACCACCACCAGCCAAGGTACAACCGTGACTCATCCAGTCCCAGCCTCAGAGTCACTCCTCGTCCTCTGTTGGCTTGTCCTTCATCTGCAGAAACATCCGCAGGGGTCTCCGTCTCTCCCCCCACCCCTTATTCTTCCCAGCCTCCTCCTATATGCCCTGCTCTGGGGCAGGCAGAGGCCTCCTAGGGTATCTGAGCTCTGGGAAGCTGAGCAGGTCACCCCGCCCCTCGAGTGTAAGTCACCAAGTCACAGACACGCCAGGGCCTTCCCAGTGAGGCCGTGTCCTCCTGTTTGTCTGGGGAGTGAGGGACCAGGGCCTCTCTGCTCTCAAGTCCTTACACCTCAGAGGGAATTCTATCGCGTTCTGCCCTGAACTCGCTGCCCGGGGCCCAGGGTTGGGGAGGGCGGGGTCCCTGGGGAGGGCGTGGGGGGGCCCTGCGACTGCCTCCAGCTCCCTGCGAGCCCCTCTGCGACCTTGCCTCCGCCTCCCACCCCGCGCTGTCCACGGGGCAGAGAACCTGCTCAGACTTACGTTCTTCCAAGTTCAAGGCTTCAAGGTTTCACGCCCAAACCTAAATTTCCAAATATTCGCAAAGAGCGTGTATCTTGGGTTTCAAGAATCTCTTCCAAAACTCACAAAGGCAGTGAAGGTGGGAATCTTTTCCTCCCTGGGGGGAGGGGGAGGGGCAAGGCTTTTACATCCCGGTAAATGTAAGAGAAAAACATCTCTCTGTTATATCTCAGGATTATTACCCGGCTACCAGTACTCTTCCGTGATTAACAAATATAAAAAGAGAAGACTGAGGACAAGTGTAACTTGAGTATATTTAAAGCACTGAGAGATGGGAAATTTTTCGTCTATAAGTGGCTTTTGGTTTTGTTTACTTTCCTAACTGTGCCTTATGAACATTATGGCAGTTAGGTTTTTACATCTTTATATAATAAGATATGTATCTTTTTAGTGCTTTACTCAGAAAGAAATAAAAGCATTTCAGAATGCCTAAGGTAATTAAAAATTATCAGGACAAATTGACGCCCACAGAAAGGCATTATTACTAAAAAACCCTAAAAAAAACCCCAAAATTTACATCATATAATAAAGAGGCATCTCAGAATAGAACATGCAGATGTGTTGCAATTATATGCAATTATATACAACGCTTCCTGGTTTCCCTCATTTTATTATAATTACCAATGTTGTGTCTACAAATGTCACAACGCTCCATTAAATTGCTTTAAACGTCAATTAATTGAAAAACCCAGTCAAACCAGATGTAAGTCAAAATCACCTCTCGTTTCAATTAACGTTAGTTCACTGAAACCTCAAATATGTAAACATATATAAGTATTTTTGCTTTTATACAGAATCATACATCCTCTTTAATAAGGCATGTTAGTTTGATATCAGTGAATAGAATAAGATTTTAGACATGTGTTATATAATTTGCCAAGTGCTAAGTCTTACCTGGTAAACTCATCTTCAGAGTCTGCTTCTTACCTCTTTCACTGGCACACTGTTTACATTTTTAAAATGTGATGGTGGTGCAAAGACAGCAAAAGGGGAAAAGGAAGGAAGGAAATTAGAAAGAAAAAGAAAAAGACATTTTTATATGGTGGTCTTCAAAATTAATCATTTCATTTAATTATTTCTAATACCTTTCATTTTAAAGTTCATCCCTTCCTTCTTCTACACCTGCCCATAGGTTTGCTTCCTCATCTTTGAAAGAAGGGGTGACAGAGAGGGTCTAGGATTTCAGAAAGGGACGCTCCAAACTGCTGACAAACCACAAGCCAAGGGAAAATGTTCATACCCGTGTTTGTCATTGTAGAACATGAAAATGTTTACCAAAAATGTAATTGTTTACTTGCAGGGTATGTTCAATGTCTCAGTGCTAAGAAATCTTCCAGAGCAGATGTAACTTACTATCCAGTGAGGAAACGTCCATGAACAGTCTGGCTTAATTCTCTTTCAAACTTGTTAAAGACAGATAAGGATTGATCCTGTAATTAAACACTTCCCAACATGCTTTTAACTTCCCCAAATTATTTAGTTATTATTTTTGTTATGGGTTATTGATCCTTTTATCATTTTTTGGCAGTAATAGCAGAGACAAGGTTGATCTTTCTGTTCTTTAACGTACATTAACAATGATCTCTCTACTATATCCAGGCAATGAATACAAATATTTGTTGATGACCTATTAAAGTGACAGTAAATTCTGTAGGAGGATATAATAATGTGCAGTCATCAGAAAACATATAAAAGAAATAAGATATGAATGGCTATTTTAAGGGAGAAGCTGAATAAAGGGCAGCAAAGACAAAGTTTCATCTGAGCTCAAAAGAGGAACACATACCGTTTGCCTGAAGGGCATCAAGATGATTTTATAATGCAGGTGCCAGTTCATGGGGCCTCCAGGTTGGTCAGGAAGTGATCAGGTGGAACAAAGCAGGCCTTTTCCAGTACAGAGAACTGAAAAGGAAGGAGAGTGAAATGATTTATCCAGAAAACACCAAATGCCCTAAATCACAAAATCTTCAAATGCTGACACATCCTTCAAGTACTACGGCGAGGGAGGTCTTTTTTAAAATGCAAATTCAATACATGAGCATCCTGTATCAATCATTTAAAATAAAAGCCAATAAAGCATAAACCTTTTCTAAGTTTCTGACTTCACCACCAAGCACGAGAGGTCATTAATGTCCAACTGAATGTGAACACGGTAAAATGAACGAGGGTCAGCAGACAAGTCTAATACCAATCCTGCCATGCATTTGCTGAGTGACCGGAGGGAAGTTACCGGACTCTCTGGGTCTCACCTAAAGAATGGAGATGATAAAACCTGCTCCATCATTGTCCCATGGTTGTTGCGGGTATTAAAGGAGATGGAATTCAAAGGGAAATCAACACTTTCAAAAATGTATCACTTGGTAACACAGTTATATGTGAATATATACTATGCAGCATATTGAAAAGTGACGCTTGCATGCTTCAGTTTTCACACACACACGGGTGTTTGATCCTTTTCTTTTTCTTTTCTTTTTTTTCTTTTCTTTGAGAGGAGAGAGACAGCAATGTGTGTCCGGATGTGCTGTAGGAACAGGTCTTCCCACAGCACCAGGAAGCCTCCGGCAACTTATCTTGCATCAGAATGGAGCTCTGTCCTCCTTCCATGAGACCTCGGAAGATCCATCACGAACACCTCCCCAGGTTCTGGACTGACCGTTTCAGTCAGGGTTGTGATGTTCTCTATCTAGAACACTGACCATCAGGTCCCCAAACCACACAGTGAGATTTCTCATCTAGATATCAAGAACCACATGTGTTTCCTATTCTTCTTTGCAGCCTTGAGAAAACAAAGGATTCATTTCATTTCAGCCATCAATGAATGATGAATTCAAGTGCAGGTTTGATGTGTGTTATGTGGCGTGAGAGGCACATGTGGAATGCTTTCTTACTCTGCATCACATTTTTAAAAATATTTTTTAGGGAATTCCCAGGCGATCCAGTGGTTAGGACCCGGCGCTTTCACTGCCAGAAACTGGGTTCGATCCCCGGTCGGAGAAATAAGATCCTGCATGCCATGTGCTGCAGCCAAATGAAATATATATATATATATATATATATATATATATATATATATATATATATATATATTTAAATCATCTTGTAATATAGTAGGCATGAAATTATTTGAATGGTGTAAACTACTATCTAGTTGTATGTTATTACTATCTAACTTGCAGTATTCTTCAAAAAATTCAAAAAATCTTTCTTTAAAGAATGAAAAGCAAAGTATAAAAATCCTATATCATAGGCTCGGCAATAAAAATAAAATAATCTAATCATGAGAGTAGATGTGTACAGAATGGCTACATCCTACTCTTTATTAAACTAATGGCACAATGGTTTGCTATTAAACAATTGTTTCTTATCTGATTATGGATATTAACAAAAGGAGTGTTCTAAATACTGTCTGTGACCTACTTTATTTTGTATCCACACTTGAATTATGTGAACTTTTGATGAAAAAAAATCATTTAGATGCATGCATCCTAAGTTTCACTCCTAAATCATCTGGTAACAGCGATGTTAATCTTCTTCCTCCAAACAACCATCTTTGCTAGTATCTCTAAACGGCACGGTTGCAGGCAAGCTCTCCATCAGCTGTACAGCTGTGACACAAGACGATGTGCAGTGTAATCTGTCCTGCCACATCTGCTTGGTCTCTCACATATTTAACTAAGCTTTCATCTCTGAAGTGCAAAGATAATTATTTCCAGAAGTCCCTGAAAAAAGCAGGACCATTGGAGGACACGGGCTTTAGAGATTTGCTTGACTTTCAGACAGGGAGCAAAAGTGAAAATCTCCAAAAAGAAGGATTGGTGAGATTCTACAGGAAGTATGTGTTTTACTGTTCAAGTTTGATCTTAGAGACTGAGAAGTCTACTATCCGTCAGTAAATCCCACCAGGGCAGGAAGCATGCTGTTCCACACTCATTCCTTCCAGTGAGTTGGAGAGCTCCGCGGTTACCCAGAGACGGAGCACAAAACCTGTCCTGCAGACGGAAGAGCCTCTCTCAGGGACAACGTCCTGGCTTGGGCAGAGGGCTGCCCAGGGTCCCAAAAGAACAAGAAAAAGCAGGCTTTAACAAAGGAGCATTAATTGAAATATTTCTGTTAACAGGCTAAGATCTCATTATCATTCTGCTAAAACATATGTGATTATCGGATATCTTTTTTACTAAATGAACAAATAAAAATGGTTCTCGATTTGCTTAGAATTTTGCAAGTGTTGTTAATTTGGTTTCTATCATGTCATAACATTCAGAAATGGCCTAATCTTTTTCCTTTTCACCCATTCTTGACTTGGTTAGGACAAGATGAAAAAGTAATTCCTCATGGGTTCTTTATTTGTGATAAATAATGAAAAAGTTATATCCTATTCAATTAAAACAGGGAAAAAAATCATGTACAGCAGGGATATACTTGATTGTTGTCCTGTTAAAAAAACATAACTTGTAAAAGTTAAAACCGTTCATTTTAAAGAACCTCATAACCCATTCTCTACAATTACAAAATCATGGCCAATCTAGTTATTTCTATATCCCCACCCATGTCCTCACAAATGTACTATTTTGACGTAAACCTTAACCTTCATGTGATTTCATCGGTAAATACGAATGTCTAGAAGAGAAGGATTTTTTTAAGCAGCATCATATTATATAATACTCAAAACAGCCTTATGAAGCTGGTCGTATTAATACTCCCATTTCCCAGATGAGAACCCTAAGGCTTAGAGAAGTGAAGTATCTTGTCCAAAGTACCCCGCTAATGCGTAGCCTACTGGGGATTCAAATGCAGCTCTGTCTGAAGCCAAAGTCAAAGATCCTGGACATTACATTGGTTCTCTGATGGAAGACAATTTCACTCTCTAGAAATTTTTCTGACTTTTTTAATACCTCAATACTGACTGGGACTCCATGGTGACAACACCAAGGAAGTAAAAATTCTCCTAATCTCTTCAAGAATTGAGAATTTTACTCAAGGCACTAGATGACATGAATTTCTGAAAACCAAAGTGGTCACAGAAATCATCACAGGCCTTTCTTTACTGTCTTAAGTTCATCAAAACTTGTGACTTCAATATACAGACTCCTGAGATTCTGGCTCTACAGTAAGAAAAACCTCTGGTCATTGGTACTCAGAAGTGCTGAAGGTAAAGAACCCTGACATATATCCAGGCAGGCCAAGCGGAAGACTTCCCAGGAGATGGATAAGTCCCAGACGTTAATACTTCACTGTAATTTAATGTTCCTCCACAGCATTGCACATGCTTTAGTTGGGGCAGGGTGGGGCCGGGGGTAGATGAGGCATAGGTGACACTTTTAGTTGTTGTTTGTTTTTAATGTTACCATTCTACACAGATCCTTATTCAAATAAAATATACCTTTGAAAATAATTTTCCTGCCTAGATATTCTTCCCTGAGATGAGTCACTTATGTCACTCTACTACTTGTAAATCCAGCATGGAAGTATAATACTTTCATGTACAGCTATATGAATAATAGCAACCATTACATGACATAGAATTTCTCAGTTGAAATAGAGCTATATAATCACAGTGATTTCCATGCAACTTATCCTAGACATCATTCTGACCTAAAGAAACCTAGCCTGCAATTTTCAATTGCCAGGTCACATAGAAGTAATTGTCACAGAGGCAGGCTCATGGAATAGTCAAGGATTTGGCAAAAAAGAGTAGTTTCCTTGGGTATGTGGTGATGGGATGTCTGAGGAGGCTGAACTGAGAGAAGAGAAAATGGAAAAGTCTTTGCTTGGGATTCCTGGAAACCAGCTTACGTCCTTGTCTGCATTAAATAAGATTCCTTTCATTTCAGCACATTTGGACCTTGACACAAGCAAGTCAAAAATACACGATAATTTTTCACTTTCCATTTAGTTCATTAACCTACTTCATTGTAGGATTTGATTCCATAAACAAGCACAATTTGCATACATGGCAAACGCAAATAGGAGCAAGTCATAGACCCGCCATTACAATCTGGTAGAGAGAGAAGTACGGCAATGACTATGATATATTGTAGTATAAGATGTCTCTGCTATGAGAGGAAAGAAATTATAAGTAGAGAGTTTTGGGGTTGGAGATGAGGGTCCAAGGAAGGACTGATACTATCCAACTGAGATGGAATAAAAAAAGTCATGACATTTGGGCAGTGGGCTTTAGGACACCCCCTCTTGGCTTGTTTCACCCCTACTATTGCTCCGTCTCAGATGAAGGGTCACCTTCTCTGGGAATCCTTCCCTGACTCCATCCCCAGACTGAGTTCCATGGCCATTCTTAGTATTCCCATATTGCTATTAATGCCCTTCCTGGTGCTTCTAAAATGATGCTGCTAATCATGGTATCTCCTACCATCAATATATTGAATTCGAGGGCATTGATTTATTCATCATTGCATCACTTTTGCAATCTTGGCACAGAGTAGATGCTCAAAACTTTGTTAAATCCATGAAGAGTGCTAAGGTTTAAGCAGGACTACACCTCAGAGGAGAGGTAGCATTAGAGGTGTAGACTGGGAGATCACCAACATAGAGGTGCTGGTCATAGACGTTAAAGTGGGTGAGCTCCCCCAGGGGTAAGATACAGAGGAAAAAGAGATCAGCCCTTGTGAGTTTAGCTTCCCAATGATGTCTACTCCTATTAATACTAGCTGCTTCCTGCTTGCCACCTACTGCACTCCCACTCACCCTCAGGGTGCCTCTTCTCATGCTTGAATTGTTTTTTGTTTTTTTTTTTGGCCTCACTGTGAGGCTTGTGGGATCTTACTTCTCCCACCAGGGATCGACCCTGGGCCAGCTGCAGCAGAAGCGCAAAGTCCTAACCACTGGACCGCCAGGGACTTCCTGAATTCTCTTTCTTTATTAAGTCATTTTTTCTACACTATCAACATTTTATTGCACTACAGCATTTTATTATACTACCAACATAATGTGAAGAAGGAGGATGGGGCCAACCTTGACCTCAACATGCCGCCCATGGCCGAAGACCCAACCATATGAACAAATCCCATAAACCATCAGGGTCGACGCAGGAAAAGCAGGTGACTTTCTCCTAAAGTTTCTCTGTTGAGCTCTCCACTTCACCCAAGGCATTAATCCAGGTACAAATAGGAAGTTGAGAGTATAACCACCTGATCAGTGAGTTGAGGCTGGCCTGAATGTCTTCTAGAAGGGACCAAGGTGGTGTCATTGATCACTTTACTTAAAGTGAGGCACCAATTTCCATACCACCTTTTCTAAATGGATTTTTCCCAAGGCAGGGATAACTTCCCACAGTGTGTGCATTGTAAGTCAATCATCCCTTTAGGATACCTTTCAAGAAAGAGTCATCTCATTCGGAGAGATCTTCCCTGCCCCCCCCCCCCCCCATCTGACGGCTGCATAATCTACTGCTGGTGGTTCGTCAAACCCTTGAAGGTCACTTGTGATCACCCTGATGATGCAACTTACCATGTTGGGAGGAGAGAAGCAAGTTCATGTCTGGCTTTCATACAATAAGTATGTATTGCTCCCAGTGGTGCATGTGTTGCCCCTGGAAAGAAAGTGTTGTTTGCAATGGTCAGAGCTCTCCAAGTGGAACCTATGCAGGTCACATAGCACAGGGTGACAGTCCTCCAAGGCAGCCCCAACACATGAAGGGTTGCAATTTGAGATAAAGTGACAGGGAAAGACTGAGAAGTTAGAATAAGGCCTGAACAATGTAAGACTGGAAGAAACTTTTTGAATATCTGGAGGTGTATCATTCTCTTATTCATGCAGAAACAGAGTGAATAAAAGATTGCTAAAAAATACTTGACTGGGGCTTCCCTGGTGGCGCAGTGGTTGGGAATCTGCCTGCCAATGCAGGGGACACGGGTTCGAGCCCTGGTCTGGGAAGATCCCACATGCTGCAGAACAACTAGGCCCGTGAGCCACAACTACTGAGCCTGCGCATCTGGAGCCTGTGCTCCGCAACAAGAGAGGCCGCGACAGTGAGAGGCCCGTGCACCGCGATGAAGAGTGGCCCCCACTTGCCGCAACTAGAGAAAGCCCTCGCACAGAAACGAAGACCCAACACAAACAAAAATAAATAAATAAATAAATAAATAAATAAAGATATTCGGTCTTAAAAAAAAAAAAAAAACAACTTGACTGAAAACTAGGAAACCAGGTTAGAGAGCCAGCATTGCTCCTGACCATTTGTGTAAACTAGGGTACAGTCAACTGGAATTTCCTGTTCTCAATGTGATCTACAGAATGAAAGGGATAGACGAGGTACGGGTGAAGACCTTCCTGCCTCTGTGATTCCATGCTGATCTACACCTGCAGAAGTCTGTGGCACATATGAGTAAATCTTCAGACCCTCAGCATCAATAATGTCTGTACCTGAGAATCTGGACCCTTTAAAATGACCCCCTTGGCTAAAATGGCTGGTTCCCATCACCATCACCTCATCAAAAGCTGTCATCCCACACTGATTTATTATTTCTCATAGTAATCTTCTCAATCTGAAAGGACTTTTTTTATTGTTTATTTCCCTCAGTAGAATGTAGGCTTCATGAGGGCAGGGATTTTGAGTCTTTTTCGCTTCCATATTCCTAGCAAATAAAATAGTGCCTAACATAGATACGTGCTGCATGTTATAGTTTAATTATGCAAATACTTGATTTGTCAGATTTCCTACTGAGATGCATGCCTACCTACTTAGAATCCATTTTCAAGTCAAATGGATCCCAAGAGTATTCCCTACTTATAATTTGAATATCATCCATTTCCTGAATTAGAGACATTTTGCTAAAGATAATGTTATTTTTAATCATATTTCTAACTAAAAGAAAATATATAAAGTCATTTGACTGTACTGCTTTCATTGCTTCAAACAAATACATTATTTTTTAAATTTGCTAATACTTTAAAAAAATAATCTGTTTCAGTAAGGTGGCTTGAGGAGGAAAACCAGGTTGGATCTCCTAGATAATCTAATGAAATAATATATTAGTTCTTGGGATGATTAAGCCATTGAACAAGGAATTTATTTTAACTATCTACTTGTATTCACATTTTCCCCCTCAGAAAAACATCAGTTTATTGATTTTGAGAATTAACCCAAATTAACGAATTAACAGATGTCTTCTTTTCATATAAATTTATTTATTTATTTATATTTTATTTTTGGCTGTGTTGGGTCTTCGTTGCTGCACGCGGGCTTTCTCTAGTTGTGGCGAGCGGGGGCTACTCTTCATTGCGGTGCACAGGCTTCTCATTGCGGTGGCTTCTCTTGTTGTGGAGCACGGGCTCTAGGCGCACGGGCTTCAGTAGTTGTGGCTCACGGGCTCAGGAGCACAGGCTCAGTAGTTGTGGTGCACGGGCTTAGTTGCTCCTCAGCATGTGGGATCTTCCCGGACCAGGGCTCGGACCAGGACTCGAACCCGTGTCCCCTGCATTGGCAGGAGGATTCTTAACCACTGCACCACCAGGGAAGTCCCGAATTAACAGATGTCTTATTCGTTTACTGTGATAACAACATTTACCATTTTTTGATATCTCACAGCTGTTCAATATGTCAAATGGTATAGATTTTTTTAAACTTTCCATAACATGACAAGCAAAACAAAATAGAAGTATACAAACAAAAATAAAACTTTGGACAGGCCGTATAATGTGTGGTCAAGAACGTAAATTCTGGAATTGTATAATTTGGATTCAGTTCTGACACTAACTCGTGATCTTAGAAAAGTTATTTAACCACTAGGAGCTTCACTTTCTCCATATGTAAAAATTGGGTTAATAGTAGTATTAGCCAGTTGGGAAAGCCAAAAGAGATAACATTTGCAAAGCATTTATCACAGTATCTGGCAAACAGTAAATTCTCACTAAACCTTTGCTATCATTACCATTTTAAACTTCAATTGGCTAAACATCTTAATCAAAATCTCTTCTGGCCAGTGTAAGTCTTTAATAAATATTCCACACGTGTTTACCAAGAATCTACTAAGTTAGCAATATCACAGTCATAAATATTCATGACATTGCTGATACACCCTATTTTATCCCAGTTCCCCAGAAACAGAGCCTCAGGCCAAAGCAGATGTACTGATGTTTATTGAGGACTGCAATCCAGAAAGGCAGGCGTGGAGGAGATCAGATACAAACAATGCTGGACACAGCTTCACCATGAGCTAGTCACCCATTTTCACAAGGTATCTCCAGTGGGCATTTACAAAGCTACTGAGTCTCTACTCAGTCTTTTTTTTTTTTTTAATTTGTTTTATTGAAGTATAATTGATTTACAGTGTTGTATTAATTTCCGCTGTACAGCAAAGTAATTCATTTATACATATATATATACATTCTTTATACATATATATATATATATACACATTCTTTTTCATATTCTTTTCCATTATGGTTTGTCACAGGATGTTGAATATAATTCCCTGTGCTATACAGTAGGACCCTGTTGTTTATCCATCCTATATATACTAGTTTGCATCTGCGAATCCCAAACTCCCAATCCATCCCTTCCCCACTGCCCTCCCCCTTGGCCACCGCAAGTCTGCTCTCTATGTCTGTGAGTCTGTTTCTGTTTCGTAGATAAGTTCATTTGTCTACACAGTCTTTTTATGATGGAGGAAGAGAGTAGCATGTATCCACTAACCTTCCCATGGTTCAAAATTTGCCCAAAGTCATTGACACTTATGTGTAGCACATACATGGGCTCCCATTGATGCACTGGGGTCTTGCTTCTCAGTAACAGGGAAGCCACAGGGATAGAGCAAGAGGAGACGAGGAAGGAGGGCAAGCTGATGCTTTAGGGGCACATCCATGAACAACACGGGGAAGCAGGGAGCCGCTGCCACTGTAGGCCTATTTGCCTGAAAAGCAGGGACCCCTCCTGTCAAGAGTCGTGCACAAGCTGACTCTGATACGCAAACTAGCTCAGGCAGCTCAGAGTTAAAGGGCTAGGGCTAAAAATTCCTAAATGAATCAAATCATGTCTCTTTCTCTTCTAAATTGTCTGGGCCTGGGGTAGATCAGCTTTCTCTGAATATCTAAAGCACACACCAGTGGACTCTATATGCGCATCTCCATTAGGCTCCAAAAAAATCTGCTACTGTAACTGAGCTTCAGTCTTTTCAAACGCCACTTCATTCTCTGGCATGTGAATGAGCAAAATAACCAAAAGCCAAACACAAACCAAAACCAAATTAGCTGAAACGGTCTATAGCCACGCAGCTAGAAAATATGTTACACGTGAAGAACAAAAACCATGTCAATTATTCTTTTCAAGAGTGATGCTAAAAATTGTTCCTATTAAATCAAGTGTAGAGAGAAAAGTATATTTAAGCCTTCCATACAAGTTAATATTTGACACATATTTTACTGAGATACTATGATCCCAAGATGTAAACCAGAACTATTTGGGGGTGTATCATATAACTGAAGAATATCTACTTTACCACAAAGAAAATGTAAAACGATGGGAAAATTTGAGGTGTATTCTGGTTAAATTTGAATGGAAGGATGGGGGAGGGATGGAGTGGGAGTTTGGGGCTAGCAGATGTAACTTATCATATATAGAATGGGCCAATAACAAGGTCCTACTGTGTAGCACAGGGAACTATTTTCAATATCCTATGATACACCATAATGGAAAAGAATCTAAAAAAAGAATGTACATATGTGTGTGTGTATATATATATATATATACATATATATATAAATATAACTGAATCACTTTGCTGTACAGCAGAAATTAACACAACATTGTAAATCAACTATACTTCAGTAAAAATAAATAAATAAAAAATAAAAATTTTAAAAGTTTTTTAAATGTGAATGCAAGGAGAAGCTGGAGGGTGAAAAACATGAAGATTTTTAAAAGATGATGTTTAGCCCAGAGGGATTCTGCTTTACTCTGTTAGATCAGCTTCAACCAAAGGTAGATAAGTTGCCACTCTATTGAGGTAAGTTTGATCATAAAATGGACAAAAATAACATCAGTTTTAGGAATTATAAAGGATTAAAGGGAAAGTGGTAGACTAGATAATTTAGAGGAGTTCTCTGCTATGTATTAGGAAAGCTGGGCCAAACATACAAAACATCTGCTTTAAGGCATGGGAGAGCTAACATGTTAGTGAAAAGTTACTGCTTCAGGATCTTGAGGTATAAAAGGGAATCAGAAAAGTGAGCACAGCTCTGTGACCACTTTTCACCTTTTTTTTCTTAATTTGAAAGAGGAAGAATGAGAGAGTGAGAGGTGCTTTTGACAGAGAGAACAGAGACAGTCCAGAGCCTGCCAACGGGAGTTCCCAGTTGAATCCCGTCCCTTTTGGTTGGAAGGACCACACCTTCAGGTGATAAGGGTGAAGAATAAGATAAGAGTGAGGTGTGGGGTGTGGCACTTGCTGGATCTACAGCTCAGCTTAAAATCATCTCAATACATGAAATTGGATTAACATGATCCCCACCTCACCAGTGATCCCAGATGCCTGTTGGAGGGAAAAGTAAATCCTCTCTGGAAATTACAACATTATCTTCTTTTCCAGAATTTTTTTTTTTTTTTTTTTTTGGCTGCACCTCAAGGCATGTGGAACTTCCCTAACCAGGGACCAAACCTGCTCCCCTGGAGTGGAAGCACGGAATCTTAACCACTGGATCACCAGGGAAGTCCCATTTCCAGAATATTTTAAAAGCAATCTATAAACATTATGGGCAGAGGTTATGCAGGGAGCAGACACAGAAAAGTGACATTACTGAAAAATAACAAAAATAAACAATAGAAACAGTCCCACAGGAACTCCAAATTTGGAGTTAAGCTTACTCTGTTCAAAGACATAAAAGATTAAGACTTTGAATTTTAGCAGAAAACTGAAATCAATTTTTTAAGATAGAAGTTCCAAAACAACAACAGCAAAACAATTACCAATGTTAAATTTTCAGTGGGCAGGTTTTATAAACAGTAAACTAAAGATATTGAAGAGAGAATTTGTGAACTGAGATGTAGGTCAGAAGAAAATTTTCAGAGTGAAGCATGGAGAAACTAAAGAATGAAAAGTAAGAGAAAGAAAATAAGAATTATAAAGGGATATAGTATAAAAGCCTAACATAAATGTAATGGAAGTCCCCAAATAAGAACAGAACGAGAATGGAACAGCAGTTATATATAAAGAGAAAATGACTGAGAATGTTTCCAAACTAATGGAATAAATCAAGCCCATATTCAAGAAGCCATACAAAGCTCAAGTAGAAAAAGCTGAAAAGAAATCAGTATCTGTTCACAGCATGATAAAACTGATGTTGAGAACCAATCCAAAGAGAAATCCTAAAAGCGATTAAAAGAAAAAGGAAGCAACAATTGGACTGACATCTGACAACTACCTTCTCAGCAGAAGCAATATAAGCAAAAACAAAAAAGCAAACAAAAAAACAAAAATCCAGAATGCTATAAAGTATTTAGATAAAATTAGTTTAAATTAAAATTATATGCATAACAAAAATACCTTCCAAAAATAAAGATGAAATTAGGACATTTTTCAGAAAACAAAAACTGAGAAAATTTATCTTCAGCAGACTTACATTTAAAATCTTTTTCAGGCTGAATACAATTTATCTCTGATGGAAACTCAGAAATTCAAGAAGAAATAAAGACTACAACCCAATAAATATGAGGATAAATCTAAATGAATTTAGCATCTGATACTCAGCCATAAGAAAGAACGAAATAATGCCCTTTGCAGCAACATGGATGGACCTAGCAATTGTCATACTGAGTGAAATAAGTCAGACAGAGAAAGACAAATATCATATGATATCGCTTACATGTGGAATCTTAAAAAATGGTACAAATGAACTTATTTACAAAACAGAAATAGAGTCACAGATGTAGAAAACAAACTTATGGTTACCAAGGGGGAAAGCAGGGATGGGGGAGAGATAAGTTGGGAGACTGGGATTGACAAATACACACAACTATATATAAAATAGATAACTAATAAGGACCTGCTGTATTGCACAGGGAGCTCTTCTCAATACTCAATGACCTATATGGGAAAAGAATCTAAAAAAGAGTGGATATATGTATATGTATAACTGATACACTTTGCTGTACAGCAGAAACTAACACAACATTGTAAATCAACTATACTCCAATAAACATTTTAAAAAAATGCAAGAGAAAAAACAAAGACTTCTGCGGTGAATGTCTTTATGCTGCTGCTCTCCAAGAACTAAAAGCTAGAAGCATATATCAGTTTCCATTGTGCGCCTAAGCTAGCACACGTGATCATGAGTTCTGCTCTCTCACTTGAGTACACTGCTAATACAGTTGCCACTAGCCACGTATGGCTAGTCTAAATTCAGATAGGTTGTAAATATCAAATGCACACTGGATTTAGAGAACTCAATTTTTTCAAATATATATATCATTAATATTTGACATTGATTAAACGTTGGGATAATATTATGGATCTATTCGGTTAAATACAATGTTATTGAAATTAATTTCACTGTTTTTTTTTTTTTTTTTTGCTTATTCTAATGTGACTATTAAACCACTACAAATTTCAAAATGATATATATGACTCTCATTGTGTTTTTGTTGGTCCATGCTGCCTGAGGGCATGAATTCCACTACCTCCAAATGGAAAGTTTCCTGTCTGATATCTACTCTCTGAAGTCCCTGTATGGAGTTTATTCATAGCAGAGACATAGTAATTCATGAACACTATGACTTCTCTCTAAGATAAAGTCGTTTCTTAAACTTATTTATCACTTTAAGAGCTACATCCGTCCTTCAAACAAGAGTCCTTCACAGACTAGATCTGCTTGCTTGTAAGGATACAGTTGTACACAAATATGCAGATTTGCAGGGGTCGGTGCATCGCCAGCACCACAGAATCTCTCCCTTGAATCGCTGTGCCTGGGGGGAGTTAACCATATCCACACCAGTGGAAGCTCCAGTCGCCTTTGGAATTATAAAACATTCAACCACTAAAAAAGGAAAGCAGTTATGACTTAGGGATGGTTCATGTTTCTTATTTATTACAGCCTCTTGGTAAATACTTCAAGGTTTTGACATGTGAACAGCACATGGGAAATGAAATGAGAAACGAAGACCAGCCCATAAACTGTGACTGTGCGTGTTCCCTGCACAGAGAAACCAGGCACGCAGCCCCAGGTGCGTATATATCGGTAAGGGTATGTATATTACGTATATGCACAAGTCTCCCGTCCTGAATTTGAAAGCACGTTGAATGTGTTCTTCCTCACAGAGTGCTCAGTGATCAGCTGTCTGAAAGGCAGCTCGGTCACGCTGACGTTATCTTTTTTATCTACATTCCAGACTCTGTTCCCTCGGAGGTCAGTGTGTGCCCGAGATAAAGCAGTGATGCTATTACCAGCTCTTTGTGGGAACAAAGTAGTTCCGCGCTTCTTTCAATTCATACCAAACCTGAAGCCAGGGAGACGATGCAATGGGCACATCGTCATCTAAACCTGGTAGAGGAAGAAGTTGAAGGGAGAGAAGTCATTGAGAAACCATTTTCATGTGCCCATAAATTAACCCCTGGAAGTATTCCAACGTCATTGCTTCAGATTACGAGTCCTAATATCTGTGCTTCTACTTTGCATGTTAAGGTCCTTCACAACCTGACTCCTGCTGCGGTGACCTCACCGCACATCGCCCTCCCCCTCGCCTTTGAGCTCCAGAAAGGTCAACTTTCTTCTACTTTCCTGGGCGTGCCATTTTCTTTCACACTGAAGCTCCTGCCCACATGCTTTCCCCTCTACCTGGAATGTTCTTCCTCACTTCCTCTGGTGGCTTACATCTATTTATTCCATATAAGGAAGCTCAAACTTCACAGCTCGGTAAACCTTCACCTCATAAAAAAATGATTTTTGAAATCCATTTTAAAACAGGGCTGTGGGGGGCTTCCCTGGTGGCGCAGTGGTTGAGAGCCTGCCTGCCAATGCAGGGGACACGGGTTCGAGCCCTGGTCTGGGAAGATCCCACATGCCGCGGAGCAACTGGGCCCGTGAGCCACAACTACTGAGCCTGCGCGTCTGGAGCCTGTGCTCCGCAACAAGAGAGGCCGCGATAGTGAGAGGCCCGCACACCACGATGAAGAGTGGCCCCCGCTTGCCGCAACTAGAGAAAGCCCTCACACAGAAACGAAGACCCAACACAGCCATAAATAAATATAAAAATAAATAAATAAATAAATAAATAAAAAGATTACTATTAAAAAAAAAAAAAAGAATCCCCCTTGCCAGGATCCCTAATAGATGTTGATATTCTCAGTAAATCTGACCAGATAGGGAAGAGTCTACCCAAACCAGTGATTAGGAAAAAAAAAAGAAGAAAAAAAAAAAAAAAAAAAACAGGGCTGTGGAAAACAGGGAGAAATAATGTCTTTCAATCTAGAATAAATTTTTAATTTAATTTAATCTATTTTTAAAATTTTTATTGGGGTACAGTTGATTTACAATGTTGTGTTAGTTTCTGCTGTACAGCAAAGTGAATCAGTTATACATATGCAAAGATCCACTCTTTTCTTTTTTAGATTCTTTTCCCATATAGGTCATTACAGAGTATTGAGTAGAGTTCCCTGTGCTATACAGCAGGTTCTTATTAGTTATCTATTTTATATATAGTAGTGTGTAGATGTCAATGCCAATCTCCCAATTTATCCCTCCCCCCAGAATAATTATAACAATTCCATTAACATTCATTCAAATGCAATGAGTTTGTAAAAAACAAAACAAAACAAAAAAACCCCTAGACTATGCACACACACATCTATTAATATATATATACTTTCATAATTTCTCTCTGAAGATGATATGAGGAATTCAGTATACGCACATGTACATAAATATAGGCATGTACAATATTAATGTTGACCAAAAAGAAAATTTTGCCACTGTATTTGTTAATGTTTTGGAAACAAAATCATATTTAATAGTCACTGGAGATACATTTGCTCTTCTTTTGTTGTTAGAAAATTTCCTCACTAAAAGGACTAAAAATGTGAGCTTATGATGAAAAAATAAATGGCGCAGTATGCAAAGGGACCCCAAATTAAAATCTCAACTTCAGTCATGACAACAAAAACATGTTTCTCTTCAAATTTAATTTCCATGAGAAACTATTCTAAATTAAAACCTTCCAGTGCAGTGTCCTTCCATTTTTTGCATTTTTACTACCTAGAGATCAAACAGTTTGACACTGCAAAAATTCTGGTAAGTTAGGAAGAAATGCTGATTGGTTTGTTGGCTGGTGGCCGGGGGAATGTTATGACCGAGTAATTATGTGTTCTGGACAGATGCATTAACCAGGCTTGGGGCTGGAGCCACTGGATATTATTTTAGTCATAAGGGTAGAGGAACTGAATCATTTTCAAAGCATTGGCTGGCTGACATTGTCTCACTGATGCCTGTTCCAATGACTCTTTGGCAGTAACTTCCAACGCTGCACTTATGACATGGTAAACAAAAACTACATTAAAGGTTTGCTTTTTAATCATGAAGGAGTTCAGCATCTCCACTAAGCTCTCTTGCTATTCATCAAGTCACATTGAAGGCTATTGCAGATTTTCACAGCCCTGTCTTCCTTCGGAAGAATTGTAACAGTGTAACAGGCAGAAAGGCTTCGTTTTTTCATAGCGATCAAAAGGCCCATGATCAAACTTCAAAATTGTAATACATTTTTTACGATTGTTCTCAGCTATTAAATAGACTGACAGTTGACGATAACTTTCACTTTTACCAATGACCTATTTCAATTCATAAAATGCCATTCCTTATAAAGCATCTATGTTTAATGATTAGAAAAATATACATAATAAGAAAATAATACAGTCAACATGGTGACTTTCTGCTTCTAGGAAAAGACAGTAAGTCCCATAATAATCAATTGGTTAGTTTAGGCAACTTTTCTTTTTATGCCATCTAGACTTGAAATTTTACTTTGACATCTGGTACTAACTATACATTTAATAATAATTTAATTGGAGTATTTTTATAATGATTATTTTAAAACAATCTTTTTAACATGATTTAAAATAGAAGAATTTTTACTTTTTTTAATGTGTTTGAATTATGAGGGCCTAGTGACATTTCTCTCCAATGTAGCACTACTGAAGTAAAATGCAAATAATAGTCAGGTTTCATAACATTTGAAAGACTTGAATTGTTTTTTCATATCAGCAAATGATTGATTTTGATAGATAGCAAGGCAGGTGATAGATGGATGAATGGATGAATTAGTAGACAGACATAAGTAAGTGAGAGCCATAGATAAAGATGGGAGTGTTGGGTTTTTTTGTCTGTTTGTTTGTTTGTTTTTTGTATTTTTAGAATATAATGACTACAAACTTTAAAACTGTTAAACAAAAGAAGTATTGGAGGATATTCTCCAAAATCAGATGTGCTTAAAAACATTCTTTGGAGATTCATCATTTTGTTTCAGTTTCATAATATTATTGTGATTTTAAAAATTTTGATTACTCACAAATAATCCACCCGGGGAAAATGAAAAATCACTTGCTGATAGAAATTTTTTTCTTTAATTACACATAAACCCTCAGCAAATTATAGTATTCGTGCATATGCTATAGCTAAGTTATGTCTCTAGTAACTGCAATGGAAATTTCTCAGAAAAATACTTCACGCAATAATTATAAATTAGCAAGGAAATACATTACTGTGATCATTACAATCATTGTAACCATCTTATTATTTTTATTAACAAGGTTCACTATTTAAAGTGTTGTTTGTTTGTTTTAAATGAGCTCATCCAGGAAATGCTATCCCCTTTTACTAAAGGGTTATCAAAAGTCTGGAGGCCTCAGTTAATTGGAAGGTACTTAATTAACTTGTTAGGAAAAATTTAGAAAAACTCCCTCCTAAACCATCAAGCAGCTCCAAAAATATGAACTGACTCTTCTTGTTATATCCAGGAAGAATTTACTGAAAGAAAACTTTAAAATATATCTGAAAAGCAAAAGACATAAATGAAACCATGATGATGAAAACTGTATTTCATAGAAAATGGAGAATGTAGAAATAAAAAGGAGATGATTGGGTTGGTGAAGAAAAAGGCAGAGCAAAAATCACTAGTTGAAATGTCTTAAGTCAAAATTATACCACGTTCTAAGTAATGGTTGTTTATGATTCAAAAATACAGGATATATCAAAATATAATAAATCTAATTAGATTAAAATTAGAAATATATAATGAAATATTATAATGATACTATGCTATAATCATTCTATAATAAAACATTTTAGTCCATTAGAATTTAACACATAACCAATCTAACAGAAAAGCTTTTACAGGGAAAGAATATGTGCTATAGCCCAACATCAAGAACACACTGTAGAAACATCTCATTTAAAAATTTCTATTTCCTTCTTTGCACTAGGAACCAAACATTTTCATAAAATAAAGGGTTTTTTTCTTACTATTTTAATCATTTTAATAAACTTATTTTGCTCTGAATTGTTACTAATTTCACTAATAGTGTTAATTAGTGGAACGAACTAATTGCCAATCATTGGATAAACGAGTAGAATATGAATTAGTGCTATTTTATCATATGTGGCATATTCAATTCCTTTCTGAAAAACAAAAAATCAAAATAGTTTGATAGTGTTGTTTAGGTTGTAAAATTAAAATACATAATGCAACATCTGCCACATAACAACTATTTACAAAATATCACAAATAAATAAATCTGTTCTTAATAAATGGGTTTTTGTTTGTTTACAAAGTCTAGTATTCAGGACTTGTTGAGCCACTTACTCTTCCCTCATGTACTGTTTTCATTCAGTATATATATTGGATATATGCATCAGTTATGATAATTCCTGCTCAAAAGTTTTTATAAGATTTTTTTTATTTTTAAAAAAGCTATACAATCAGATGTTCACCTAGTTGAAGTATCCCCACCTACCCCCCCCCAACAAAAAAGGAAAGAAACTTTGAAAAAAAAAGTCTTTGAACAAGCAAAGTATAAAATATGGTGAAAATGTTGAAAGGTATTTTATTACCATAGAGTGTAGTAAATGTGAATTTAGCATAGAGTGACCTAAATTAAATACAGAAACTTACACAATATATTCTCTGATGGACCTAATGAAAATACAGTTTTTAAGCAAGATTTTAAAAAGAATACAAAAAGTGCATGTTAATGTGAAATGATCCTTCACTAATGATTTTCTTTAAAAAAAAAAGAAACTTTCTATAAAGCCTGAACAAGGCAGAAAAGACACACAGACACACATCTGTCATACGTTTGCTGCTTTATAGTTACTGCTTTAAGAAAGGATGTGAGTTATGAAGTGAGTCCTTTTGTAAACATTCTAATAAACTCTGGGTAAGATATACAAGGCATCAGAACCCCTCAAGCTGCTGTTCTTTAAATAATACTAAGAATTATACGAGAGTCTCCAAGTTCTTTGTATAAATTGCTACACCAACTCAAAACACTAGCCTGCTTTATCATTTTTAAAATCTTTTTAAGAAACCTGTGTTATTCTTCCACTTTATAGAGAGGTGAGAACACAGCAGTGAAGAATCTACATTTTATAAGATGCTTTTTGGAGAAAGGTGGTCAGTACATTTAATTTATGAGCCCTATTTCTTTCTCTTTTTTTTCCTCCTAAAACCTCAAGTCTTAAGCTCTATTGAGGGAGATGGCATGGGCACAAGCACATTCTAGGCATTTATTCTTAAGAAAGAGGTTCCTAAGGGGACACAGAAAAGCCAGTTAACCTCTGATTACTTTATTAACCGTAGTCTTCTAAAACTAAAATGAAAAGACACTAGATTTTAAAAGCTCAGAACAAACAGTAGACTATCTCCTCTTGTTCTCACCTGTCTTTTCTACTGAATATTTCTGAATCAAATCACTTAAATCCTTTGGGATTAATTTCCACAAAGACTGTTTGAAGAACTTATTCCCCTTCCTGTCTTCAGACTATAGTAATAGTTCAGTCCTATTCCTAATGACTCTTTCACAGCTTATTCTTATCATTCACTTCCAAACTAAAACCAACTCCTAAAAAAGAAAACGTTAAAAATTATAAAAATCTAGTCCACTAATTGAAGAAAAAAATATTTTTCTTGGTTTCTAAAAATACCTAGGGAAGGCATTGTTAATATTGTAAGAAAATCTGAAGCTAAAAAACTGGACCTAACTCCAGTGAACAAGTTATTATCAAAGTATTGACTATTAACAAGCTTTCACTGTTTCGTGACTATTTACAGTGTTACTAGTTGAAAGCAGCAAAGAAATATAAACATAATGATGGAAAAAATAAATTAAAAAAAAACAACTAACAGATTTGTTTATGGGCTCATGTAGAATGTGGAACTGTAATCAACTTCCTAAGACACTCTAATTAGCGTTTACTGTTATTTCGTAAGGATTTATGTTCCTTAAATTTACTGTCACATTGAGTCTGTGAATCTAACGTCACGAATTTATTTCTCTTTTCTTCAGTAGGAATTCCCTGTGGATAAGTGTGGCTACTGAAAAATTAGATGTTAAGAAAAAAAGAAAAATAGAGCAAGGAGTCTGAGATGATAGAAGTTAGAAGGATATTTTAATTCTTACTTTCCTTTCTGTTAACAACACCCAGAAACTCTGGGACTCACCTTCTTTAACTGGTGCCATGGAATATTTATGCGTGCATGACAACAAAATATGTTTCAATAAAAATATATTTGAACGAGCAAAGCAAAATTGCTTTAAGCTTTTGATCTGTCTCATAGCTCACATGGCTGAAAGTCTTTTCCTTTCAACAGTTACATTCAAAAAGTCAAAGATATACAGCTGACGATTCAAGCTGAATGACAGCACGATAAACTATGGTTTCTCCTGAAGATAAAATACATCATAAATCCGTGCAACACTTACCTCATTTTAAATATTACTGTCTCCTTTTATCAGGTAACACTATATGACCTCCCCTTACCTCCCTTCTTCCCATATTTTACATGGGATTTTAATTCTATGCAATGATCACAACCAGAATTTTTTTAATTAAAATAGGATATATGGCTTTAAAGGCTTAGGTTATCTGATAGACAGATTTAATTAAAAAAAAAAAAAAACAAACAAGGGCAGACTGACTTCTGATGCCCTATAAAATGTGGCAATAATGGAATTATATCTATTTTTAAATGGCAATAACGCTTTAAACTTAGCTGCAATTTATCACATGATATAAAATGATAGGCAACACGTTTTGGTAAAATGGAAATGCATTCACGACTAAATGGCAAAGAGAGATTTTTTGCAGGGAGTGTTATGACAACATAACGTGTAGTTTTTTCTCATTAATGTATCTACTCATGAATTATCGCGACCTTATCAACACTGTATTTCCAGTGAACTGCTTGATTTATACTGTCCGGTCTCCAGCCAGAAGTTATCCTTTTGCTGGATACTCAGATCTGGATTGCACTCCCCGAACTATTCAATGCGTTCAGTGTACTGGTATAAATGCCGATTATCAGCTGCACAGCTTGAGGATTGTATGCTGCATCCTCCCAGGCCCGTGGAGGGGTGGGCTGTCTTCTCTGGCTGCAGGGGAGAGGAAGGGGGGCTCCCCTGCTCAGGAAGAGGGAGCCCCCAACAGCAGACAGTGGGGTAACCGGGCTGCTTTCTGCCCTTTTCCTTCCTGAGCACGGCCCTTCCAGACACCTCCACCTTGTCCATCACTGGGAAACGTCAGTCACAAAGACTTTTCCCATTTTCCAGTTGCTCTTATCTGAACCTGGGGTTGGGCATAGAGACCTGTGGACTCAGGCCCCCAAACTACTCCATCTTCTGTGTTCTTTTCCTTCCAGAACACCTCAGACAGAAGCCACGGATTGCAGTCTTAATCATATCCTTTCATCAGGAGAGTCACGCCACCGGTAGCTGAGGATTATATTAATATCACACGTGGAGGGAGATGCCTAAGCTAGCTGAAAATCTCTTTATTGATTTCACCGACCCATTTTAAAATTATTACCTTTTTGTTCCTACGCAAGGACTGCTGACGATGTGAGACCTTTGCATACACCAGTAAATAATGCATCCTATTTTCATACAATATGAAAAAGAAAGAAAATGCCTTTGATTCCATTCTATGGATTTTAACGGTTTCCATTTAGGGCATGCTTTGTGGGAGATTTGTGTTGGTGGATGTCAGAGTGTTTCACACCCCAGGCTCTGTGAGCCGTTCGCCTCCCCACTACCTCGAGCTGACATGGGCTTGACGGTGCAGCCTTTACCCTTGCATCAGAATAAGGCCAGTTAGTCCCAGCATGCTCCCCCAAGGGCTTTCCAAACCCATATTCTCGAAGCCCCAACTTTACCCCAAGGCTGAGGCACACAGTCTTGAGGCCTGCCAGCTCTGAACAGCATTATCTCTATGCTATAGCTTTCTTCCCCTTGCCTCAAAAAATCGATGTCCGTCTTCTCCACAAGTAAACCTCTCCACCGGGGCTTAATTCCATCTTCTCTTTTCTCCCTGAGGACTTTGCACCATCAATTATCTGCCCTTGACCTCCCCACAGACTCCTCCCAACATGCCTTCCAAGACACATGGATCCAACTGGAAAAACAAAATTATTTCATGTGTTTCTACCACATTCCTCCAGTAATTTTTCCATTTCTATCCTTTTCATTGCTATAAACTTCCCAAGCACTCATTCTTCTTCTATGGCACATAATCTATATGTCATTAATGACTGGTTTCCTGTCTATCTTCACAAGAGATCTAGAAACTCCGTAAAGGCAGAGATTAAGTTGTCTTGTTCCAGGCTATACCCTCAATGCCTAATACAGATTCTGGCACATAGTAAGCATTCAAAAACCATTGATTATTTTGGATTATTTAATTTTAATAAGTGCTTCTTTTTTCTCTTACCAATTTCACCGTAAATTCTGAAAATCTGGTTTCCACCCCTCCACTCACATGAAAGTGTACACTCATCAAAAATACATGGTTTAGGGCTTCCTTGGTGGCGCAGTGGTTGGGAATCTGCCTGCCAATGCAGGGGACACGGGTTCGAGCCCTGGTCTGGGAGGATCCCACATGGCGCGGAGCAACTAGGCCCGTGAGCCACAACTGCTGAGCCTGCGCGTCTGGAGCCTGTGCTCCGCAACAAGAGAGGCCGCGATAGTGAGAGGCCCGCGCATCGCGATGAAGAGTGGCCCCCGCTTGCCGCAACTAGAGAAAGCCCTGGCATAGAAACGAAGACCCAACACAGCCAAAAATAAAAAAAATAAAATAAATAAAGTTGCAATCATGTTAAAAAAAAAAAAAAATACATGGTTTATACTTTCTCAACAGTTACTTACAAATCAATAAAAACAATAGCATTGTCTCAGCCCTCACTCTTTATGACCCTCAAGAATCGGAGGCTGATGAGCATTCTCTCTGGGGACCCTCCAGTGCACTGGCTCTCCTTGCATTCCAATCGCTGGGACTTCATCTCTGTCTCCTTCATCTAAACTTTACAAACCCTGGGAATTCCCTGGCAGTCCAGTGGTTAGGAATCCACGCTTTCACTGCTGAGGGTCCAGGTTCAATCCCTGGTCGGGGACCTAAGATCCCATAAGCCGCATGGTGCAGCCAAAAAAATTCAAAAAGTGAACTTTACAAACTCACCCCACCGTTTCCACCACAACATCCTTGCCTGGGATGTTGCCTTAGACCCCAATCTCTCTCGTGTCAATCCACACTGAACATTATTAGGAGACATTTCCCCTGTTCAAAATTTTCAAAGCTTCTCTCTGCTTGTATTATTAAGTCTAAATTCCTTATCCTGGCATTCAAGGCCCTTCACAATCTGTATCTTAATCTCTCCAACCCAAATTACTTATAGTCACCTGGGTCTACTTACTAAGACCACAGATATCTTATATTTTCCTCTGTAGGACTTTCCCTTAATGTCAGTTGAATCCAGAATGCTTCCCCCTCCTTTCAGACTATCCAAATAGTACCCATCTTTTAATATTCGGTCCAGATTACTAATTCTTCATTAAGAAGAGTTCATAATTTAAAAATTTCAAGTATAATGGTGTCCATTTGCACCATTGTTTTGGAAACCAACCATGTACTTAAATATTGATTTTCTTTTATTTTGTTAGTTTTGGAATACTTTTGTAATACATTCTCGGTGTTCAAAAATCAAGAGGTGCAAAAGCATATACCAAAAAAAAAAAAAAAAAAAAAAAGCCTCTCTCTCTCATCCCCAACCTTCAACCAGCAAGGCTCCCTCCTGGAAGTAACCAGTGTTGTCAGCTTCTTGTGTGTCCTTCTCGAGATATTTTGTTAGAAGCAAATAAAATTCACTGCCTTTTAATACGTTTTGCATTTTGCACCAAACAATATGTATCTACTTATCTCCTTTTATAGATATTTAACATTTTATTTACTTACGTATTATCTTCCCGCTTATGGAGACTGTGTGTCTTGGCGTCTTTATACAAAAAAATCTGTCACACAAATATTCCTTGATTGTGCAATTCTTTCTTTCAAGTTTGGGGTAGAGTATTCAATGGTAAGACTGAATCTCCACCACCTCCTCCTCAATTAGGGATAAAAATGTAAGCAGTAGGGTTTTTTTAAACACTTCCTCCCCATCTGCCGCCATTAAAGGAAAATTAAAGCATGACTAATCACATATGCAGATGTGCATTGTTTTACTGCGATAGTTTAATGCATTCCAGATACAAGCACATATTATCATATTTCCTTTGGTTCTGATACATCTGCTGATACAAAGATTAACAAAATCACTGATTTGCAATGGGTGATTCTGTTTCATTTTAGAAATCTTTCATTCCTGCAGCATTCCGAGTTCACCAAAGGTATGTTTGCATTGACATTTTTGTTTCAGAATTGCGTCCATCTCCATTTCACATTGCACATATGAGAAATGACATGAAAGCCCACCCACCTTGTCACTGCTTCCTAAGTGCCCTACAGTTTCCTATAATTATACTAAACATTTACACCAAACTGTGAAATGATAAAGCCCCCAGATTTTTAAAATACAGTTATAAAATAATACCTAGGAGTCAAGCATTGGAATCAAAGTAAGTTTCATTCATAGCTAAACATTGTACCTAGCAGTACTAATTTAAAGCATTACCTAGTACACAATAAAGTACATGTTTGTAATCAAATGGTTTGTTTGGTCAATACGGAGACAAAGCAGATAAGCCAGAATCCCTCAGAATCCATTAGGTAAAGAGTCTTTAACTATGGAACTGGCTGCTTTTAATGGATCAAACTGAATAGATAGTTTCAGATACTCACTTTAGTTCACATCATACCAAACAGAAACTTAATGTATACCCCACGCATGTCCCTTGAATTACGATATTTCTTTCTGATTAATCTTGTATTTAAATCAATATCCAAGGTTTAAGTGTTAATTATAAAGTCCTAATTTTTCTTAGAAAAAAAGTGCCTTGAACCAATAAACAAAATTCTAGGTTTAAAAACTTAATCTAGATTATTTTTATCTATACTAGTACTGATGCTTTGAAAAATTTGAAATTG
This sequence comes from Balaenoptera ricei, assembly GCF_028023285.1. Taxonomy (NCBI): domain Eukaryota; kingdom Metazoa; phylum Chordata; class Mammalia; order Artiodactyla; family Balaenopteridae; genus Balaenoptera; species Balaenoptera ricei. The sequence goes on from NC_082644.1 coordinate 7,075,776, forward strand.
TTTTCCTCAGAACTCTATGGAAAACACTAGCATCTCAGGCTTAAGAATTTTAGTAACTCATTAAATCACATTAAATCACCCTAATTGTAACAGTTCTGGTTCATGTTTTTTTTTCTTAATGGCATATGTCCTTCCCAACTAAATACATACAAATATTCATAAGTTTGCTTTTATTCCTATGGACCTTCTACCTATGAGAGTCTCCTAAGTATAAAATTCATAGTAAGTTATGAAATACTCAGGTGTGAGTGAGATTAAGTGGGATTCAATAATTCTGATTCATCCTCAAAAAGATTGAGTTTATTTTTTATCCTCAACTTGGATAAATTTTGTTTTGGGTTTTATTTTAGGACTTTTGCCAGCTAAGAAATGAAGTAACATTTAACAATTGAACATAATGCTCAAGTGAGATGTTAAGACACTCTGAAGGTAAGTTGGAAGTACTTAGCTTTGATAGGCATGATATATAGCTAGGGAAGTGAGTGTCCCCAAATAATTACGCTGTCTTTGAAAGAGTGGCCTATTTATAAGTCAAATAGCCAATGAAACTGAGGTAGTAGTTGTCAAATTTACAGGAAGTAATTAAAGGAGCAGAGATTCTCTTCTTTTACTGGCTGTTTCTGGATTACATAGAGATTATGAAGACAGACAAGAAAAACGACAGAGGACCCTAAACAGCCCATCAAACGTTCTACTAAGAAAATTGTTTTCCTCCCCAGATAAACTTTGTAATTAACAAACACTTCCAGTTTTTATTTGATACTCTATCATGATTTTGCTCACACAAAAAATTTGATTTCTACATTTAGCAGAAAACACAGGGATGTTTATTTCTCAAAGGACTCGTTGCCTGTTTCACCAGCATTTTGTAATCTTCTCCATCCTCCCTTCCTTTGGTGGCTTGCCATCGGCATTATGCCTTTGATTTTATGAATAAGGTCCCCAATTGTTTCTGCAGCTGCCATCTGTGCAGTCTGACCTGCTGTGAATGGGGATAACAGAGAAAAGCATCTCCGTGACTCTCACAGCGTTTCATTCCCGTGGCTCTCTTCTCAGACTGCGCGTTGTGCTTTTCTCATGTTCATTCCTCACCACAGATGGTGACAATACTAGACCCTGGGTTCAAGGAAAATATAAAACTGAACCCTAAAATGAGCAGAAGACCTAAATAGACATTTCTCCAAAGAAGACATACAGATTGCCAACAAACACATGAAAGAATGCTCAACATCATTAATCATCAGAGAAATGCAAATCAAAACTACAATGAGATATCATCTCACACCGGTCAGAATGGCCATCATCAAAAACTCTACAAACAACAAATGCTGGAAGGGGTGTGGAGAAAAGGGAACCCTCTTGCACTGTTGGTGGGAATGTAAATGGATACAGCCACTATGGAGAACAGTATGGAGGTTCCTTAAAAAACCAAAAATAGAACTACCATACGACCCAGCAATCCCACTACTGGGCATATACCCTGAGAAAACCATAATTCAAAAAGAGTCATGTACCAAAATGTTCATTGCAGCTCTATTTACAATAGCCAGGACATGGAAACAACCTAAGTGTCCATCGACAGATGAATGGATAAAGAAGATGTGGCACATATATACAATGGAATATTACTCAGCCATAAAAAGAAACGAAATGGAGGTATTTGTAGTGAGGTGGATGGACATAGAGTCTGTCATACAGAGTGAAGTGAGTCAGAAAGAGAAAAACAAATACCGTTTGCTAACACATATATATGGAATCTAAGAAAAAAAAAAAAAAAGGTCATGAAGACCCTAGGGGCAAGATGGGAATAAAGACACAGACCTACTAGAGGATGGACTTGAGGACATGGGGAGGAGGAAGGGTAAGCTGGGACAAAGTGAGAGAGTGGCATGGACATATATAGACCACCAAACGTAAAATAGCTAGCTAGTGGGAAGCAGCCGCATAGCACAGGGAGATCAGCTCGGTGCTTTGTGACCACCTAGAGGGGTGGGATAGAGAGGGTGGGAGGGAGGGAGACGCAAGAGGGAAGAGATATGGGGACATATGTATATGTATAACTGATTCACTTTGTTATAAAGCAGAAAAAGCAATTATACTCCAATAAAGATGTTAAAAATAAAATTAAAAAAAAAAAGGGGAACCCTTTCCGGTAATCGTTGTTTATAAGTATATTTACGAATCTATGACTATGGAACCTATTCATTCTATACATAGTACGTACACATATAGGATTGTTCTCATTCATGGTCGCTGATAATCCTTCTGACTATACGATTTCTCTCTCCTTCCAACCAGTTGTTTCTTATGTCTATAGCTTCCATATCCACCTCAGGCAAAGTAATCATTTTCAAACTGTACTCCCCAAGAGCCCAGGGAGAAGAAGTGCAAGAGTTGTGAGTGATGGGCTGCTACCAGTCTAGTTGTCAGATTATGGGTCCAGCACCACCCTGTCAACCAGGGCAGTTCTTTTTGAATGTATTTCATGTATTGAGCTTCTAAGTAAAATTCCATTTGGAGAAGGGGTTTCCCTACTAAATTAGAAGGTAACTGAATTTACTCACTACCACAGGTGTCCTAGGGCCAGTTCAGCCCGCAGATGGACAAGATATCATTGTCGTTGAAAGGGTCTTTATTAGCAACCTCCCCCAGAACATCTCTCCTTGTGACAAAACTGATTAGAATCTCTACTTCTAGGCCCACCCTTTTTTTTAAGGCATCGAAAACATCAGTTTTAGGGGAACTAGAATAGATTGGCCAGGAGAACACATTAAGTCATCCATTAGCACTTTCATATGTATAAGGTTGTTTCTTAATTCGTGGGACCTAATGGGGTCTGGAGAAAACCTGGTAAGTTTCAGGGGAAGGGAAAAGAAGGAAAGGATTGGAATCCTGAGCAACAGAGGGCTATGATAGGAAACCTAGGCTGTGAAAGTTGACATCTGTGAGCCAAGGAGAGAGGAAGGCTGATGGCTAGTAAGGGAAGGGGGTGGTCTTCACCTGCCCCTCCTTTCCCCACCTCCCCACCCCTGCCTTGGTCAGCGGAGCTCCTGTCTCCAAATCAATAGAGCCTTTCTTCTCTGATAAAAGTACTTTATTCTTCTGATTGTGTCAACTATAAAAATTTTTGTTTTAATTGAATTTTATTCTAAAAGGCTTCTGTTGTCACCAATACCAATAATAATGCTTAACACATATTCACCTTGAATTCTGTTACTTTCATAAAGCTTGTCTATTCTTCTCCAGATTCAGGCAAGAAAAGTTCTCAGATCTATGCACAAGGTTTGTTATACACACTGATGTTTAGTGCCCCTATTTTTGCACAGGAAGAGACTGATAAATGCTCATCTAGGGTACAAAGGTAAGATGTAATGCCATAAATTCCCTAAATTACATTCTCTCTGTAGCAAGGTATGGGCAGAGTCTTTACTTAACTTGCACAATTTGTAAAATGAAGGAAGGAAAAGCCTACTGGGTCTAGTTTTTACATTACGTTAAAGTGATAAGTAAAATTGAGTTATAGCCATGACTCACTCCCTGCAAATTGCTATCCCACATCTCCAGGCCTGCACTGGAGGACGTTTCCCTGAAGCATACCCCTGTACACACAGTAATGTTGTGCTTCTGAATTGAGGGTGAGCCGTGGTTAATTCTAATGCCGAGTTTGCAGGCAGCTTAACTGTACAATGGAAGAAGAAGGTAACAGGATTGTATTTTGCAAAGACTGTGTAAAGTTTCAGTAAAAGTCAACTTCAGATGAGAGTGGAAGTGAAGGAGAGGTGGCAAAGAACTTGAATGAAATGGAACCAGAACTCTACCGAGAATTTTCTTACCAATTGTCTCCATATCTGTACATGAAAGTTTCAGATACACCTAGTAGTATCGCCACCTAATCCTTTACAGTTGAAGAAGTGCTTTCACATGCATTTTCCCTTTTCTGCAGGCTGTAAGCCCTGGACATCAAAGAGTCATCCAGGATGCTACTTGAGGCTAAAGAAGAGCCCTCCGGACCTCAACTTTCTTCAGGCACCACCTGTGGGAAGGGTCACCCACCCGGAGCGCCCCAAGGTCCGCAGGGCCCAGGACTGCGCGTGTGTTGGCGTGCACACCATCTCTACGGTAGGTAGCATGGTCAAGATCCAAGGAACAGCTGTACCTTCCTGCAGGTAAGAGCCCTCTCTTCTGCAAAGTCTACTGTCCATCACATTCAGAAGCCACACCAAAGTCCAAACACCCCTCTAAAGCTCTCAGCATTACCTACGACGCAGACAGTGATGCCTTGTTGATTTACCCAGTCCTTTGATGATCAGATAAAATCAAGTCCTCTTCCTCGCCGCTGTTTGATGTGCGGCTACATCCCGGGAGCCCTGCCGGTCATTCGTGCCCAGCCTCCCAGTCCCCTGGCATCTGTGCAGGGACCGTTGGTAGGATGCTCCCGGCAGGCTCTTCCTGAACGTCCTGGGTGTCTTTTTCTAAAGCTCTATCTACATAAGTTACTTCTTCCTTTTATTAAGCAACCAGGATTTATGTTCTCTTCTCTCTGTATCAACCATGCACACACACATTCAGTGCTGGAGAACCAATCAACGTTTTGTGTCCTTATTTATTTTTATTTCTAATGAGGCAAGTTCAAATCAAACAACAAAGACAGAGAAAATAATCACACAGCTCGAGGAGGGTTTTTTGCCTTTGTTTTTAGTCTTCTCCTTTGTGGATCATTTTCAACTCTCTTCTTCATCAAGGGGCAATTAAATCAGCATCCCTGCCCCCAGAAGGGGGGCAGGCCATAGCCCCAGGCTCAGGCAAAATCGCTCAGGCCCTGAAGGCTGCCTTGCCTTGGTACTAAATGGGCAACTTCCCAGGGGAGGCTTTCAGTGGAGAAAGAGAGAGGGATTGAAAGACTTTCAAGCAAAATCAGACACTGCCTGGAAACTTGGTCAGTCCTGGCTGTCCTTGAGGAGATGCTAAGTCTTCCCCAGGCAACACCTCTGTCCCCAGAGAGGAAGAGGCAGTGAGATCCCAGGTAGGTAGAGGGAGAAAACCCCCTCTGTCACTGAGGGACATGACCTGCTTTTTGTCTTGGAGTTGGCCTGGCATCACTGAAGGTCCATGGGGCCAAGATTCCATAGACGTCACTAAAAATATTGAACTGTTGACTCCATGGCTCGAGTCAAGACCAACACTAGTTGAGAAGCAACACCCTTCTCCCACTGTCTCACAGATGGAAGTGGGCTTATCGAGGGGAAAAGGGTAGAGGGTGTTGCTATCTGCTCTGTAACACGGCAGGTACGTGTTGTGGGAAGGCTGGGGAAAGAAAGGCAGTGTGCCTTGATTTATTATGTAATAGGACTGCACACAATAAAGAAACCTCTTAGGTGACAAGGAGAGAGGTTCCAACCAGATGGCTAGGACTGTGCCTTATGCTGCTATTCAAAAGCACATCCTCTCCGTGTCCAACCCAAAGTGAGTCCTAATGTAAACCTGATCCTCCCCGCTAGAGTGGAAGCTCTAGAAAAGGGTTTTGTTGTTGTTGTTGTTGTTTTGCTTTTTAATCGCTGCGTCCGGAACACCTGGACCAGTAGGCCTCCAATACATATTTGTTCACTGAGTGGTAGAACAGCAGAAGTGCCCCTCCCTCCCCACCGCCATGAAACAATGGGATTTACAAACCACAACCAGTGAAAGAAGGAAGACACTGGCACTGAAGTGCCCTCTACCCACAGTTTGGGGAAGCAGCGGCCACCCAGGAAGATACGGTCCCGACTCAACAACACCTTCGCCTACTCTTTACAATAAAGGGAAGCAAAATCACACGTGGGTTGGGGGCTGTGGCGCGGGGAGGGAAGTGAGCGCTCCTAACGACCCTTCCGAGGATGCTTGGAGAAAAGCGATCCCGGGGACCGGGTGGCCCAGATGGAAGGCAGCATAAACATCAAATGTATAAACGCAAAACTGCAGACCTTTCAGACTACTAGGTAAAGGAAGTGTATTCATTCAAAATACAGCTAACTGGTAACCGCCTTTTGGAAACGGCTCTGGTAAGAGAATTGTTGATCTTGGACCTTCCGGTTTAGACTCTTTCTCGGCTTCCCTCCCGTGGGTCCTTACGGAAAGGGGATCCTCCGTGGCCAACACCCGTGTCCTCTCGGCCGCTCAGAGACCAAACGAGACAGTCTACTCCCTCGACGCAAGGCCAACGGAGATGGCAGATTCGGTTCCCGGCCCCCCGTCGCCATCGTCACAGCCGCTGCCCCCAGCTGCTGACCGAGGCCGCGTGCAGCTGCCATCATGTGTATACAAGAATCTCACCCCAGAGGTTGCTTTCCTCTGCTCTTGCGATGCTTTTGGCAGATCATCCACGGTTTCCGCGTCTCTTGGGAGTCTGAACAGACATTTTCTTGATTTCAGACTAGATCGCAAAGTGTTAACTAGCTTGCGCCCTTCCTACTCCCTCCCTCTCCTCCTTCCAGCCGCGGTCGCGCGGGGGCGCGGGGGCGCGCGCCCCGGCCGACGCCAGCCTCTTGCATCTTCCACGGGCACAACCTCCTTCAGAACCAGGACGATTCAAAGTGCCCGTGGGTTGTGCGCCGCCCGAAGACAGAGGGGCCGGTGCGGCCACGTTAGAGCTGCTGCGGACCCAGCGCCACTGTCCCCGGAGTGCGTGCGCCCAGGCCCTGGATCTGCGGCCAGCTTTTCAGACGCCAAGAAAGCCTCCGTTCATTGGAATTCATCCCGTCCACCGGTGGGGAGACGAGCGGGTGGCGCAGAGCCCTCGTGGAGGGGGGCTGCGGGGCAGGGGACCTGGGAAATGGGAACCACGCCTCTGCGGACCTTGGGGTACTCGGCTTTGATTTTGAGCGGCGGCGAAGTTGGGTAGTTTCGGTCCTGGAGCTAGTTACGGGCGATCAGCTGGTGCGCGGTTGGGGCAATTCATTAGGCAAGAAACGGATTCGTTGCTTATTACCTATAAACATTCTAACCACAGCAACCAATCATAAAACTGCGGAAGGGCCTGTAAAGTAAGGCAGCAGCAAGCCTCGGTGTGGGCAGGGCGGGCTCAGCCATCGTTCCTGGAAACGAAGGGTCGATTAGAGAGAGAGAGAGAGAAAGAGAGACAGAGAGAGAGAGAAGGGGTTTGAGGGGCGTGGAGTCAGCAACAAAGCCATTTGTCGGAAAATCACTTCCTAGACTGGGAATCACGATTTTTCTTTGACTGAACAGGGTAGCAGAAAATTTGGGGTGAGTAGGAAAGGGATGATGAGAGTAAGGAAGAAATAAGGCGTGGAGGGCAGCATTGGGTCATAAGTGGGCCTGATGCCAGAAATAAAAGCTACTGATTAAGTGGGGAGAGCAATTTAGTCTTTGGTTCTTGGTGAAATAGTCACCCACCATGAAAGCAGCCTAATAATATTTTATGGAGGGAAAATACGTTTCAAACTGGCATCTTTCTAGTGACAGAAATTCACTTTTGAGTATAGCTGAGATGCTTCTTAAAATTCTCCTTTGGGATAAAGCATTTTCTAATAAGAGTTGGTCTCAAACAATTAAATACTGTTTTAAAGTATGAAGTCCAGGGCTTCCCTGGTGGCGCAGTGGTTGAGAATCTGCCTGCTAATGCAGGGGACACGGGTTCGAGCCCTGGTCTGGGAAGATCCCACATGCCGCGGAGCAACTAGGCCCGTGAGCCACAACTGCTGAGCCTGTGTGTCTGGAGCCTGTGCTCCGCAACAAGAGAGGCCACGATAGTGAGAAGCCCGCGCACCGCGATGAAGAGTGGCCCCCGCTTGCCGCAACTAGAGAAAGCCCTCGCACAGAAACAAAGACCCAACACAGCCATAAATAAATAAATAATTTAAAAAAAAAAAAAAAAAAAAATAAAGTATGAAGTCTGGTGGTTGTGGTCGTTTTTTTTAACCAAATAGCTATATTGTTTCTTTAGGAATTTTCTTAAGACAAGCTTTAAACTCTCATTGCTTATTTGATATTTTACTATATTAGAAAGTCATCCAATTTTTATGCTGGTTTTCCAATAACTAATTCAAGTACATTGTTCTCAATCTGATTTAGAACCTATTACTTAGAAATCAAGTCACTGGTAAATTTCTTAATGCAGTTTAACACATATATTGGTTTGGAAATTTATTAGAAATAAGTTTTAGAAGGTCTAGTGACATACACATATACCAGAGGTTTCCTGCTTCTTAGATGTTTAAAACTTAATTGAAGTATAACTATCCAAAAAGGGCCATGAGTCATATGCAAAAAGCTTGATAAATTATTAAAAACAATACACCTCATGTAACTACCTAGATCAAGAAAAGGATTACTGGAAATCCCAGAAGTCTCCCTCACTTAAAAGAAAAATATTTTAGCTTTTTGTTTGGAGATATGCTATTTTTAAATAGTTGCTCATCACGTGCTCAGATTTCTTTTCAGTACCAGTATTGTGGATTCTTTTTTTCTAGGGGATTATCTTCTGGAAAATAAAATAAAATGCTCTGCACTTTCCTGTGTTGAGGAGGGAACAAAAACAGGCTCCAAATCCATTTTCCCCCCTGGCGAGCCACAGCCCTTCCCCCAGCTTTCCTGAGTCCACACCGGGAGACATAACAAACAAACGATTACATGTTGAAAAACACATCTGAAAACAGAAAGGTCACGTTACCACTGAGTCCTGGGGAACATTAATCTCGTGTTTGGAAAACAGTTGACAGTTGAAGGTTGGGGGTTCTCTCTCTTGTACTGTTGGACTAAAACAGAGAGAGAGAGAGAGAGAGAGAGAGAGTCATTTGAATGAGAATAAAAGGGAAGAGATCATCACTGTGGCCTCTTCAGAAATAAATGCTTTGGGGGACTACCAACTTTTCAACCCAGATTTAAATGAATGAATGAATGGATGGATGAATAAATAAATAAAGCCACAGGGACAAAGAATCTGAAATGGCTCGCCTTTCTCAAAGTGTGGAGGGGTGTATGTGTACTTTGCTAAAACAATTAATGCGAATAGGGAGAAATAGTCACGAGAGCGTCAAGCCCAGAACGCCTAAGGGCAGAGTTTGCTGGACGAAAACCAGTCCCTTTCCTAATAGCTTGTGGGAAGGTGAAAGCTGACTGCCTGACCACTGGCCTTGCTCGGCATTTCTCTGCGCCCGCGCCCACCCCTGGTCGCCCACCTCCCCAGTCCTCTGGCTCTGCTCTTCGTGACCTGGATGGGCGCCCGGAACCCACTGCCCGGGGGCCAAAGCGGTGCGGAGGTGAATTGGGTGTCTAGCACCCTGATATCTAAGATCGCCGGAGATTCCTCGTATCTGAATTTGTGAAGTAGAATGAGGAAAGATCTGAAGTACATTCCTGGGACGGTAACTGGAAATGTCACACTGAAAATTATACTCGTCCATTGCAATGACAGCAAATAGTGATTCCCCTCTTACAAGCATCCTTACATCCTGCTATCTCTGAAACAATGAACTTGAGAGGCTGGACGGTGGAGGGACCAGGCAGTGATAGCGGGAATCAAGGGACTTAGGATCAAGCAGCAGTTTTCCTAGGGCTTTATGTGACCTTGAGAATGTCACTTTAACCTTGATGGGCTCAGGCTTCCCCGTGCACACAACGATATCTGATGATGCGCGTTCGCACTCTCTGACTGCTGGACAGCAGTCAGGCCCTGGCGTGCTGAGGCGGTCGGTTGCTAGAACCATCTCCCCCGCGCCCTTTGCGTGTCTGATAAAAGTGCAAGCGCGTATTTGGAGCCCAGGAGACTCGGATGAGAAGTCTGGGGGCAAATACCGCGGGTCGGGGCATTTCGCGCTGAGCCCGGGCAGTGAACCAGCCTAGAGCCGGCGTGGCCAGGACGAGTGAGATCGCTCTGCCCGCTCTGTCCGGGCTGACAGTGATATATGCGCCGGTGACACAAGCTGGCCGTGAACGTGGATGGTTGGACGGTACTTGGGGGATGCGCGCAGTTAAGGCAGGACCGCGCAGCGCAGCGCGGAGGGAGATCCTGCAAACCTCACGCCTCTCCCAGGCCTTCCCGCCCGTGCTCACAGCTCCAGGGCGCGGAGACGGCAGCTCTTCCTGCTCCGTTCGATTCAATGTCAAAGCCCTCGGTCAACTGAAGGCATTTCCACTTCTGGACGTCTCGCCCGCGGGCCCCGTGGCTCTGGACCCAGCTCGGGATGCAGGTCCCGCGCCGGTGGTGGGAACCAGTCGCCCTAGAGTTCAACGCCAATTGCCTTGATGATGGCGGGCGGGGAGGGCGAGTGGGGAGCGTTTGCCTAGGGGAAGAACTATCCCTGATCATTCATTTTAAGATGTGAACTCCTGCGGAACCCAGCAGCAGCTGTGGCCTTAGCCCCAGCGCCAGGCAAGCGGCCAAACCTCGCTCTCTGTGAAGCAGCGAGACTGTTCCATCCGGTTGCAAATATACTGTTTTTGTTTTTTTCTTTTTTTTACAGCCACCGGACACGGCGGCGCTTCCCTCGCGGTTCACCGTCCACAGCAGCTGCAGCGCCGAGGCTGGCGGCGGCCTCCCGGGACCACGAAGCGAACGCCTCTGCCGGGCAGGCCTCCGGCGGGGCCGCGGGACACCTGATGAGTTCTTTGGATGCTGGCCTGACCCTTCCCGGTTCCTTTACCAACCCAGGGGTTCGAAAATTCATTTTATAACCATCTCCGGACAAAAGCGTGCGACTAAGGTTGCCAAGAGTTCAACTGAAGTCAGGCACCCATGTTTCGGGGAGATTTTCCCTTGAGACTGGGGCAAGGGGCCGTCCCCCTTTACGAGTCGCCCTATTTCTTCCAGCTCTGTGGTCCACTTGGTTCCAGAGAGGGACGTGGACACGGTCCGGAACCAGACAGGGCGGAAAGTGCGGCTCCTGTCCCTCGGTCAGGTGTGGAATCTCGAACTCACCCCCATCCCCCACCCCCACCCCCACCCCCACCCCGCCCCGGAAGCAGGGATGCGGGAGAAGCGCGCATCTCCGGGCACCGGTGGGAAGACGGAGAGACCAGGATGCGACAGTCAGGCCTTAAGGCTCTTCCGGGATCAGGTTTGGAATCTTGGAGGAGTTGCGCCCTGCTTCCCTGCTGTGCCTCTTGTTTATAGCACACGCACACACACACACACACACACACACACGACACACACACCTAGAAGTGGATGGAGAGGGGGCTGGAGAGACACTCCCTCCCCCATCCCCACCCACACCCCACCGCCGCCACCCCCAGGCGATCAGACTCTCCTAAGGCCACAGGATTTGCCCAGTTCTGGTGGAGGTCACAGAAGTTGTTAATAAGAAGATTCGGGAATGGTCCGACGCGACAAAGCTCAGAAGGAGACAACCCTCCTTCATTCATAAATATTACTCTAAATGTATTAATGGCCCTAAATGGTTTTTATTCTGTTTGGAGCCTCCGCTGAAAGGGACCTGGTACGGTTTATGCTCCTCAAGCGCCAGAACACAGTTAAAGTGAAAGGAGAAAGGGAACTAAAAGAGTGTTTAAAAAGATGCACGTAACATTTTAAGATAACTGCTTACAAAATGCTCACATAATTCTATGAGAACAGTTACAATGAAGAAAATACATCTCTGATTTAGTAAAATGTAGTTCTTTTAGTCGTTTCCACAGTCATTCCAAGCTGATGCTCTTCGATTATAAAACTTGACTTTGCAAAAAAAAATAGTACCTTTGGCTTTTTAAACATACACAGTTATTTTGAAACAAAATGTTTTTTAACTATCTGGCACGTACATGAAACACTAAAAACACGGTCACTGTGTTTTAGAAATTGTCATAATAAGTTCTCCTCTATGAAATCAGAATTTGCCCCATTTAAACCAAGAAACAACAACTAACTCTTTGCTTTCAACAGGTTTTTCTTCTTAATTCCTAGGGGTGGATTGAAAAGTAATAAATGAATATTTGTAAGAAATCATTAAAAAGCAAGATTAAAATGGTGTATAATCTTCCTAGATTATAAAACATTAACATATTAAAACATAATTTACATACATTTCATCTCTGCCCATATGAAACTGTCATTTATAAATTTTACACTCTTATGAAACATAATTCACTTATGTTATATGTATTCTACAACAAAACAGAAGCCGTTTAGTTTAAGCACATGTTGTATTATTACTTTCCTTGATTTATTTTTATCTTTAAAAAAACCCTCTCCCAAATGAGAGGTCTTTTTGTTTAAACAGCAAATTATATCAAAATATAAAATCTGAAGGAATTGTCTATTTGAAAGTCTTTCAACAACTTTAGAGGTATTTGTTGGGTTTTTTTCCCCTCTTTCTAATTTCCATAACTTCTCTATGTGAATATGTGTTTGTGTGATCTTCACTATCTTTTCCCACATAAGTCATGCATATCAGTCAGGAAAAGTTAATTTTGAAACTCTTATTTGTTTTAAAAATGTTACACATTGTGTGTTTGAGGCGAATAAACTAAATTTAGAATATTTCTAGTCACAATGATGGAGCAAATGCAAGGAATACTATATTATTGATGTTAAGAGACAAAACCTCTCAGGTAGAAAATCAACTACTTATCTTCTTTTAATTAAAAAAAATATGTACATTGAATTCTTTGGTCAGGCTCTATAAATAATGTGTCCTCAATAGCTTTCATTGTCAGTATTAATGTTGAGATTATGAGCTAGCTTTAAACCAATTAAAGAGAACTTCTGAACAACACAAACATAAAAGGGAAAAGACATCTTCCCCCCCATACCCACACCCCGAACTTCTATCCCCGATACAGTAAGAATAATCTTTTTATTCCATTAAAATTGTCACTAACCTTATAATGATAAAAGAATGTTTCCATCTCTTACCTGAAGGAGACTTGTCAGTATAACAGGAACTGAAATTGGGACTGTTTTGTGTTGTCTATTACAGTACAGGGCTCTGTACTGCTTTGCCTCTTTGAAGGCTGAAGTAACAATGTATGACTATTGCCTCCTGGGACCTTATGAAAATGAGAGAAATAGCTGGTTCCAATAAATGCTATAGACCTTGACCCTGGGACAGAGTTGAGAAAAACAAATTATTTCACATAGACTAAAAAATAATTAAAATGGTATTCTAAACTTTGTTTTTCTTGCATATGTTATTTTGTATGTACATCTGAATGTTATACTCAGTCACCCAAATATGTAAGAAATGATTTTACTTATAAAAATACTACTTAAACCTTTTGTTTTCAGAGGGGCAAAAATCACCTTAGGAAGCAGTTGCATTGCAACGTCCACTTTTAAAGTATGTAACATAAATGAGTTTTATATAATGAATATACATGCTTTCAGTTAAAAAAGGAAACAAGCTTTGTATCTCAACAATATATTATGAAAACATGTTAGGATATTGTCAACCTAAGATCAGCCTGATTTGAAAACAAAAAGAATAAGTTCTTTTAATGAACTACTAGCATATGTTATATGTATACTTATTTTGCTGATTTCAGAATGGAAATTAATTCTCCTGAGAAAGAAATTTGAGGTGGATTACCTATGAATTTTTTTAGCCTAAATGTTAAGGTACTAAAACATAGTCATATGTTTTGCTTTTTAAAATATTTTCAAAAGACAGTCTGAAAAACCAAAAAGACATTAGAGGAATACTGAATTTAAAAGTTATGATCATTATTCTGCTTTTTAAAATTACCAATCTTTATGCCAGGAGAAATATGTTTAAGAATCATTAACACTTTAGGCTCATTGAAGTAGAAGCATGTAATGTTATTTTGAAAAAGAAAAACATATATTTATACATATGCATATGTATTCTTTTTATAAAAAGAGGGCTAAATGGATTTAATAATTTTTGGTAACAGAAAAAGGGAATGAGAAGTATCACAGCCTAAAGCAAGAAGAAAGCCAGTCATGGTTTTTAGTCAAAGGAGAAAGGGCATTTTCCAGGGTAAATTTAGTTTTATTTGGAGCAGTTGGGGTGAAGGAGAGGTAGGTGCTCATATCAAATTGAAACATCTGGATGATCTGTCTACACAGAGCAATGAAGACATCTCCTGTTCCTACTGAGCTATGTAGATATTTCTCTAACCTGAGACTACAGACCACCCTTTACTTTTGAAATAATTTGGAACTTTTATTTCAGTTAGGAAACATATTTCGCCAATACCATACTGTAGCTATATTTTCAATGACATTCTCCATACTAATAATCCTTAAGTGGAGTGTACCTCCAGTGGTAACTGATCCTTCATTAAACAGCTAACTACTGATGGCTTACTAAGTGCCAGGCACTGTTCCAGGAGCACCAATGCACAAAACAAACAAAATCCTTGCCCTAGGTTGACTCAGGGCAATTCTTCCTGGAGAGTATGGAAATTAATCATTGGGTGGGGGGAGGGGAATCTTGTAATTTTCAGGTTGTCCACTAGGTGGCAAAATGTGAGAAACTGACCGCAACGTGCAGCAAAATTTGGTGCAAAGAAGAGAGTATTTCTCTGAAAATCTCATTCATATTTTGTTTAAAATGTCTCGTTTTGAGCACCACGGTTAACGGCTTAATGGTCAGAATACATCTTGTGTTCAGTTTACAAAGCATTGCCAGCTGCTTTCCCCAGACTCCCGTCTGCAAGATCCCGAAGCTTGTCTTAAGAAATTTTACTCTTTTCCTTCCCATATTTCTCTGTGCCTTCAGGTGTGTGGGGTATGGAAATGTGCCTAAGGACATGAACATCTGGCTTTGCCTAGGGCCCCACGAAAGCTTGGGTCAAGTTCATTCAAATTTACATAGATAAATTCAGGCATTAGACTTCAGTTTGCTAACTTGGGGAGTTACTGTCGAAAACACTAACATCTTAGCGTAACATTCATGCTGGCAAGTACCAAACACATTTGCTAATACATATACGCATGCAATCATGCATAGATTTTGTATTCAGAGACCCCTTAAGTAAGACCTCACACTTCCGTTAAAGAAATACAATTACTTCATTTAATCAGATCTCTTCTTTGGGATAGAATGAAGGTATTAGTTCCAAATAAAATCAGATCTACATTCATTTTTAGATCTTCCAAAGACATGTTTAAAGAATCTTCCGTTCTTAAAAAAATGGCTTATACAGGATGTAGAAACACTTGCAGAGGGGTTTAAATGAAGAATTTGAGATTTTTCTCTGCTTTTGTACTTAGGTGAAGTCAGGATCTTTGTTTCCAGATGAGTGTTCTTTCAATCTAAAAATGAAATGTTAGAGATAAACATGTCTATGTGGAAAAATGCTCTCTTCAACAAGTCTGTGTGTTCTTTTCCTAAGGACAGAATTAGTAAAACATTCACATTTTAGTAAGTGTTGCGGAAAATTTTCTCCTTGCATTTTCACTTTGGCCTTGGGAGTTCTTCATGCATTTGAAATGCATGGATCACAGCAGAATTTATCAGTTTGGTCATCGGGTTGGATAACAGCTGTGAATAAGAAGGAAATCTTATTTTATACAGAAATTGGAAGTGTGGGTAAGTTTTCTGGCAGATGTGGTTGTTTTTGAGTTCGTGGAGTTCTAGGGTAGCTGCTGTTTAAAGGGAAGTGAAAACATGTATGTGAAGCTCAGGGCTTTCAATACGCACCAGGCACCGATTTATACCTGCTCTGCTTCCCTGGGGGTCCCACAGAAAGTTGAACGGTAACAACTTCATTATTATTATTATATTTTTAATTACTTAATTTATTTATTTTGGCTGTGTTGGGTCTTCGTTTCTGTGCGAGGGCTTTCTCTAGTTGAGGTGAGCGGGGGCCGCTCTTCATCTGGTGCACGGGCCTCTCACTATCGCGGCCTCTCTTGTTGCGGAGCACAGGCTCCAGACACGCAGGCTCAGTAGTTGTGGCTCATGGGCCCAGCTGCTCCACGGCATATGGGATCTTCCCAGACCAGGGCTCGAACCCGTGTCCCCTGCATTGGCAGGCAGATTCTCAACCACTGCGCCACCAGGGAAGCCCAAACAACTTCATTATTGATCATGATAATTTCATGCAGAAATCATTTGTATAAAATCCATTTGTAGCTCTCAATATAGCCAAGCCAAGGATGTGGGGTGGTATTACTACTGAACAATCTATTCTTAACGTGCCTTAGCATGGTAACAGGATTTACCTGTCTGAAGAAAAGAAGGAATAATTAAAAGGTGTTCAAGTATAGGAAGTGCTCCTCACTGAAGCTGACGGTGAGTTGTAATCCATTCCCACTGACCGCAAAACAAGAAAAGGCCTCGAAGTGAAACATAGGGAGATTGGGGCCCTTATGTTAGAAAAAGGTGGAAAAATTCTAAAGAAATTAAGGTTATAATGTATATATATGTATAACTGAATCACTTTACTGTACGGCAGAAATTAATGCAACATTGGAAATCAACTATACTTCAATAAAATGAATTTTTTTTAAAAACGAAGGAAATTAAGGTTATAAGTCATGGAATGGATTATAATGGGAGCTCACAGAATCTCTTTCTCTTGCGGACTTTATCAGTAAAATTTTATGTCAATAATCTGGGTTTGACTTTTTTGTTTTGTTTTGTTTTTGTTTCTCACTCTCCCCAACTGTCCACATTAATTCTGCTTTGGATCTCAAGACCTGGGAATACAGCTTTTAATGGTTTCATAATAATTCCATTACAACATTCTTTAATGAATTTATTAGAATGAAATTTTATTCTGCATTGCAATCATTTTAGACTTTTCTCATAGACTTGTGGCCTTTTACTAGAATTTTGCTTTTCATATTTCACAAACAATATTATGACACGAAGAGTAAAACTTCAAATGAAAATGTTTAAAACACAAAATTCTCAACAAATCAACATCTTTATGTAACCATATTTTAAACTTATCTTTTTCAATATACAAATATATCCTCTTCATAATTGTAATTATTGTATACATTCCAACTAGATTTTTTTTTTTTACTTAATATTTTATTATAAACAGTCCCCTCTATTCTTAACTAGTTTTTATATTTTTCTAGGTTAGTAGCTAAACACCCTTGAATTTCTTTCCTAAACATATTCTTCATCATAGTAAATGGCACCATCATCTACCCAGTTTTTAAAGCCAAAAATCTCGGAGCATTCAATTTTTTGTATCTCTGCGGCCACTGCCCTTTTCCAAGCCTTTGTGACTTTCCATCTGAACAACCTCAAAAGCCTGATAACTGGCCTGCTTACTTTTGTTCTTCTTCCATCCTATTGTCCATTCTTCACACAACAGTCAGAATGATTGTTTTAAAAACATAAATCACATCACATCACTCCTCTTTCTAAATCCTGCTGTAACATCCCGCTGCACTTGAACAGAACCCCATTGTCTTACTACCGCCTACCAAGATCCACAAGCTATGACCTCTGCCTTCATCCCTAAGACCATTTCCCTCCAAGGGGTCTCCTATTCATTCATTCATTCATACATTTCTTAAATATTTACCGACTTTTTCTTATGCTTCAGTGACTTTTTTAGGTGCTTGGAATAGAAAAGTGAATAAAACGTCATCTTCCTTCCTGAAGCTTCCATTCTACGGTACAGGGACCAACCTTGTTTTTGCCTCACAGCCTTTGCATTTGCTGCTCCCTCTGCTTTGGCATACCCTTTTCCAGACCTGCTCAGGGATGGATGGATATATTTGGATAGATACAGATATGCAAATATGTCACTATAGCCAATATCCAGAACTCACTAGCCTGTGACCTCTAAGTAAAGTCACGTTTATGTTCTCAGCATGCACTTGCGAAGATTAAAGGAGTCAGAGAAACGGTATCTGTAATTTTGATTTTATTAAGATCATTGCCAAATAAATATCTCCATAATCTTTCCAGAGATTTCTGAGACTCAGTTCCTTAGGGTTTTGAGCAAACTACAAAATGCGCTCCTCTACAGGGATCCTAAGTTACAGAATGCATTTCCAACAAGCTGAAAGATTACTTCCCTCCAGAGCCAGAGCTCTGCTCTGCAGCTTGGTGCAGATACCCCCGGCTTAACGGTATGGTTTTTATCACGGATGCTGACCGGATAATAATTTAGAGGTGTTTTTGATTGGAAACAAATTTGGACCCATTGGTGCATTACATTTAAAATGGTTCCCCTGCAAAGTGTTTAAACTTTTATTTTTGCATTTATCACATTGTATTATAGTCACGGGTAGGGCGACCACAATTCCTAGTTTACACCTGTTGTCTTGAGTACCATCTGGTTTAGCATTTTAGCACTCTCAGAAGTGTCCTGGTGTAGACAATAAACTCTAGTCCCCCAGGTTATGAGGCAGGTGCCTGGCTGGAGAAGCTGAGCAGTGCTGGGTGGTCCTAAGCCGAGTGTGGGTCTGTTGGAGAAATTGGTGAGGCTGGTGACCCAGGGATGTCTGGCCGATTTGCATGCAGAGAAGGGCTTTGAGGGGAAACTGACACGCTGGAGGCTGAAGGCAGAATCAGTGGAGGAGAGTCAGGAGGGCCTCAGAGATTATGTCTAAGCCTGTGAGGAGAGAGTTTCTCTTCCTGTTTCTGCTAAGAACACGTCATAATCTAAGACAAGGAAACTGCAGGGAAGAGCACCATTTTGGCTATTTATTTATTTATTTTTAAAGAGGACCATTTTTTAAAGTCTTTATTGAATTTGTAACAATATTGCTTTTGTTTTATGTTTTGGTTTTTTGGCCTCGAGGCATGTGGGATCTCAGCTTCCCCACTGGGGATCAAACCTGCACCCCCTGCATTGGAAGGCGAAGGCTTAACCACTGGATCTCCAGGGAAGTCCCCATTTGGGCTGTTTTAGAGCTTAGTTACACTTGTATCAGGAACAGCACCCTGGCAAAGAAAGTGAGGGCAATGAGACATAACCCGTAGGCACTTTGCAACGCTGATCCTCAGAGAGCTGTGAAGGCAACTCAACCTGAGTTTCTAAGGATTCTGAGAAATATTCAGGTTGGGGGTGGGGTAATGGATTTGCGTGGGTCTTAATCATCAGTGCAAGATTTAACTTGGTTTAGTATCATTTTAGTTTTGAGTCCTCCATTTATAGGGCCAATTGCAGTCTACCCATTAAAAAAAAAAAAAAAAAAAAGCTATTTGATAAATAGAGCCCTTCATATCCTGGCAGGGACATGGATTGGCAAGAGGAAACTTTTCTGAATAGATAGGACCTTGGTGATTTAGTGAAAGGTTCTTTCCATTGCAACAGGATGCTATCTTTCTCTATCCAAGGCTTGTTATTAAAGTACTTTGAGATTTTTGGATATTTGAGAACACTTATCAATATCAACTTGCTCATTCAACAAATAGTTATTTAGACCATACTATTTTCCATGCACTGTGTGAAGTGATCATGACAACCTCAGTATATGTATCTATTCCTGTGGTTTCTTCTGTCATGTGTATGGAGAGGACTCTCCCGAAATGTAAACTTAGCATTTATCTCCAATCTCTGCGCTAGATTACATTTCAAACTACCTGCTGAATTCCTTCACATAACTGTCCTGTCTGCACTTTAAATCTACTGACCTAAAGGGGATTCAGCCTCTCCCTCTCATCACCACCTTACCTCCAACCCACGTCAACTTGTCCTGCACTTGTGTTCTCTCTGTTTATAACAGCAACGCCTTCTTCAGACCATTTGGAGTCATTTGTTTTTTAAATTTTATTTTATCTATTTTTTTATACAGCAGGTTCTTATTAGTTATCCATTTTATACATATTAGTGTATATATGTCAATCCCAATCTCCCAATTTATCACACTTAACTCCATCTTTATGGCCAACATTCAGTCTTTCCCCAAGAGGGTTTACTTCCAAAATGCCTCTCAAATCTTTCCTCTATCGTTTCCACTCCAATAGCAATACTAAAATTCAGATTTCTACCTTATTTCACTGGCATAATTCCAGTAGCCTCTTCACTGGTTTCCTTATCCTACAATCTGTTGCATTTCTGTTTGACATTTTAGATTGGCTTTAGAAAGTTCTTCCCAAACCACAGATCAGAAATGACATCTTTGTTCATGAACATTTCCAATTACCTACAAAAATAAAAAGTCCCAACTCTCCATTTTAGCATCTTCTTTGTCCAATCTATATTTTCCAGCCCTTTCTTCCACTATATCATTGCTCAGACCTTACCCTCCAATTCCAGCAGATTATTCACTTCCATGACCTCAGACACTTGTATGTTTCCAGGCTTTTGATTATGCTATTGCCCTACCCGGGAGGACACCTACTGAAATCACATTCCTCCCTTTATACTCAGCTGGTTGGTACTAATTGCTCACTCTTCTCTTCCTAAAACACTAGGTTTGGTTTTGTTTTAAGCTCTTTGAACACACTTCTTCTGCTGTACATTACGGTTAGTAATACACCGAATGTACTTGGGGGTCTGCCTCCCCTCATCCCTATAAATGGCCATGTGAACCTCTAAAGCTCACATAGCATCTCCAGACCTCTGCAAAGTTGCCGTGGTAGATATAAAGTATTATAGAACTGTATGTGATTACGGTTGCCTTCCTCCCACTGAAGTCTTGGATGACAGGGCACAGTTTTTTTCATTTTTGTTCTCTTTCACCACACCTGGTTAACTCCTTCCTTGCACAAAGTGAGCCATCTTTGAATGCTTACTTAGATATTTATGTTAAAACTTCACTGTCATGTAAAATGTAATGCCCTAAATTTATGTCATATTATAGGTACTTGGCGGCTATAGTGATCTTGAATATGTGAGAAATGAGATTTCTCTGAAATAGAAAAGCACAGAATGCATCAGAATAACTTTAGGAGAGCAGGCCATGCCCGAAATGTGATTGGCTGTAGTAAGGTTTTAAATAAGTTGATGTAATAATAACAAAAGTAGTAGAGACATTCTGAGTCGATGACAAGGGAAATTGCTGAGAAGGTCAAAACACTGTTCCACTTAACAGCATAAAATAAAGAGACACACAGCAGCAAATATTGACAATATCTGGTAGCCAGTGACTTCAGTTATCAAAATTTATTTATGCATTTATGTATTTGTGTCTATTTATTTATTTATGGCAGTAATCCCATTCAGGAGGGCTCCACCCTCACACCTAATCACCTGCCAAAGACCTTACCTCTGAATACCATCCCCCTGGGGATTAGGTTTCAACATGTGAATTTGGGGGGGACACACTCCGTCTATAGCACTAGCCAAGGAAGTTTGACCTGAACTAGTGTAGCTTGCTCTTTGCTGCCCTTCCCAAAACACCTGTGGCCCCCTCCATCCCATTCTTATCCCAAAACCCACGGTATTCAAAATGCAATTCTGATACGGGTTGGAGTTGTGTTTCAGTTTCAATGATACCCGTCTCAGGTTGCCAGCTGCCTGAGAGGTACTTCTTTTGGGGGTATTATAATGCGTGTGTATTATTTTATTAGTGCATTTGTATAAAGCGGAGGAAACTGCTGTTTACCTGGTGTGCCATCTCCATGATATCCGCGTCCCAGTCTTTGAACAAATACATGCATTTATACACATACACACATTGAAAAAGGCAGGGCCACTAGCTCCAAACAGCTAATGATGGGGGCCCGGAAGTGGGAGGGGATGGGGGCGACAGGGTGTTTATTGTGTCATGTCCTTTATACCTTTCTTCCAATTTTTTCAATTTTACATTTTTAAATTTTAATTTAATTTTTTTTTCAACTTTCAACTGTGCAAAAATCATCTCTGTTGAGAGAGAGATGCTGTTGGCTATTGTGGTCTGTTGCAAAACACAAAGCATTTGATTCTGGTGACTTTCCTTGCTCTGATTCCATGATCATCAATCAGCTTTCTGTAGGCTGGTACAGAGAATGTACTGATCGCATTCGGTAAGTCAGCACAGTAACATTCCCTTTAGTTCTGGATTTAAAAATCAAAGGCACAAATAACCAAATTAAAAAAAAAAGAGAGAGAGAAAAAAATAAATTACACAAACAAAAAATCAATGCCATGAAAAATATATTTGCTTGAGGTGAGTCGATAAAACCAGATTTCTGAGGGGGTAACCAGACCAAGAACACATACAAATTCAACCTGGTAATAAACGTCACCTGCGAGAGCTGTTTGCATGGGCTTCACCTAACGCAACAGGAACTGGGCCTCATGCAAGAGTTTCTCATTTCTCTGCTTCATTATTGACAATGGCCATAATCTTTTTTGGATGTATTATTTTCTTTGTTCCAGAAAAAAGGAAGGAGATTAATTGAGGGAGGGAGAGAAATATATATTTTTTTGATTTATGAAGTCAGTAAGAACAAAAATCTCCAAAGTTAACTAAAATAAATAACTGTGAATTCCTTCATAAACGCAATTGTCTACATTAGGGAAGACACATGCAATGCAGCACCCAAACTGCAATAACACGAAAATTCACACACTTTGAAAATAGTGTCTATAGTTTCTGAGAATTTTAGAAATGCAATAAACTATTCGATGGCCTCAAGATTGCAAATACTCTGGAAGAAACTCACTGCAGGGCAATGTGATCGGTGACAGTGGTGCTGGTATATACACACAGGGACTTATTTTGTTTCTTGTGTTGTCTTCTCGGTAAGAGCTGCAGCCTCGATCAACTGTTCTAGGCCTCTCCACTTTTCTGTGCTTTTCTCAGATTTCCTACCACAGGAACGAAGCCGACAGTCAATGGAAGCCCGGCTCTGGCTGAGGGTCTTTCTCTTCAGGTTGTGTACATGCACACAGCTCAGAAGAGACCACCATCCTGATATTGTTTAACAGGAAAGCACTCTTTGCTAATTTTTTGCTTTGATAAAAAAAAATTGGCAAATATACATTATGTTAAATTTCTCCAAAGATAGTCCTACATTAGTATTGTTTCCTTATGTGGTTAATTAAGCAACAAAGCAAAAATACATATTATATTTACACCTGACAACTGGCTACATTCAGTAATTTTGTTTTAGCTAATCATATTGAACATTTTAAAATATAAGTACATAAGTACGGAAGAGTGTATTATGTCAGATCACAAATTTATAGCTTATTTTAAAAACTTGATGACAAAATTAGGTCATGCTAATGGTTAAAAAAAAGTATTTTCGAAAGTGAAAAATAATTTTACTTTTTTAAAAAAGCTCCACCTTAAATCTTTAAGTAAAAAAAGAAAAAGAAAAACAGCAAGTGAGCGGAGATCTTAGAATTCCTTTCTTGTTTAATTTTTAAAATAATTTAGGGAGAAGGGACATACTGGTAAAGATTTTGTCTTGAAATAGTTTCTTTTGGAAAACATCAACAACTTAAATATTTTAAAAGTGATTAACCACTTGCAAGAGACTGAAAACATCCTAGGTATGTGCGTTCCCAAAACATACATTTTCCGATTGAGACTTTTAAACTGTCGATACCCGAGAGACAATGCCATTGACGTGTACCTGGCACTAGTTCTGCCAGTAAATTTTTTCCCCAGAGAGTACTTTTGGGCGACAGAGTGGCGTCCTGGCTTCCCAGGTTGTTGCATTGACAAACTGCAGTGGAGTAAAGTCAAGGGGCCTGACAAAATCTCATTAATCATTTTAAATTAAATCCAACCCTCCTGTACAACCAGGCCAAGAAGAAAGCCAATTTTTTTTTTTTTTAAACAAATGAAAATTTCCTCTGTAAAGATTTGGTATCTTTCTCTTGTTGGTCTTTAATTTGATTAGACAAAAATAAAATAAAACAATCCACTTCTCTAAGCCTGAAAACAAAACATTTGTCCAGATATGATTTAACAGATCAGCCAAGTGTCTTTTAAAAAATGAAACAAATTTTGAATAAAAATACCTGGAAACATTCTGAGGGGAAGCAATACTAGTTAAATTAGGAACACTATTTATCTTTATTTTCTGAGTACTTCAATGAATTTATTTTGTTCTATCTAAAATACATCATCCTTAATAACATTTGAAAGAAGAAATAAGAAAAAAAAAATCCATTATCCATAATATCTTGGTATATTGTATCCCAGTCTGTTCTTTCCATTCATAGGTTTTTGCTTTGTTTTACATAGTAACCGTAATGTGTGTATATATGCAATTTAATCTTCTTTTTAATATTTTTCATTATTTATAACTGTTAACTCACATTATTCATAAACATCATGGCATCATAATAACAGGTCATGAGGATGGGTTCTGGTCTACTTGACCAGTGCTTAGTGTGCTGTCTGGTACCCCGTGTGTACTCAAATATTGGTTATTTTTTAGAAGAGCCCCAGGTTTTGGGCATTCTGGTTGTTTCTATCTTTTTCTTTTTTTGAAATTAAAAACAATGACGTGACTAAGAGTGTACGTACTGCCTTTCCTCTATTTTGGATTGTTTCCTTAGGATGGCTTCCCAAAGTGGACATAATTCACTTACAAATGCTTGTAAACAGCTGTAGGCAGTTCAGCTATTAATAGTGATAAATTAAGAAAAAGTTCACTTTAAACACAGTAAAACAGACTCCAATTAGAATAAATGGGTTATTATTTTAAATATATAGACTTCTGAACAAGCTCTCATTGAGCACCATATTAATAATATTGCCAATCATGTAAAAGATCAGTTTAGAGACATAACAAGATCAATGGCTTAAACTCTCAAAATTAAAAAAAGACAATCAAAGTAGCAGTAATTTATGCAAATATTTGAAATTAGAAGACCCAGAGAAATGAATTTACATCTAGAATAATACATAGGTTGAATCTGTATTCGTTTTTTTAAGAGTTAACTCTAAACATTCTGATTTGTAAATTGTGTACACTTGAAAAGTCTGGTTATATTTTTTTGAAATGCAAATAGTAAAGTCATCTTTCTATATACTTATATATTAGAAACTAAACCAGGGCTAAAATAATTCAGTTAGGTTTACTGAGAAACTGCTTTGGGCCAAGGTCTGTGTTAGGTACTGAGGGAGACATAAGAAGAATAAAATTTCCACCTGCAAGAATTGAGAAAGTTGCCCTGGAGGGGAAAGAGTCTGAGGGGACTTTGAAGGACAAATAACATTTCAATAGGTAAAGAGGCGGAGGGGTTACAAGCTTTCCAGAGAGAAAGCACCACAGATGAGATTAGAGAGTGTTAGTTTGAACAGAGTGCGCTTAGAAAAAATCCTGTTGACGATCAATTTGGAGGGCTCGTAAAAGTTTTCGAGCATTTTCTCTTTTCCTTTTCTTAAAAAAATATAATCTGTACTGTATTTTGAAAACATAAGTAATGATGATGTATAGAAAGGATGCACTAGCAGAATGCAGTTGGTATGGTGTGTTCTGGGCTTGAAACAACACGGCCCTTACCGGGAAGGAAGGTGTAGACAGGTCTGGGTTGCGACCATAAGTACTCTTGTGGGTTTCCGCAGAGCTCAGATTACACATTGAATAAGGAGGTATTGGGCAGAGACGATATAAAAGCCATTAGCGCTACTATGATTTTCTAGCCTCAAAGAACTCAGCCCCAAGTGGAAAAGGTAGACTCGAAAAGGTCTGAGTGTAGACGGGAAAGGAACAATCTGCTTGGGCTGCGGCACATGCAAAGCTCAGCATCCTTCTTGAAACTCCCCTTCCCTAGCTCTCGGGATGCCATTCTTCTCTGGTCCTTCTACAGTTTTAACGAACCCTCATTTTCTTTCTTCTTTTTCTCTACCAAACCTGAAATGCTGTGTTTCCCAAGTATTTCTTTTTACTCAACATATTCCCTAGAGGAGGTGTCTTTTCCCATGCTTTACCTCGTATAACGTACTCCAATTCTAATGACCCCCAAACTTACATATCTAGTCTTATTCTGTAGCTGCAATGTTCTGTTGATTCTTTCTAATTCAAAACATCCAAAAATTGGAAACATCATCTTTTCTATTTCATCCCATTGGTTGCTTCTCCTAGTAGCTACCTTTGATGATAGGACAACCAGATCCTCATATTAGAAACCCTTCTCCCAAATCACTAAATCCTATCAATTTTCAGTTGTTTTTAAAAATTCATTCCTCCTCTGTAAATCCTCTGCCACTTGCCTAGTTCAGGCCTTACAATAGAATCTGACAGGCTGGGAGCAATCCTTGACCTTAAAAAGATCACATTTTGATAAAGAAGTTGGACATGTAGAAAATTAATTAACACCAGTGGTATGTATGATAGAGACAGTCTTTGAGAGCTTTGACCAAGAAATTATATTTGAGGTGGATCTTAGGTGATCAGTAGGGGGACTTTAAATATTTATTTGGTTCCACCAGGTCTTAGTTGAGGCAGGTGGGCTACTTAGGTGCAGTTCACTGGCTCCTTAGTTGTGGCATGCATGTGGGATCTAGTTCCCTGGCCAGGGATCGAACCTGGGCCCCCTGCCTGGGGGGGGCCCCCTGCCTCCTAAGCCTCCAGGAGCGTGAGCCTTAACCACTGCGCCACCAGAGAAGTCCCAGGGGGACTTTAGATACAGGAGGGAGGGGAGGATGCTACAGAAAGAACAGCTTGTAAAAGGCAAAGACAGACCAGACCATATTTGAGGAATGTTGCTGGAGATGAGGCTTTAAAGGTAAGCAGAGGCCAGATCGTGAAAGGTCTTATATGCCACACTAGGGAGGCTACACTTAATTTTGTAGTGAGAAATGAGACACTGAAAGACTTTCTCTAAACTCTCCCTACTGATCATCTAAGAGCCACCTCAAATATAATGATAATGCGGGTAAATGCAAAAGAGCATTTTTTCTTAATTTATTTAAAATATATATGACTGTCCAAAGCAAATTATACCATTATATTGTGGAGTTTATAACATAGGCTATATATAAGACAGATGACAACTGTAAGATAACCAACAGGGTAAATACACCTCTATGGTTACAAAGTTTATATTTTATATTAAGGAGTACAGTGTTAACTGCATATACATTGTGTAAGTTTGCATATCTTGATATGGGTTTGGTTTACACAGGTGTGTGCATTTATGAAGACTCATTGATTAGTACACTTACTAGAATTATTTTGTCATAGAATTCAAAATTATGCACATGTGAAATATATTTAGATATCTGCTTCAGAATCTTAGAAATTGTTTACTACCAGTCTGAAAGTCCCTTTGACTTTCAAAAGTTGTTTTGGTTATCTTATGTTTTGTCTTTGAAAATTCTGTAGTACATCGTTCAGTTGTAATATTAGGGCCAGATCTGGAAGTCAGGATTCTACACCTCTAGCAAGGACTTCCCCCTCCCCCAGTTCCCTTCCCCTAAACTAGCAGCTCCACTCATCACTTAGCGTATCATTCCAAAGCTGATGCTTTTCACTTAGAGGCATTTCCAGCAACTTGTGACTTACCATATAAATACACTGTTCTTTATCATTCCAATGTTAAGTGTTTTAATGATTAAATAACTGTTAAGATATACATCATACATTTGCTCTCCATTAAGCAGTAGTTTTCCTCTCATTACCCAATCATGTAACTTCTGTGAAGGCAGGGCCCATGTCCAGGTATCACTGGTACCTGGCACAATGCTTAGCACATGGAAGGCCCTTGATAAATATAAACTGAATGAATGAATAAAGACTGTTTACTATCATTCACAATATTCCTTTCCCAACTGATTCTGAACAGAAATCATCAAGATTAGGAGAGGGCTTCCCTGGTGGCGCAGTGGTTGAGAATCCGCCTGCCAATGCAGGGGACGTGGGTTCGAGCCCTGGTCTGGGAAGATCCCACATGCCGTGGAGCGACTAAGCCCATGTGCCGCAACTACTGAGCCTGTGCTCTAGAGGCCATGAGCCACAACTACTGAGACCGCGTGCTGCAACTACTGAAGCCCGTGTGCCTAGAGCCCATGCTCTGCAACAAGAGAGGCCACCACAGTGAGAAGCCCGCGCACCACAAGGAAGAGTAGCCCCCGCTCGCCGCAACTGGAGAAAGCCTGTGCACAGCAACAAAGACCCAACACAGCCAAAAATAAATAAATAAAATAAATTTATAAAAAAAAGAAAAAAGATTAGGAGAATAGTAAGGTTTGACTACTTCAGATATAAGTTCTAATGCCAATTTGTTCTTATGTGTGGAAACAGATTTTAACGTGTTTTGCTATGGTTTGAAGGACTGGAGACAACTAACGCAGAAATTTAAAAAATGAAGTCAAGTGATTAATTTCTGTTATAAAAATAAGTGCCTGTTTTGCATAGTAACAAATCAATCCTCTTTTCAAAGTTCAAAGGAAAGAGAAGCTGGTATTGGTTTCTATTGAAGTCAGATCCAACTTTTATGAAGACAGTAATAATTTCATATCAGAATCAAATAAATTTCAGAACTCAGTTTGAGAGAAAAAGGAAAGGCTTTAGTTAAAATCTTTACAATAAAATAATTATGATTATAAATCTTTTTAGTTAAATATGTACACATTACGTGGTATTTTAAAAAAGAATGGAAATGAATAAAGTTTTTCAGGCAAATCTAATGCACAAATATACCATCTTTTTTAGAGTATAATGTCAGTTTAACATTCTTAAACAGCTGTGTCAGACAATGGCTCTGCTCTGTGCAAAACATGATAAGCAAAATTAAGAAAAATTCTGCAAAATTCTTTAGTTCCCCAAGGAAATTACTAAAAAAGAAAAGAGTAAAAGAAAAAAAGGTTGTACACTCAAGCTTGATTGTATACAGAGGCTAGAACGACCAGCACTAATGTAACCCCCATATCTATCTGCTAAATAAGTCCTTGGGTAGTTTTAGTTTGAAGTTAAAAGTGGAAGTCCTAGCAACTGTGCTCTTACGCAGCCACATGGCCAATAAGGTAGATGTTGTCATAAAGGTGCCCCACAAAATCTTCACTAATGTTCTGAGCAGCACGGCGGGTATTTCGAATAAATTCTCTTTTTGACATTTTATTCTTCACATGAGGGCTAGTGAGGTCAATGGAAAGTAGAATCAAAGAGTAGCACAGTACATAGACAGCATCTGGAAGGAAAAAGAAACACCTTGAATTACTGGCTGGTTTTTAAACTGCGGTCTCAAAGGCAAAACTGTTCACAATTTCTAAAGCTCAAGATTAGATTATAATTAAACATAATCGCCTGGGCCTTCCCCAGTTTGGTGATGAAAGTCTTGTGTCCTAGGAAACTCCTCTCCTGGGCAAACAGGGATGTCGATCATCCTAAATGAACACCAATTCAGTGAGTATTTTCTTCAAATAGTTTAGGACTTTATAGTGAAAAGTCATTCTAAATTTAAAAATTTCAGAATTGGCTTTATTTGTCTCTTGCTTTCAAATGTGATATTCCCATTCAACTACCCATTAAATACATTTGTACTGTCAGTATAACTTCCCATTTAAAAAAAAGTCGGATATTTATTTTCAAACGCTTTTACAAAAACCTAATTTAATTAGAAAGCATTTTTAATGACAAGAAAATGTATTAACTTGGTACTAGAAAATAAAATGTAAACATCTCACAAGACTATTAAATTACCCTTGTCATTTAAGATATGTATTTAAAAGGTCTATGGAATTTACATATTAATCTCAAAAGTAAATCTTTAGGGAAAAAATTGCTAAACTTGAGCCCACGCAACAAAAAATTTTCTTCTTTATATTGTTCAGGGCAATAGTTGATGTTTACTGTTAAAACAGTAGCAAACCGCATGATACTTGCTACTACTACTTGCTACTACTATGGTGTTTATTTTTCAGAATATTGCAGTCTTAATCTTAATAAAGATTGTCTTGCACAAGCATGCTCAACAAATTTCATATGATAGGAAAAGGCTTTGTAATCTCTGTAGTAAGATAAGCACAACAAGATTTTTTTGATATGAAGAGAGAAATAAATCTATATCACATGAAAAAAATACATAGGTGACTCAGGCTATACCATGCCCATATACACATACACACAAACAGTGAAAACTAGTTGTATCAAAAACAAATTTTAGTAGAAAAATTCTAGGTGTTACCTATGTAATATGTGTATTATTAAAAGCTTTAAAAATAATTTCTCAAGTTTTTGATTAGACTAGTAAAAATATCCAATGCTTAAACAAGAATTTTAAAGAATTTATATACCTAAGTCTAACTTTCCTCCTAAAACAGTATACTTACTATATGTAAGTAATAGCTATGACAAACTAGTTATTGCTAGAAGCAATAAGACAAGTATTTGTAATCACAGGAAGCATTTTTCCCCATAGTGAGAAAAATGTCTCATCTACTACTATTTTTACCTAGAGATGGGAATGGGAGAAGGAAGGAATTCACTATATACATTCTTACCAGGACTAAGGCCAAGTTCTCTCATTAAATCAGGGTTACAAGCACAGAATCTATGTGAGAACTTTGTTATAAGTGTTTCAAGATACTCTCCGCGCTCTTCAGGGGCATGGATGTGACGAAAAAATTCCCTCAGTGCATTGGGCAAGAACTGATTTCTAAAATTATGCAGTGTTACAAGGTCATCCAAGACATCTCTCCTAGTAGAAAAAGAAAAAGGTACAGCTTTAGTTAACTTTTCTCTATTAAAAAAATGATGGGAAAAATCACAGATTATTCATTTTTTGGATGAAAATACTTTATTGTTGATTACCACATCAGCAATCCTATAAAGTATATGTGTCTTAAAATTTTAAAACATCAAAGTATGATTATTTATAAAATTAAGCAGTTTAAAAATCTTTCATGAATAGAATAACAAAACAAGGTGAAACTAGAAATTCTAACTATAAAATGAAGGAAAAATGAATTTTTCAGTATTAAAAATGGCAACTTTTTTCAAGTATCTTCTAAAAACAAATGAAAAACAGAATTCTTTATTTTTTTAATCATGAAAATAAGGAGAATCTTCACCTTCCATACCAATCCACATCACCAGAGGTAACAATTGTTTACGTAGACTTTTTTTAAGTGGCTACATATACCCTATATTGTTCTAGAATTTGCTTTTGCTTGTTTCATATAGTATATTGTGAGCAGCTTTCTGTGTCTTTACACAAAGATCTAACTCTTTCATTTAAACGGCTCCACAGTAGCGTATCTTATGGATATACAGTTTTTAAGGTAAAACTTAACTCATTAAAAGCGTTATTTAACTCATGTCTGATGAAAAATTAATTTCTTTTTTACCTTTCATCGAGATATATTCTGAGTTTTTTCCAATTTAGTGTTCTTGTACAGAAGATAAACTTTGCTATTTCCTTTGGTGAATCATCTAGGATGCCCTTGGACATAAAGTAGTTCACTCCCTAAGACAGAAAGACAAGTCTACATAAATAAAATCAGTCTTCCTTCATAAATTTAACAATTAGGCAAGAGCAGAACAATAGCTATAGATTCTTTCCAGCATTAATAGACTGTTTATAGCTTTAACATGCAAAATACAAGCTAGAACTTGAACTGAAACTGTTATTTGTGGTTGATAGTTTACATGCAATGAAAAGTAGGAAATTCAAAGTTAAGGCTTCTAAAGACATCCTAATTCAATTTTCTGGCTCAGGTCAGTTAAAACTAACTATCCAGAAATATGACCTAAATTGGGGGTGGGGGGCGTGGGGAAGAACAATTACACAGACTTTAAGAATAAGCCTTACAACAAACACTTCAATTGCCTAATGGAAAACATGATTTCCTAAAGCTCAGACACATATTCTAACACACTTTGCAAGGAAATAGCTTCTTGAGAAAAAAGGATTCTCCAAATCAAAGACTAACAGGTTTTTTCTGGAAAGAATAATCATTAAATTTACTTAAAGTAAAAGGAGCAGAGTTCCAGACTGGTTTATGGGTTGTATACAGTTTGGCTTCAAGCATTGCTATTGATACATTCCGTAAGAATTTAGCTCCAATACACACTGAGGTTAAACATAATAAGACAAAACAATTTCAGTGTTTTTCATAGGGTTTACCTTTGAATTTCCTTTTCTCTGCATGCAAAGTTTTCCAGAGAAGCATTACCTGTAAGGTTGTACCCTACTTTAGATTTAAACCACCAACAACAAAATAGCAACAAAAATATCAAACACTGAAACCAATGTTCTCTCATGTATATGAAGGTCACATTCAAATAAATGCCTTATGTGGATTTGAATGTGCAGTTATTGAAATAAAAGCAGGTGTGTTTATTTCAACTCACAGTTATCCAGATACACGCATTCCCATGAATGCTCATGTCTGGATAATAGCACACTGTGTGCAGTTAATTGGTAGAGAAAATGACATATACACACAACATACTGTTTTCACACGTAAATTCCTTCCGCATTTCTTCCCTTTACAAACACTTACATAGTGATCAGAAATATTGCACACATTAGGAATTCAAAAAATTGGAAGAATTTTTATAAAAACTCTCAGGAGAAAAACTCTCATAAAATTTTTATATTACATTTTTTAAGCAATTTGGTACCATGAGGTTATGCTTTTGAAAGGTTATAATTATCTATAAAATGTAATTCAAAGATAAGATTTTTATATAAAACTAATTTTATGAGGATAACAGGCAATTATTAGCAATGTTATCAAATTTTCATAAGAATTTGAAAAGGATAAAAACAATCCTAAAGCACTGATTTTAAAAAGCATATAAAGAGCAGAATGTGAGAACGTGAAACTTTGCCAACTCAGTGGTAAGCCATATTTCAGACTGCACCCTGGACACAAGGCTAGAGCACATAACATGATCAAGATGGAAAGCCAAAGAACTTGTTTGGAATGAGGCTCTCAGCAACTGTCTGAGGGGGCAGGAACGAGAGAAACAGGAATGCTTGTTCCATCCTTTTCCTCCATTCGTTTGAACAATCGAGAGTTGACTGTATATTTAATTGATCTACTCTACAAAATTAAGCCAGGTTTTGATTTTTTTTTCTAAAACTCCTCCATTTAAAAAGCATAACAACATATTAGAAGTATTTCCAGTGCTTAATTTTAATCCAAGTGATTCAAAGACAAAGGAATGTCAATTAAGTAGTAATTAATAGGTTCTTTATTCATGCTTACTTGTAAATCAGCATTTAAGAGACACAAAACTAATTCTAATTTACTTTTTAAAAATTTACAAAATGTAAAAAACACTAATGTGATCTTTTAAATAGCATGTAATTCTCTAATTATATGATATATGCCATTGTTAATGTTGTTTGATGCTCCTTAGTTGTAAATTAACACTGGCATTTGCCTTATGCAAGCATCATACAATTGTTGGTCATTTCCTTTTTTTATGGAATACATGTTTGAGAATTTAATATGTAACCTCACTTGAGTTCTCCAAAATCAATCAGATGCAGAGGAGTAAGCAGATGGTTTTCAACCCAGTCCTGAAAACCGGCTACACAGGCTTGAAATCAGCCAACACTGCTGGTTTTGAGGAAAGACAGCACCAGTTTCAAGCCCGGGATTCCTTTGGAAAGGAAGATTACTTTAGCAGGGCTTTCAGAGTGAAGAGTAAGGGATGACAAAACAGAAAAGGACATGGGACCAGATTATAATTGTCTTCAATAAGCAAGCTGGCAACCATCCGAATTCCTATCTTGTTTTGTAAGCAATAAAGTACGAAAGAAACCATAGCATGGGATCTGTTGAATAACTACATATTTGTTTAATACATGTATGAGTATTTTTGATTTTTAATAATGTTTTACAAGAATGGTAGAGAGGAATCCCTAGATCATATAGCATTAATTATAGTTATTAATCAGGACTGAAACTCTCAGCAGTATATGTGTGTGTTTCTGTGTGTGTACGTGTGTGCACGCGCGTGTGTCTCACAGGCAGAGAGGAAATCATGAAAATTAATATTAGCCTATATTAACATAGTTTCCAGAAAACGGAAGGTTGTAGCTCATTATCATCTACATGATTCACTAAAAAGTGCCCAATTCTGGAGGTCACATTTTGTGGGGCATATTGACAAATTAGAACTATCTGAATAAAGGAAACCAGGGCCTGATTGGATTATTGGAGGGTCTAGACTTCATGTTATGTAAGGAAGAGTTGAGGGATACAGGGATATTAGGTCCAAAGATGAAGCTATTTAGAAAAGAAGAAAAGATTAAGGCATTAAGACATCTGAAAAGATGAAGACTTATGACATCTGTGTCACAAGGAAAAAGGAATAAACACTGTGTGTGGTTTGAGTGAAGACCTTAAGCTGATGAAAGCTATAGAACTTCTTCCCCAAATAATGCACACTGCCAGGTTTACAGTGATAGACACAAGTATAAGAGTTTTGCGTTAAGAAAACTTTAAAATAGTGTCTTTCAAGAGGTCCCTTTCCACAGAGTTATGGGAACTCAAGTCCAAGTAGAAAGCTAGGGGATGAGCAAGGTAAGGAAACTGAGTACAGCCTACTCACTTGAAAAATGTATTAGTATATAGGAGGAAAAAAATGGCAAAAAGATAAGAAAGAGAAGATAATTGGAGCTGCAAGTAGAGAAGAGGAGAGCAGGGGAAAGGAATGAAAACACAGGTGGGGTCTAACCTGCTTTCTCAGCCTGGAAGACAGGATAGCGGTACCGGTTTGGAGACAGGTGCATGAAGAAAATGTTAAAAGACAAAAACAGAGTGCATGTTGGTTTTCTTTTTAGGGAGGACGAGCCATCTGGAGAGAGTTGAAAAAGAGAGCTGACTTGGCTCCTTGGGCAAAATGGTAAAGATTTCTACCAACAGTGGTGCAGGGTACAACAGGGAATCCACTAGGAATAAAGAAAAGGAGGGCCAAGCGGCAATGAAAACGCAGGAGAAGTTAAGGTGAATTCATCTCATCTCATGCTAAGGTTTTCTTTAATAGAACACATGCTGTCAGTGATTCAAAGACAAAAAAAATCAAGAAATTCTGTAAAGCATTCTCCATGGATTATGTCACTAAAATTTGTTATGCAAATGACAGCACCAAGACTTAAACACTCCAATCAGAGTGGTAAGCTGTTTAGACACAATGTTTATTTAGGTGGCAAACACAAATAATTCAAGAAAACATATGCAAACAGCTAAAGCCAATATTAAGAAGGAATTCAGAGTGAAGAAAAGGATGCGTTGGAGCTTAGCCCCCTACCTAACGTATCTCTCCATTTGCTTACTACGATAAGAATGGCTCCTTTCACACAGCAATTCCGGTTTTAAGATATATCTACTTTCTTTTCTTTTCTTATATAAATACCCATGTTTTTCTCTCATCTTTTAATAAAGGCTATTTTTTGGAATCAAATCATTATTATCCACAGTGTGCTTCAAAAGTAAAATCTACCATATACATGTTCAGAACCAAAAAATATGTATCTGGGGACAAAGTGAATTCTAGTAAACTAGGCATGCAAAGTACTGACTTCTGCTGTGAAGCTAAAACTGCTCTTAATAAAAAAGTCTTAATTTTTTTTTTTTTTAAAGTGCTGACTACTAGTACTGAAAGTACTGGCAACTGGCCCAGACACTTGGCAGACACACTGTGTAACAGTTGGTATCAATAAAAGAAATCACTAATAAAACAAAACTGACATGCTAGGGAGTACCCTTAATTTGTTTCCCTAAAGAACAACTTAGGAAAGAAATTTAGTTAAAAAAAAAATTCTTCTTTAGCTAGTTTTGTTCAAATTTGCAGTTGTATAAAATGTAAAAATCAAGTACCATGGCTACTGCTGTTCAGGTAATAAATCTGTCCTTTGAACATTATACAATAGAAAGCGAACTGGACACTGCACTTAATTTTCTTTTTAAAAGGACATTTGAAAACTTTTAGAATAACTATCCTTAAATTTTAACAATAAATATTTATAAAACAAAATACTTCAATCTAGATTTCTAATCTATTAATATTCAAGTATACATTTTAACCACAGTGAAAGGAACAATTGAAATGTAACATTTTTGCACTAAAAACACTGTAAAAATAAGATACAATATATATTGTGAAAGCTTTTATTTTAAAATCTTCATTATTTATAAAAAGTTAGCACATCAGAGTGCAGCCTCTACAGGTCAGAGTATTCCCATTGTCTTGTTTGAAAATAGCAGCAGCAGTGGTTAAGATGACATCTCAGATACTATTTCTCCTTTTTATACTGCTAGCAGAATTGCTAATGAAAATGTAAAATCTATCAATTTTTATCCAGTCCAGCAGTTCTCACTCTTCCTATGTAATTAGAGAACATGTGCTCTACAGTTAAAGGAAAAAACCCATAGACCTTGAATAGATGAAATTCTTCTAGGGATACGTATTCTGCAAATTAAAAAAAAAAATCAACACCTTGCTTTTTAGCTGAAGTGAAATAAATGCAGAAGATTACTTAATGAGAAAGTTTAAGACTAGGTATCTATGTTTTTACGCTGTCATTTCATTTCATTCTGCCCACTAAGTTTTACCATGCAACTCTCCTATGTATATAACACTGACCTTCAGCACACAACTTCAGAAATGTCACACAATACTTTTATTCGTGGTAATTTTATTCATGGTAATTTACTCTAATTATTCCTAATCTAGTCACTAGATTGAAAAAACTAAAGCAAAAACTATGCCCAAGTTTTTTACGTTGTCTACACAGAAAGATTATTTTATAAGAGTAGTAAGTAATGCTTTCCTCTGACTGAGGTACCCACAACTAGGCTATTCACTGGAAGGTTCTATGTGACTTATAACTAAGAGGAAAAGGGGGGTAATAAACGTTGGGAAAGATATGTAAAGATAATGTTGATGTCAGCTTCAAATCTGAGCTGCAGATTTCAGTCTTGTCAGTTCCCTGGGAAGAACAGCGCGCACACGCTGTCCACACTTACATGGAGAAGTGACAGTTGTGGAGAGAAGAGAGAGGGCCCATGTGGCCAGTTCCCTCTGATTCAGTTACTGAAATTGGTCAGAACACCACATTCTATCTGGAGGATAATGAAAACTCATGAGTATGGACTGAAGTCAGCTTATTCATGGACCTGTTTGAATTGGCAAGGCTTTCAGCTTCCAAGAACAATTTATGGAAGGCTGTCCGTACGTGAAAGTGCACAATGCTGAGGAATTGCTGAGAACAGTCACACATACGCCCCAAATTATTTGTAGCTAGAAGATGTCAACGGGAAACTCACAAAAAGGAGGGATAGTTCAAAAATAAAAAATCAAAAGAAAAATGGAAAATCATCTCTAATGGAGTCCAGGAAAAATGGAGGAGAGGCGTGGGACAGATCTTTCTGCTTCTTTTTCATAGGAGAGAAAGCAACGACATCAGACAAAATAACATGAACTTCATAATCTAAGGTTTCAAATAACAATAAAAAGTCCCTATTAATTGGTTCTAATAGCCTCAAACAGAAAACGAGCCATGCCTGTGAGTTCTCACAGTCTCCAAGAAGTCACACCCATAACTGGGCTAGATCACTGCATGAAGATGTTGTTACTTGTGATAAATTACTGCTAATAATTAAATATAGCAGTCATTACTGCAATTAGTATTGACAATTGCTGGTAGGTGATGTAAGCTTCTAGAAAAAGCCCCATCTCTAATCTGTCTGTAAATTAGAAAAACACAGCATCCTAATCAAAGTATGGAGATGAAACTCTATTAGGTTAAGGTATGATAAATAACACTTCAAACTAATGATAAAGTGACACATTTGAGCACTAATGTTAGTTTAGAATTCCCACTTCATAAAAATCACACACAAATATTGCATTTGCAATATGTGCATTTATAGATATACACATACATACATACATATATGGCTATTTAAATGACTAACTCTACTTTGATAAATAAATAAAAATTACAATTTTATCATATTACCTAAATTCTAGAATGTACATTTATAAGTATGTTTTAACAGCTCTGAATCAATTTTTAAATAAACAAAATCCTTTTTAAGTGTTCTCCTAACTGAGAACATATACTTTCAAAAGGAGGTTAACATTTAAAATTTTTTTAAAAGCCCAAATCTTAACAGTAGACAAGCAGAGAGGCTGGGATTTAAATGGTAGTTTCACTGCCAACACATGTGCATACTTCTTCATGTAATTAAAGTATCTGTTCATCCTACCACCATTTCAGCCAAGACACATTTTAACTTGAACATAATGTTGGACCTCGATTTATTGCTTAAAATGTCTTCAAAAAGATTAAACCAAGCAGTACCACTGAACCAAAACGTTATTGTATATGCAAAGATTGCTCATCACATGTCAGAAAATGAAATTAAAGGCAAAGTGTGTCACCATCTAAAGCTAGAAGATGTTGGTGTGACTGATACATACTTCATGAAGGACCATTACTCAAGTGTCAAATATTTATTTACTACAATCCAAAAGTTCCAGGAGAGGAAGAACCTCCAAGCCTAGAGCAGTGCCTTCTCCTGTGTGTGGTGTGTGGAGCTCTACTTCTAGTATAAATACAAGACTACATTTTAGTGAGCACTTAGAAGCACTAAGCATTTAACACATATAATTTCATTAAATTTTCACAACACTACCATGATATAGGTACTATTATTGTCCCCCCTTTTTTTTTTTTGGTCACGCCGTGCAGCTTGTGGGATCTTAGTTCCCGACCAGGGATTGAACCTGGGCTCTTGGCAGTGAGAGCTCAGAGTCCTAACCACTGGACTGCCGGGGAATTCCCCTATTGTCCCCATTTTAGAGATGGGGAAACTGAAGCACGGAGAGTGTAAATAATTTGCCCAAGGTCAAAGTCATATAACTAGCAAGTGGAGAGATACTTAATAAGTATTTGTTGAATGAATATTTGAATCTCTCTGTATAAAGCTTCCAGATGACTTTCAAGAGAAGCTGTAAATTTGTAAGGATTATATAATTCAAATAGGGGGAAAAAAAGAAAATAATAACATAAGAAAAAAATAACATAAAAACCTATGAGTTGGACCAGTACACTGTAAATGCCTCAAATTACAAACCCCCAAAGGTCGAAGTAACCATTCCAAAAATAAAAAGCAACATGTCACTCTAATGATATATTTAACTGCTAATAAGTGATTCAGAAAGATGTCAAGACTTTGATTATAAAGAAGGCATCTCTAAAAACTTTGATATGAAAGAAAAAAAGGTTACATAATCTTATGGATAAATGTACACTACAATTAGTTGGTCAAAAAGTTGCATTTAATGTAGTGTTTCCTTCTAACTTCCATATTTCAAAGCTGTAATTAAATTGATGGATGCTGTACAAGTGATGACATCCAATAATTGAGGAAATATTGTCTTTTCAATTACTGAAAAAGCACTCATTGTGACACTGGTAGCAGCAATTTCAAATTCAGGAAAGAGATGTAGGAGAGACAACTACCTTGGACATTAAAGCTGAGAACTTAAATCTAGAAAGTGATGTCAAGTTTCACTGAAAATGTGGTCACATCAGATAAAGAAGAACATGGTAGAGGTGTCAAGGTGGTCAGAGAGGGTAAAGTAAGGAAACAAAAGGCAAACAGATTTTTCTTTGAAATGTACTTAAAATATTAATACAATACTGCAAAGTCTCTAGGTACACTTATCTAAATTTGTAACAAAATTCATACAAAGAAAAAATCTTGCTCATTTTAGCATTTCACATTTTTAAATTTGTAGTATGAGTGTTGTGGTGCTAAGATATTACAATTAAAATATTCTAATTTTATTCTTTCCTCTAGTCCAAAGTCCTAGATCAGTACATTGTGCACTAATTTCAGTATGCTTTTACCCCAGACAATTTACACTTAAATGAGGTAGGAGATTCGTATTTCCTATAACATACTTAGGAAAACAAAACCAAAACCCATCAGGTGGTTTGAGTGATGAATAAAATATGGAATACTCCAGGCCTGAATCTTTTTCAATTAGATACAGACTAGCAAGCAGCCTGGGAAACTGATTCTCTTTGAAGCTTCTGAAAGGTTTATACTGAGTCTACTAATGTCCTTCTATGGACTGATTCTAAACCACATGCTGGAATGCCTCTTGCAGACAAGGAAGGGTAAGGGAGGGTGACCACAGATATAGTATGGTCAGGGCAGAGTGTAAAATAAAGTTGACCTCATAGACACAGGAGAAAGTTTTCTTCTTAATCATAAAACCAACACATGACAGATCAGATTGAAACAGACAGAAACATACATCCATATACACCCACACATACATCATGTTGCCCTGAAGAGAGTTAATGGCCTCTAGTTTAGTATGACTTGACCAGCTGTACCTGGTTGAAGGTTATTAACTTATTGAGAGGATAATATTCAGTGTCTAAGAGGCATAATTTTGCCCTTTGACGCTAAGGATGATCAAGGTAAAGGGACTTTGCCAATGAATGTGAGTGTTTTAGGTCTTCGGGGTAAATCATCTTTATAGAGGAGAAGCTATATTTGGTGAGGGACTCCTCTCATTGTCAACTAGCTCTTTTTACTCTAAACTCTCATCAGCAAACTGGAGATAAAATTAACTTGCTAATGAGAATTAGCAATGCTTATTTTTATGAACAAATTTTTGTTCAGGATTTCACATCAAACTCCTATGAGTTTGGGTAACAGCAGTGATGATGATATGATATGATGATGCAGCGTTAGGATGTCTTGATTACAAACATAGGAACCTCCATTCACAAAAAGTACAGGGATTTATTACCTTGTATAAGGAATCCCAAACTACTAAGGCTCCAGGTTTTTAGGTTCACACATGGCATCACGGGACCCAATTCTTTCCTTCCAATGTGCTATTCTTGGTGTGTTGTTAACAACCTGCATGGCTTCAAGGTGGCCGCAGGTGTTCCTGTCACCGCATCCTTATATACCGATGTCCAGAACTGTGCGTGTGCATATACAGTACTCTTTTGTCACAGGGTCTGTGTCATAGGTCAGAACTGGATTACATGGATGTCATGGAAGCCAAGGGGAATGGAAGTGACATGATTAGCTTGGGATAATCTATATTTAGCTCCTGAGGAATGAAGCCAGCCTCTCAGCTGGTCGAGGTTCTTTATCTAGTGAGGAGTGTTAAGTGATGGGATTTAAACACTGCCCCTACAGGACTACTGTGATTTTTCAAGAATAACTTTCACAATTGAATATAATGGAATTAGAAGAACTCTAGACATCTCCTGAGTTCCACTTATATCCTTTTGTTTTTCCACACTGGGTAGCAGTAACTATTTCCTTCTGGTAATCAGGCTCAGTCACTTCAACCACAACATAATTATCTACCCTCATACCTTTTTAATTTTTTCCTTTTGGTCTGTTTCCTCAGTGGCAGGAGGACTAAAAAATGGCAAGAAGGTAGCCTCCGCAAGCAGTTTGAATTGTTGTGACTGGTGTCAGTATTCCTGCCTTGAGTATTAAGGTCTCTACACCAGCAGAGCCCCAGAAATAAGCGAAGGAAAATCACAAATTTTTCAAGTGGCTCACTAGTGAAAATAGTGGTGCAGATGCTTGGATGCCTTCCCAAAGGCCGTTTCGCTCCTTTACTGCTTCTAGCATCTCAGCCACAGTTGCTAAATCATGTTAAGTCTAAGCCAATCACATAACCCTTTCTATTCTGTTCTCTACTGGTCTACGGGTGTTCATGTGATTCAGTTCTCGTGAACTGAAGGCTCTCGAAAAGAATTTTTTCTCTCTAATAAGCATAAGGAATTTGAGGAGGGAGTTTGCCCCCTTTCTTTGTGCTGAGGGTACTTTCATATGACAATGTGATATCTTGAGTAGTGGCAGCTACTTTGTTATCAAGAGAGGGCAAAAGTCAACACACTGAGGTCCCATGAATCACTGTATCACTGAAATAACTCTGGGATACCCATTCTGGGTGTCTTCTGAAGTAAATAAATTTATATGGTTTAAGCCATTATTAGGTTCATTGTTCTTTCAAGCCAAAAACACCCTAGATGAAACATACAGGGAAGGTGGGTACTATAAGCAGCAGATCATACTGAAAGGAGCAGCCTAGTGCAGGGCACTGAGGACCCAATTATTCCTATATATATTTTATTTTCTTTTTATTTTTTAAACATCTTTATTGGAGTATAATTGCTTTACAATGGTGTGTTAGTTTCTGCTGTATAACGAAGTGAATCAGTTATATACATATACATACATCCCCATATCTCCTTCTTGCCTCTCCCTCCCACCCCTCTAGGTGGATACAAAGCACCAAGCTGATCTCCCTGTGCTATGCGGCTGCTTCCCACTAGCTAGCTATTTTACATTTGGTAGTGTATATAATAAGTCCTTGCTACTCTCTCACTTCGTTCCAGCTTACCCTTCCCCCTCCCCGTGTCCTCAAGTCCATTCTCTATGTCTGTGTCTTTATTCTTGTCCTGTCCCTAAGTTCTTCAGAACCTTTTTTTTTTTAGATTCCATATATATGTGTTAGCATATGGTATTTGTTTTTCTCTTTCTGACTTACTTCACTCTGTATGACAGTCTCTAGGTCCATCCACCTTGCTACAAATAACTCAATTTCTTCTCTTTTTATGGCTGAGTAATATTCCATTGTATATATGTGCCACATCTTCTTTATCCATTCATCTGTCGATGGACACTTAGGTTGCTTCTATGTCCTGGCTATTGTAAATAGAGCTGCAATGAACACTGTGGTGCATGACTCTTTTTGAATTATGGTTTTCTCAGGGTACATGCCCAGTAGTGGGATTGCTGGGTCGTATGGTAGTTCTATTTTTAGTTTTTTAAGGAACCTCCATACTGTTCTCCATAGTGGCTGTATCAATATACATTCCCACCAACAGTGCCAAGAGGGTTCCCTTTTCTCCACACCCTTTCCAGCATTTATTGTCTGTAGATTTTTTGATGATGGCCATTCTGACCGGTGTGAGGTGATACCTCATTGTAGTTTTGATTTGCATTTCTCTAATGATTAGTGATGTTGAGCATCCTTTCATGTGTTTGTTGGCAATCTGTTTATCTTCTTTGGAGAAATGTCTAGTTAGGTCTTCTACCCATTTTTGGATTGGGTTGTTTGTTTTTTTGATATTGAGCTGCATGAGCTGCTTGTATATTTTGGAGATTAATCCTTTGTCAGTTGCTTCATTTGCAAATATTTTCTCCCATTGTGCGTGTTGTCTTTTCATCTTGTTTATGGTTTCCTTTGCTGTGTAAAAGCTTTTAAGTTTGATTAGGTCCCATTTGTTTATTTTTGGTTTTATATCCACTTCTCTAGGAGGTGAGTCAAAAAGGATCTTGCTGTGATTTATGTCATAGAGTGTTCTGCCTATGTTTTCCTCCAGGAGTTTATAATGTCTGGCCTTACATTTAGGTCCTAGATATATTTTAGTTTATAATATTAGCTAAGAACTTAGGCATTCTCTCTTTCTTCATGCTATGAGGCACTGTTCAAAGTATACCCATTTTATTGTCAACCTGGCTCAGGTTCTACTATCTACAGCTGAAGTTTATTCCTGAGAGACTGATCTAATTTCAGTGGAAAGATAAAGTCAAATTTCTAGACCTGTAGAACTAAGGATAAAACCTCAAAAGGCAGTACGTTTGCCGAACTAAAAAGCATCTAGCGGCCTGTCAACCTTCCCTGGGAATACTCCTGTGTTGCAGGAGACTTAATAGAGTTAGTGTAGAGAACGAGATACCAAGGATATAATGATGAATGATCTGTTCCAAGTTATTTGACACAGATACTTAATCAATGTCTACATGTAGTTACTTGAATACAATATTGTTATCAGGTTTGTCATCCTACTCTTACTTTCCAAACTAACGTTTTCC
Organism: Balaenoptera ricei; assembly: GCF_028023285.1. Classification (NCBI taxonomy): domain Eukaryota; kingdom Metazoa; phylum Chordata; class Mammalia; order Artiodactyla; family Balaenopteridae; genus Balaenoptera; species Balaenoptera ricei. The sequence continues at coordinate 7,119,382 of NC_082644.1, forward strand.
TTAACATGTTAGACTACAATCAAAATACAGAACAGACAGAATACAGACAGAAGAGTCTTGGTTGTCAAGACTCAACTCTGTTTTATTTTATTTTTTTTGTAATTGATACTCTCAGACCAAAGGAAAGAGAACAAATAATTATAGATCCATAGACTTTCAATAAAAAGAAGATTACAGGTAAAATAAACATCAGATAGCTGTCAGTGAACAACAGGATATTTCAATCATTCAAGCCAGGTATCTATTCATTTAAGAACACATATTCATTTACACATAGAAAGACTGCAGATAATCTACACTAGTGTATCTCAGAATGTGTTCCCTGGAATGTTACTTTATACTCCCCCCACCCCGCCCACCTGCCAAAAAGACACTATGTCAAATAAAACTGCATAATACTGCATACAATACCCTCCTCTTAGATATTCACAATGTGCATCAGTATATTACAGGCTTTGACAAGTTATTCTGTAAATAAGCCAACTAATCACAACCTATCATGGTCAAATTTATTAGACTTGGGAAATCCTTTGACTAGGTCCATTATCCTGTGGAATAATTATTACAAAGAATACATTTGGGAAATGTGTAAATTCTGATGATATCAGGGTTTTGTATCTCCAGGAACGAAAGTTATTTTTCATCATTGTTTCTATGCTATGAAGTAATGGCAATGAACATTTTTCTGCTGTATACTGGAGCAAAAAGTAAGATTTAATATACGAGATATTGTAAAATCTGAGTATAAACACCTGAGTTCTTTTCTATAATGGAGAACTCCAAATTTCCTGTTTATATTTTAGCTGGTCCAACAACAAAAAGAAGATGATAACTCAAAAATAGTTCGTGCATACATTTCCATCTAAAACATATGTTTAGGTCAAATTTAAAATGTTTCTTCTAATAGATTCTATTCCAGATCAATCTAATAGAATGCATACGGGTCTTTCTATATGAACACAGGAAAAATGTGCTTACATAGTTTTAAAAAAGACTTCTTTTACCTGACCCCAATGAGGATATCATTTTTAAAATTTATAAACATATTTATAGAAATATGAATAAAAATAAACCTATAATATAAAGTTAAACCACATTCACTACCAATTTCAGAAGCTCTAGTTTTAAAAATAACTATGTCAAGAAAAAGTTTAATACTAAATGGAGCACAGGGAATATAGCTTACTGGCTGATAAGTAAAATTACTTTATTATAATACTGCTGTGGAATAAAATCACACACGTAACTTGTACATGCAGGGGAAATACAGCCTAATGTAAACAGATGGTTTTTAGCACATTCCTTTACTAGAATGTGGTCACCTGCCACAAGTACACAAGCTCATGCATAAGATCAAGACTTTACATACAGCTGAGATCACAATGTCATGCATATAACAGCAGCGTGCTAGACAATCGTACCACAAACTGTGCGGAAGTTCTCCCCCACCCCATAAGCCACTGCCAGCAGCTGCTGTGGAGTTTGGTTACCCATATCCGTGACATGAACGATGTCCTTTGGAGAATCTCGTTCCCTGTGGCTGTAAGTATTCTTATTTTTATAATATTTTAATGATGCTTGCTATCAAAATGTTAAGTACAGAACTAGAAATTATGGAAAAGTAGACTTGTTACAATGCTGAACAATTATATACATCTTAATCTCAGGTACTTACAATAAACACCACTTACATTTAAACATATCATCAAAAATAATTTACTTCTCAGGCTTAAATGAACCCAAATAACACATCTGATGACAGTGCTCCAGTGAAGGGGGAAAAAAAAAATCAACCTCCATAAAGTACTTCCTGATTGCTAGCACTAAAAAGTCATGGCAAGAGTCATTCTAAGACCTGGCTAAAGTATGTATGACTCATTGTAGGTAAGTTCTATATAAAAACACCTATTAGGATAATCTTTCAATTATATTTTGGTTGGGTAAACAACCAAATTGATACTGATTATTTATTAGTCAATGAGAGCAAGTGTGGAATAGTTATCAAAATACTTCTCCTCATTTCCCTGCACCTACAAGTGTATTTCAATGTCCTTCCATGCTTATTTATGTCCTAAGTATATTCTGGTAAAGAGAGAATTCTATTTTGTTATTAGGCGACAGCTGCTTGCTGAGTTACTGATGTCCATAAAAGCATAGAAGCAGAATTCTGGAACCAAAAGTCACTTTGAATGGTTCAGTTCCATGCCGCCTGGCGGCAGTATGTGCCCCTTTCAGAACAGTAAATTCAATACTTCTGGAATGCTCCAGGATATCCCTGAATCAGGCCAGGGAGTAAAGAAAAAAATACAGCCAACTCTCAATAACAATGGTAGGTAGGATGGATAAGTAAAAATCTGAAGATCTAAAAATCTTATTTTAATTAGTAAATTGAATCCCCTCTTTAAGTAAAGATTTGACTTAAATTTTTAAATATTTTTTTGTCAGATAAAAAGAGGACTTTAATTTTGCCTCTTTTCTCTGGCCCCCCGCCCAAACACTCTAGAGGAGGTGTAACAAGAACTCTATAGTCTGATATATGTAGCTGCAAAGATGGAAACATATTTTGACATCTAGCTTTTCCAATTTAGATATTTAAAACTACCCATATCATATTCTAGTATAGAAGGGCCTATCTACAGTTTCATCTTTGCATAATAAGGATGTTTTATAACTTGTTTAATAATTGGTACTCTTTTAGTGAGGAACGACTACTTACCATAATCAATATGAGCAATCACATCCAACTTGTCTGACTTTGAAAATCTGTAACTCAGTACTTACCAAGTTACACTTTCCTTAGAACGTAACATTTGCAAGTGATATGAATTGAAGATGACAGTTTTACTCAACACTGGTGTTAATTCATGACTGGAGCCAGTATGCCTTGATAAACTGGGCATAAGACAGGGCATGTAATAGCTGCCTTTCCTGATTCCTGCGTATCTGGAGTAAAACATTGTATTACCCTGCCCCAGTTCTTCTCCAGTAATCATCATTCAATTAACTCAAGATACTGATGCAAAATATTTCTTATTATACTGCTAGTCATATGAACTGTTTTAATTAGCAACATCCATATTATATTGGTTTCAAATCTGTAATTTGAACTTTAACTTCTTATAAATCATTCTACTTTCATTAAAAGTATCAGTCTTCTATTCACTGAAAGTAAAAACTGGTGAAAGAGAACAAATATAACATATTTGTTACTTATAACATATCTGCTTTATAACATATATACTTTGCTGTATTTGGGCTAAGACTTAACTGATGATGTATATGTATTAGTAAACCTTTGTAGCAGTGTTATATTTTTATTCATGTACAAGAAAAATTTAACAGAGAAATCATATATAATAAGCAAAAGTCAATTTAATTTCAAAATGTCATTTGTATTATTATGTGCATATTTATAAGATCAGTAGCTCTTTAATATTAATTAATATTAATAAAAGAATATTAATATTAAGGTAACTAGGGAGTCCTTAATACCTCTACAACAAATGAAGAAAGTTGGTTTTTGAAAATTAAATAAATTAAAATAACTGCCAGATAAATTTTTCCATAGAAAATGATCGACCCATAAGTATTAGTTCGGAGTGTTACATAATTTCTATTAGATTTCTAAGAATACGTCTAGTAGATACTTAAACATTTCTGAAACTCTGAACCTTTCCAGAATATATTAAAATAAGAACAGGGGTGAGGGGGAATCAGAGAAAGAACTGTCTTCACATTTTGATCACTCATATATTATGTTAAGAAATAATTAAATAATTAGTTAATTTCAAACAGTTCTTTTTGCTTCTCCCACTCTCTCTGCTCTCTATTTGTGTTTGCTTATTGTCTTAAGAAAAAAAGAATTAAAGAATTAATGCAAAATTATTCAGTTTTATAACAGAATCTATAAGTTGTTTCTATGCCATCATGTATTAGATTGTTAAAGGCATTATTTAAAGACATTTTGATGTGTCACAAGCTAGAAAAATGTCCTCTGTGATTATCTCTGATAAAAATAGCATTGTTACTAAATGGACATGATGAAACAAAGTAAATGCTGCAGATAAAGTTTGATGAACATATTTTGTGCTCTTGACTTATAATGTAGTAGTATCTCAACCAAGTCCAGTGGAGGGCTGCGTATATGTCATGGAAGCTGCCATACAAAGTGAGCCGGCAGCAAGGTTAGAACATGACATGGTAAGGTAAAAAGAAATGACTAAGTCACACAGCAATAACTTCAAATACCGGGCTTTGCAGTGATTGAAAAGTCATGTTCAGTGACTTGTAATTTACTTGCAAGTTCATTATGTTGGAAAGCTGCCGCAAGATAACAATAAAGTTCAACTGTCACAAATATTCAAATTCTTCACTTACCTCATCTGGGTTGGCATTAAAGGTGAGGCTGCCTTCATCCAGCTGCATGTACAATTTTCTAAAAGAAAATCCTAGAGGTGGGTTCTTATTGTATATGGAACAGTGACCCCAAGTGGATTTACACAACCTGTAAGTAAGATAAAATCGGATGAGAAAACATGGCCATATTGAATTCTTCTAAGTTAAACATGTATATGTATGATAAAATAGTGATATGAAATAATATAAAATTGGATTTTACAGCTCTAAAGTCTAAAATGTTTACTTTTATACTTGTTTTATTTGTTTACCAGAGTAAGATAGACAAATGCCTTCAATTTAGCAATTTTGACAGCACTTAGTAAATGTGAGTTACAAAGATTAGTAATATTCGTGAGTCCTACTGAAGTTAAACATAAATAATGATGATGATGATGATGATAGCCAACATTTACCAAGTGCTTACTAGATGCCAGGCACTATTTAAAGCATTTTAATAGTATTAACTTGCTCAGTCTTTACAACAATCCCATGATTTGGTGCTACAGATAAAGAAACAGACACCATAAAAAAGCTGCCCAAGGAAACACAGCTTGATCTGAATCCAAGGAGCTTACTCCTGAGTTTGCAGTCTTAACCAAGAGTTTAAACAGAATTAAGCAACTATGTGCTCTATTGCGAAATATAACTGAATTGGTGGAAGGAGGAAGGTTGCTGGGCAGAGGGAGAAATTGTAATGCTATAACTTCAATACTTAAATGAAAAGTTGCAACATTAAGCTTAGCAGTTTTTAAGATACTGCTTCAAAACGCTGTTTGTTTTCTATCACAACTATATATGATTGTTTACAAAATCTGTAACACTTAAAATGCTAATGGTTCATACCTCAAAACACACTGTTTCTAGACACTGGTATACCTGTTTCCAACTCTGTTTGAGGCATTAGCTCCTGGTTGTTATTTGAAAGCTAACGTTTCATCTTATTACAATGCCTGGAAATTCTGGATGTATACCATATTTTCACTTTCTGATATTCATCATTGATTTCTGGCTCAAACTTCCCTCTTTTCTCACACACACAGCTTACAAGAAAACAAGAAAGTTACCATCTCAGCCTGTAACATCAAAATTTCTGAGGAGAGTGGGTAAAATATCTAATTTTATATGGGAATATCTTCTTAATAGTTAATTTATATCCTTGCATTATTTTTACCATCCAAATGAAATCACTGATCTCATAACAATGAGTTTAGTAACTTGTTTAGAAAATTATCACTATTTTAGCAGTCTCTTTAATCTAGTACCATGCTTTTGATTTTATTACTAAGCTACGTGAAAGCAACAGAACCTCTCAACATCCAAATTAAAAAAACAAAAAACTAAGCTAGCCTTTAATTTATCACTAAGAAAAAAAAAAATCCAAGCGTCAGATATATAGGCATAATTATGTGGTTAACACTAAAGGAAGCATTTCTTTTAAATATGAACAATCCAAATTTAAATCCCAAATGAAAACTACATTCTGATTGAGTTCATATAAGTACAAAAATAAACTCTTCTACAAAGTTCAAATATAGGATCATAAATTAAGTTTGATGGGAATACTAAAGTGTAGAAAAGAGGTTATAAATAAAAGTGAACCAGTTTTAAAGTACTTTACTTTCCTCTTACACTGAACAATTAAAAATTAATAACTATACTTTAAACATTACTAATAGAATTTCCTCTCACTTCCACAGTAACTTCATTATGACAAGACAAGGGAAGAATAACAAGATGATATTGATGAGTTTTAGTTATTTGAAGGTTGAGAAATGAACTACATAATTAATACTATAATTCTGTAGTATCGGGAAGCCCGAGTTAAAAATGTCGTTGTTGGTAATACATTTTTACTAAAGTTTGGCTATTTAGATAATTGATTCTCTCCATAGATTTTCATTGAAAATAATGGTTTTAAAGTCTCAGAAAACTTGTTTTTAGACATGTTTTACTCTGTTCAGAAGTTTCATTTTAAAATAATGAGACTTAAATAAACTTTGGTAAAGAATGCTAGAAAACCCAAGATTCAACGATTCTTTCATTTTCATGACTCATGTATACTATCTATTAAGGAGTAACTTAGGTTCCATAGATTCTATTGCACCAAAAGTTCTTAGATTTATAGCTTAAATTTAAACTGGTAAAAGAGCTGCTGAAATTTCTACAGTCTCCTTTCACTTCAGCAAGTAGAGTATCTCTTTGCTTTCTAATATTTGCCTAATTCATTGAACAAATAGTGGTTAGAAAATATAAAAAGTAGATGAAATATTCACCAGGTAAAGTTTATGCTAACAAGCAGCACCAACCCCCCCCCCCCCTCAAAACAAACAAACACAAAAAACAAAAAACCCACAACCTGTAGGCAAGATTCTACTTAGAGCTATCTGGATCAAACACGGTGGGCTGAACTTACCCTTGCCAGAGAAGCTCGTCATTGGCCAGGTCCTGCCAAACACAGGAAGCTAAGCAGAGATCCGTTGCATTCAGGTAGGACAAGATGGTAAGGCTTAGCTCGGGAGGCAGCATTTCCAAATTAATGAACCCTTCCTGTTCTTTCGATTTCCTTGTCTTCAAAAGATGATATATATCAATGCCCCCTTGGACTTGTTTGCGATGACTGGTGTTGGCAATGCTGCTGGCAGCCATCCTCCTGCCCTGCTCTCTGCTGAGGTAGCCTTGCTCACTGTAGCCTTGCTGCTGTAGCTGCTGGTTTCTGGCCACTCTCCACAGCCCCTGACCCATCTGCGAGCCTGGGAGAAAGCCAGAATGGAGTAAGAAGGCGACATTAGAAAAGTAATCCACCTTTCCCTGCGGTACAACACGTCTACATGAAGCATTCATTTATCAGAATTAACACTGCTCATTAAAGCATATTAAATGGAGTAGGAAATTACGAATAGTTGGAACACAGTAAGTATGAAACTTGGATGGAGAACTATTTAGTCTGATTATCACCTTTATCTCAGTTTGCTAACCATTTTCAAAGTCCACAGGTGACATAATCATTTTTCACAAGGTAAGATTTAAAAGTTACTGACGTCTTAAAGACTCTTACAAATTATAATTATGTGGACTTATGGGCCAGTATTAAATACAACTCTGATCAGAGCACAGGACTTCACATAAAAGACCTGTACACCCTGCTTTTTCTCACAACCCAGGCTAAGCTAAGCTAGGCCCTTTTAACCAAATTCCCAGATGCATAACAGCTGTGAAACAGGCTTTTCGTTTAATTCTTGCCAGTCTGCTCTTAAGTTGTAGGCTGTAATAAAATGTAACATAGGCCCTGAAGTCTAATTCAGAAACCTTATAAATTAGACACGTAGGACTCCATGATAAAGAGCTCAGTAGTGACTATTTGGTTCTGTTGCTGCTTTAAATACAAATCATAATTTAGACTAATTTTCCAGTTCTTCTCCAGGAGCCCTATGGACTCCTCAGAGGTACCTGGGAGAAGGCAGGAGAAGGGATGCGAGTGCTGTAGTCTCTTCACTCTCCACTTGACCTCCAACCAAGGTAGCTCTACAGTTGTCTCTTACAGTATCAGACTTCCTCATATACAAATATTTAGAAGACTATTGGCCTAGACTTTCTATGTCACTTGGTTTTGCAAATAAGTAACTTTTCCTGGGCAAATAAATTCACTGAGAAAAATGAAACCAGGAAGAGCTTTTAACTAACACAAATAATTATTTTCATGATCTCTTTTACAAACAAAATATTCTTGTTTTAAAAGCCCAAGTTGACTACTGGGACGTGCGTGTTTTAAAAATTTGGAGGAAGAAATGGATTTTTGTTCAAAATCATTAAAATAAATTTCATAGCGTGACCTAACCTTAAAATATGGTATTGTTTTAATTGGCTGCTTACAATACGGAGTAATAATCAAAAAATAAAAAAGCAACCCCTCCCCAAGCCCACTGGTGACCAGAAATTCTGAAAATTATTAGGAATAATTTGAAAATTGAGTAGAATTTCAAAGAATGTCACAGATTATTTTTTCAGTATTTAAAAAGGCATGTATATTTATTGAATTATTGTCTATTAGTTGGATAATGGCCACTGTAACAGGCTACTTGTTGATTAAAACAGAAAAAACAGTCCAGGATAATTTTTCACTCTTTGTCCTTACTGTGAACTGCTTGGAAATCCAAAAGCTTAAGCTATAAAGAGATGCGGGAGGGAGGATACAGAGAGAAGGAACATATTAATAATTTTTAAATGTGGGGAAATTTGTTTTTGCAAATAAACCACAAAAGGTAGTAACTTTTCCTCCCTACGACACATACTACCATAATGGTAGCAGTTCCTGAAGTAGTGGTTAAGCTATTAATAATTAAATTCTTATTTTCTATTAGAATGATTGAAATCCCAAACTGACAACACCAAATGCTGGCAAGGATGTGTGAATTCAAAATGGTACAGTCACTTTGGAAGACAGTTTGACAGTTTCTTACAAAAATAAACATACTTTTACCATATGGTCCAGCATTTATGCTCCTTGGTATCTACCCAAATAAGTTGGGAACTCATGTCCACACAAAAACCTGCACACAAACCTGCAGCTTTAGTCATAATTACCAAAACTTATAAGCAATCAAGCTGTCCTTCAGCAGGTGAATGGATAATTTACTGTGGTACATCCAGACAATGGAATGTTTAGTGCTAGAAAGAAATGAGCTATCAAGCCATGAAAAGATATGGAATAAACTTAAATGCATATTACTAAGTGAAAGCAGCTGATCTGAAAATGCTATGTAATATGTGATTCCAATTATAAGACATTCTAGAAAAGGCAAAACTACAGACAGTAAATTAACACAGAAAAAAATACAGAATATCAACAAAAATTTGTAAGGAGCTATAAGTTTCCTTAATGTTTAAATATGCTATGTCATGTTACAACATAAGTACAACTTAATTTTGACACAAAAGACTCATAAACATTTAAAAATTTTTATCATAGCCATTTCTCTGTTTATCTTAGCAAGAAAATATCTAGCAATTGAACTGATTGCTAAGCTCATCCAGTATATCTGTTGTCATTTTAGATAATTATATTTATTCTTCTCTTTTGCATTTGCAGCACTAAAGGTAAATAATCAAACATGGTGACTGTGATGTCTGAAGCCTCAAGATTTAGGGCATTTAACATCAATTTTGTATGTACTTTCCCTACAACATCTTTCTAGTGGCATATGGTTAGGCAGCTGTTATTACTCTCAGGGATGTTGCTAGGGAACCCAGAACCAGGGTGATTTCCCCAGGCTCTGGACTTTAATGGGGATCACTTAAATAGAGCACTGGATAAAGTGATTCGGAAAGCATCCAGCATGTAGAAAAGAGGTTAAGCCAACAGCTGGTTCTTAGGATTAAAAAAAGTTGATGGGGAGGGTGGAGGTTTGAGGCTCATCTACACGTGATTCAGACAAAGAAAATTGCGTTCTCTATTCTTCTACTGCTAAATAATACTGCAAATTACCCTTGTGGGATGTCTTTTTCCCTTTAAAGCAGTTCTTGATACGGAGCAAGAACACAGTATGATAAATCACTTGAGAAGGATTGCTATCATATATTTATCCTTTGGAGAAAGGAAAGGGCGTCTACAGTGTTCCACCCCACTCCCAGTCTTCCTTAGGGTAACAGTGGTGTGGAATGTGGATAGAACTGTCAGAAAAGTGATAAAACTCTCAAAAAGACATGAGATCCACTACAGAAGTTGTGAAGCGAGTCACAGAGGGAGCATAGTGAGGGGGACTCTGAAGTTGAACAGACTTGAGTTCAAGTCCTGACTTCACTGATGAGGGAATTTACTTGACTAGTCTAAGCTTTGCTTTCCTCATATTTAAGGTGATAATTTGCACATAATATAGTGGTAATACATATAGCTCAGAGGGCTGTTGTATTAAATATTACATATAAAGTACACTTCACAGCTAATAATAAAATGTTAGCTCACTTGTTTTGACAAAACCATATTTTCATAGAGTGAAAATGATGAGCATTTCAGTAAAACTTACTGAATGATTCTTCAATTATCACATAAAAAAAACAAATCCATGAGTGAGTCTACACTGATGATCACTAAATATTACATACAGAAAGGAAAGCTCTTCCTTATAGTAAAATTCTGAATAATGAGTTAGAAAAATCATCATTTAACTACCATCGTAGAAAAACTAATTCTTAAGGCAAGACTTATCAGTGGGTGCTGAATCTGGAGTTTGATAAAGAATGGAAGATTTACAGAGTCTCAAAGTACCTCCCCACATATATTACTCATTAATTACAAAAAGAAATTAAGAAATCAGACAATATTTAACCAAGTGTTCAAACTTAACATTTACCAATAAGAGACAAATGGACATATATGCCTCTCTGGACATGACACCCTGAGAAGGATATAACAATTATACAGTACTCCGGCCAAAAATGTATAACATTTATCTAATCATGAATATCAGAGAAACCCAAGAGTCTATAAATAATCTTTTTTTTTCCTTCAAAATTGCCAATGCTGTGAAGATAAAGAAAGGAATCATTCCAGATTAAAGGAGACTGAAAAGCATGATGTCTAAATGCAGTGTGTGGACTGGATCTTACAGTGAAAAGAAAGTGCTAGAAAGGACATTATTGGGATAACTGAAAAACTAGACATACGGGCTGTAGATTGGATAAAAATACTTATATGAATGTCAACTTTTCTGAATTTGATAACTGTACAGCGGTTTTGTCAGAGTATATTCTTGTTCTTTAGGAAAAACACTGAATTATTAAGGCATAATGTATACGACTTAGTCTCAAATGGTTCAGAAAAACAGAAACATCTGTCTCTATACAGAGAGAATGTTAATGCAATGTTGCAAAATGTTTAGAATTGGTGAATCTGGGTAAAAGGTACACACCAGTTGTTTTTATTAATAGTACAACCTTTCTGTAAACAGAAATCTCCTGATTGAGGAATCCAAGCATGTGAAATTTGAAAATAACTGAGTTTGATGTGCACTAAGTATAAGAATTACTGCCCTACGAGCTTAGCGTCTTACAGACTGAAAACCATCACTAAGGAGATAAATGCTCAGCATCACAGTTTAAGAGTAGTAGGAGACCCCTGTCAAGGCAAACATCAAAATACTAAGAATTATTCTTGCCAGTTGTGATAGAAAATTTTCTTTTAAAGGCTGAAGAAGTATTTTTAAAGAAAGTAGGGGGAAAAAAATACCCCTTTAACTTTGCGTGTGCAGATTTAAGGCTTGGAATTCCTGGCTGTGTTCCCTCCTTTCATACATAATATTATGTGCACAGTATTTTTAACATAATATTTAATAATATAAATATTAAACCATAATATTGTTTTTGTACTCTAAACCACAATTTATTTAGTACTTACTCTATGCTAAGCACTGTGGAAGTTTTAATACATTATCTCATTTTTGTCCTCAAAACAACCTTCATAGGTAGATAGTATTCTAATTTTATAGCTGAAGAAATAGTGACTCAGAGAGATTAAGCAACTTTGCTCAAGATCTCAGAGCTGGCAAATGGAAAACTTAGGATTCCATCTCAGGTGTTTCTGAGTCCAAAGGTTAGTCTTAACCACCAAACCTTATGCCCAGAACTGGCAAAGACGATCCACCACCTGCTTCTTCATCACTAGCTCTCATCTCTTCTCCCTCTGTCACTGCTTATTACCTCCACGCTGCTCCCAGCTGCAGCCTCTCTTTAGGCTACTGTTCTTGTGGAAAGCACATACACTTTGATGTGAAAAAAGTTCAAACTCCCACACAGAATCTGTTTAGCTTATAGTCTGTGGTACTCATTTTCCTCACCAGATAAACAGTGAATAAGTCTTATCCCATGGAACTTAGAGGGGTTAAGAGAACCTAAGCCATAGGGAATTTATCATAACAGGTGGTTTTGTAGTCACCACTCAGTCCCCTTTAAATGATAACTCTTATTTATTTTGGTTCTCCCACTTCAGAGTGCACCTGATTACTCTGGACCTAATGATCTGAGTAGTTATAATCGTGGTTCCAAATTCCATTAATTGAGGATCTGTGAATTCGGAGATGCCATTTACCTTTGCTAGGAGAAAAAAATAACAACTAGTAAATATATAAAGTTAGAAGAAACTAACTTTGCTTAGACTGACACTCTTAGCTTGGCAAATAACGTCAAGTATTTAGTTATCAGTCAGTGATAACAGAGATACCTTTTTGGCAGGTAAGTACTACCATCACCTTTAATCACTATAGACATGTTTCTAGAAATGAAAACGTTAAGACTTCATGGGAAGATTCAACATATCAAGAGCCCTTATGGCGGTATCACAAAATAAATCGATTAATAAGGAAGTTCTACTCTAGATCTTTATGACATCTTCACATCCCCAGGAACTTGAATTATAAAGAGCTTTATGGATAGAGTGTCAATTTCTTGGATCTTTGAAATCAATGTTACAACTGTTGAGACCTATATTTTTAAAGCATATTTCTTGATTATAAAATACGAATTAGGGGCTTCCCTGGTGGCGCAGTGGTTAAGAATCTGCCTGCCAATGCAGGGGAGATGGGTTCGAGCCCTGGTCTGGGAAGATCCCACATGCCGCGTAGCAACTAAGCCTGTGCGTCACAACTACTGAGCCTGCGTGCCACAACTACTGAAGCCCGCGCGCCTAGAGCCTGTGCTCCGCAACAAGAGAAGCCACCGCAATGAGAAGCCCCGCGCACCACAACAAAGAGTAGTCCCCGCTCGCCGCAACTAGAGAAAGCCCGCGCACAGCAACAAAGACCCAATGCAGCCAAAGATAAATAATAAATAAATAAATTAATTAAAAAAATAAAAATAAAATAAAATACGAATTACTCAAACGTATGTTCCTTAAGATGACAATAATTTTGGAACTCACCTATCATACTGTGCTTTATTATTGTTTATTAAAAGCAATAAAAATTTACAAATATATACAGGTAGTCCTTGCCTTGTACAGCACCAGGCTAACTACTGGATGACAGTTCCATGGGACTGTGCGCAGCAAGGCCACAGTGCTAACACTCATGCATTTCAGTTTACATGGTACTGTGCAGAGTAAGCACTGCCTGTAAGTGCTAAGATGGGGGACTGATTCAACACAATAGGCTACATGGAAAAATCCAGTGCCAAACACAGTGCCTCAGATCTACAAAGCACTCAGTAAATATTTGTTGACTGCAAGAATGGATGAATGGTAAACAATAAGAAAAACAGAATTAGATGAACCTCGACCTAAATTTCACATCTTTCAAAAAATCATCAGAATGGATCATAGACTTAAATGTAAAGCATAAAAGAATAAAACTTTTAGAAAAATACAGAGAAGGAAATCTTAGGGATCTATGTCTAGGCAAAGAGAGTTCATCAAAAGTACGATCCATAAAAGTAAAAGTTGATAAAGTCGACCTCATCAATATTAAAACTTTTGCTCTTTGAAAGCCCATGTGAAGAAGACAAAAACACAAGCTACAGACTGAGAGAAAATATTTCCAAACCACATGTCTGACAAAGGACTAGTATCGAGAATATATAAACAATTTTCGAACTCAACAGCAAAAAAATCAAACAATTCAATTAAAAAATGAATATAATATTTATAATAGCCAGGACATGGAAGCAACCTAAATGTCCATCAACAGATGAATGGATAAAGAAGATGTGGCACATATATACAATGAAATATTACTCAGCCATATAAAGAAACGAAATTGAGTTATTTGTAGTGAGGTGGATGGACCTAGAGTCTGTCATACAGAGTAAAGTAAGTCAGAAAGAGGAAAACAAATACCATATGCTAACACATATATATGGAATCTAAAAAAAAAAAATGGTTCTGAAGAACCTAGGGGCAGGACAGGAATAAAGATGAAGACACAGAGAATGGACTTGAGGACACGGGTTGGGGGGGGAAGGGTAAGCTGGGACGAAGTAAGAGAGTGGATGGACTTATATATACTACCAAATGTAAAATAGATAGTGGGAAGCACCCGCATAGCACAGGGAGATGAGCTCTGTGCTTTGTGTCCACCTAGAGGGGTGGGATAGGGAGGGTGGGAGGGAGATGCAAGAGGGAGGAGATATGCGGATATATGTATACGTATAGCTGATTCACTTTGTTATAAAGCAGAAACTAACACACCATTGTAAAGCAATTATACTCCAATAAAGATGTTAAAAAAGAAAAAATGAACATAAGACATAAACAGATATTTCGCCAAAGAGGACATACAAATGGTACACAATCACGATAGACGTTCAGCATCATTACCCAGGAGGGAGGTGGGTGTAGTTATAAAAGGGCAGCACCAGGGATCCCGGTGATGTTTGAACGGTTCAGTGTCTTGACTGTGGTGCTGGATATGTGAATCTGCACAGAATCTCATACACACAGATACACATTTGAGCAAAAAATAAACTGGGGAATTCTGAATAAGATAGGTGCAATGTATTAATGTCAATATCCTGGTTGTGCTAGTATATAATGGTTATGCAATATGTCACTGCCTAGGGAAACTAGGCAAAGTGTAGAAGAGATCTCTTGGTATATTTCTTGCAACTGCATGTGTATCTACAATTAACTGGAAAAAAAAAAAAGGACAGAGTATTGTACACTTAAAATGGGTGAATTTTACGGTATGTAAATGATACCACAATATAGTTCTTCAAAGAACTAGAGACTCTAATAAACACTCTAAAGAGGGTGACCAAGGACACAGCAAGTCTAGTGTCTATGACAAATAGTTAACTATTTTAGATTTAAGGATATCCAACTAATTATTAAAAATCTATGACCTATGAATCATCTCTGACTTCGTGGAATGTACTGTATAGATTAAAAGAAGACAGACTCTAGGAATACGAATCCTTAAGGATACAGATCTATAATAATGTTCTGACTCTTTACCTAGGAAGTATCAATAATTGAGTAACAGTATAAATGCAAAAGGACTGATGTGTGCCTGTTACTTGGTCTAATAAAACAAAACCCAGCATAAATGCAAAATACATTAAACAAAATTGGTTTAACTACTCATTAAAAATCAAAATACATAAACGAATGTGATTTAATTTGGATTGCTTCAATTCCAATTTTATAATATTTCTGATTTGTGGGAATAATGATCTAATTTGGTAAAAATATTTTAAAAATCAGTAAATTGTTTAATCTCCTTACTACTTAGATATCCTTGTTTCTATGAAAATAACAGCAACAATAATAATAGTACTTTTTTTACACATTGACTGGATAATTTAGAAGTCTGTTTTTTTTAATCTAAGTATTTAGGCCTTTTGGTTTTTAAAATTAATATCTAGCTTTATTATGCTGAGACTAGAGAATGTGGGCTCTATGATGTGTGCTTGAAAGAAATGTGTAGGTTTTCTTGACACTGCTACTTTGGAGACTGAATTTAAAGTTGGAGTTCCAGTTATGCCATATGCTGTATGACCTTAGATATTTCAAACGAGGTTTCTGATCTTCGGTTACCTACAAAATAGGGGAAATCACTCCTATCTATTTTACAGGATTGCTATGAGCCTTAACTGAGATAACATATATCAAAGCATCTTTTAATTGGCAAAGCAGTGTGTATTGTATGCCTTGACTCATTTCCTTTTTTCTAATGCAAAAATCTGAGAAACAGCTATATTTTTCTGACATATTTTGGATGTACTTTTCTCATTTTTTAAAAAAGAAATACAGTGGTAGTCTAAACAAATCTGTTGTAACATAGCACAAAGGCACTTCCACTTAGGACGCAGCATAGATTAGATTAACTACCAAGAACTCTATCAAGTTAATTATTAACGTTTATGAGAACAATACTTTTCTGTTACTGTAATGTCTTGTTCTCTTTTCAAGAGTAGAGTATTTCCACAAAAGAATGATAGAGATTACTTCACTAATACCTGTTGGTATATCTAGTATAAAATTATCTTAAAAATATATTAAGCAGCTTTAATCAAAACATCCCTATGTAACAAGTTAAACATCAAATAAAGTACTATTCTAAAAGAACACACTGTACCACTGCTTTTAGCAATTTTATGGCACTAAGCATTCAAATAGCACATGCTGTGGAAACAAATATATGTAATAAAGAGTGGATTATGCACCATTTAGATGGATGGGTGACACTCAGTGGAAGATGGGAAGAACGCAAAGTAGCCTGGAGGTCTCAGGAAAGCATTCTGCTTTAGACACTTCTGTTTGAAGCAAACGAGATTCCATGAAGTCTCTTCCTGAGCAAGCAGTGTTAAATCGCAGGTTTGTGATGAGTGACATGAATGAGCTACTTTAAATACTCATTATAAATGGTTAGTTTTCTTCAATATTTCTTAAGTGTCTAAATAGTGGGGTTTACAAATAAGAAATTTCCTATCTCAGATAAAGATCTAAACTGTGTACCAAAAGAGTTATCTCTAACATGCAAATTCTACTGCCTTAAAGATGAGGAAATTCACTCATTTATATCTTCTTGGAGATTTTCAATTTTTTTCCAATGAGAAAGTAACAACGAGATTTTTGGTTACTTTAGGTTTTAAAAATCTTTTTAAGTGTTATCATGTGATATTACTCAAAGGCATAAGAACATGGGAGATTCTGTGAGAAAATATTTTATACATTTATAACCAAATTGGCAACCCAACATTTACTTCTCTACTTCCAAAAGAGCAGACCACCAAAGTAGTTTAGAACAGACTGAGTAGAGGGGAAAAAAAGAAAAGAAAAAAACCTGATAACCAATCACACTTCTAACATTGAAAGGCAACAACTGTAGAGAAATGAAGGAAGAGTAAGTCCACAAGGAGGTCTTTTTCAGGAGAAAAGGGAAATAGCTAAGTACTAAGAGGTACATTAAACACATAAAAAAACAAAACAAACAAACAAAAAAACCAGTCATTAAATTTAAAGATCGGGTCCTGCAAGAGCAGTTTTTGCTACTAAAAAGCATACCATTTGTAGGTTTTTTTTTTAACTCAAAAAAGATTTACAATATTACTTTGTTTTCTGAAGGTTTTTTTCCTGTTCTTTAATTTGACTCTGTAATGAGTGTTACCAAATGGCATCTAAACAAATGTAAACATTAAGATGTCATTTAAAATGTAACCAAAAAGCAGAGAATTGGGGGCTTATTTCATTTCACTTATTTCTTCAGCTTCTTTTGCAAGAGATGTTCCACTGTCTGTTTTAACCTTCAAGTAAAATAAATTTATTAAATTTCTCACTGGCATTATTTTTAATTACACTGATCCTTTAACTGCACTCTTTACTCAACCCAACTGCAGTCAGCAGTGGTCATGGCAGCACATCCCAACCCACCTCCTCAGGGCACACCACACTCCACGCCCACTGACTGCAAGGCCGTTCCTATGAGAGCTGTGGAATTAAAAAACAAAACGATGTGTTTATTAATGCCACTGAACTGTACACTTAAAAATGGCTAAGATGGTAAAACTTATGTTATGCATATTTCACCATAATAAAAAAAAATGGGGGAAAAAAACCAAAACAAAAACTGTAATTCTCACTGAATTGCTTTTACACAAATAAGACAAGGTATTAACATAAAATAAATATTGACAGCAGCCAATAGGAAAGTCAGAAGTGAGGTGAGAAAACATCTAACAATGAAAACAGACTGACACAAAACATGCGCTTGATTCAGGCTCCTTCAACTAGTTGTGAGTAGAGGGCACAATACTCAAAGCCTCACTTTCCTCACTGGTAAAAAGCGGGTTTTGAACTTGATGATCCCCAAGTTCTCTTTTTGCTATAAAATTCTATGATCCTATAAAAATGAGAAAATCCTAAAAAATTAAAATAAAAGGAAGAGGTGATGGAGATGGACGTGTGTGTGTCTGTCTATGTGTATTTAGCATCTGTCCTTTCCATCTCTTTCCCCCCATGCCCATGACTTCTACAAATCACTGCTCAGGATGAGCAGATAGGGGCTCTCCAAGCGTGGCTCACTTGCTAAAATCTTGTTCCTTCTTTCAAATAGCTTATGAAATCCCCTGCAATCTGTTCTTGCAGAATACACAAACTGCTGATCACAGAGCTAAACTCCCAAACAGCCTAAACTAGAAAGCAAATATCTTATCTCATCTCTATCTACATCACAAAAGCACTTGCCCTAAATAGAATATAAACTCATTCAAGTTTCACTGGAGACTCTATGTCAATAAATGTCAGAAAAACAAAACCATGAGAAAAAAATAAAGAATTGGGGAACATAAATTTCTAGAAGTGGATATATTTCATTAAAGTTGTTTTAAAATAGTAAGTAAAATAATTCAGTGGAAATGCAACATGAGTTAGATGTATAGTTCATAGACTTCATGTTAGTGATTTTGACACATTATCATAGGTCAGCCAATGGATTAGCCTCAGTTTCCAAATCTGAATCAAAATGTAGGAAAAAAAGAGTTGTATCAATACATAGCAGTTGGCTAAGTAATGAACGATAAAATCATAAATTTGAATGACTAATTTCAATGCTTTGTGATCAAAGAAAAGGTAATTTCTTGGTAATTCATGTTTTTGTACTGTGAAATAAGGAAAATAACTATCTTTTCATTTATGCAATTCTAAGCACAATAAACACACAAAACATTCCCTACTAAACTGATAATAAGTGTAATAAATTACAAGGCATGGTTTAGCTTATCTAGTTATTACCATAAGATATCTTGTGAATGAAGTATTTCAATTGTGTTATTTTAGCAAGCACCTGTTTAAAATCTGGCAGACATCTAAGGGGCCAAAACTAAATTTAGCAGACATCTAAGGGCCCAAAACTACACTAGTTAATTGGCTGTAACCTACTCTAAATGAACTATGTTAACCTGATAGGGAGTACCGATTTAAAAGCCAAATCTACAATTTGAGGATTGACACAGTCGGGCTGGCGTTAAGCACCTGAGGTATAAAAGATGACAACATCTTTCAAACCTGGAAGAAGCATAGGCAATTTTACAGTGGGTCAAGGCCAAAACAGTGTCACAATAAACCCTGAAGCCCGTACCTTTCATTTCCAATAAGCTCATTTGGTTCACTGACAAAAGCTGTGCTGGTGATGTGCGTCAGCACATCAGGTACCTGACAGAAGGTGGCACCTGGCATCTAATAACGCTTAAAAACAAACACACAAACACATTTCTGTTCTCAGACAGGCCTCTCCCATCCCTGTTTGCTCTCATACCAACATAGACACTGCCACATTCTTTCTACACTAGAAAGGCTTACCTCTAGCCTTTCCTAACTTCTTTCCACCTTAAAAGCTATCTTTGCTCGTGTTTATTTTGAAACCATTTCAACCATATAAAATGGCAATGGGTAAGGAATACAGTCTCCAGTTGTGATATGCTCTGTTCATGTACACCTTAAAAACACAAACCTTCCTCTCACACATGTCATTCCTCAAGCAAAGCTTTCTAAGAAAAATAATAAGCCTCTCTTCAGGTATTTAGTAGAAAAAAAAGACCCCCCGCCACCCAGAAAAAAAAAAAAACCAAAAAACTTTCCAAGAAAGAAAATCCTTGTATAAGTTTGTCTATTTCATTACAATCAGGCATACTTTTGCTCAGTTATTTCTATCTACTAACTCCTAAAAGTTATCTGCCAGGGTGTCTGTGTTAGGCCTCCTCTAAGATGGCTCCCATAGGCCCTTGCGTCTTGGGATTCACGCCCTTGTGTAATCCTCTCCACAGTGATTGAGTTGGATTTATTGACTCCTATCAACAGAATATGGCAGTAGTGATGGGATGCCACTTCTGAGATTAGCTTACAGAAGACTAGAGAGAGTCTTGGGTGCTCTCTCTTGGATTGCTCACTTGAGCGAAAGTCAGCTGCCATACTGTATACAGTATCTCAGACAAACTGTCAAGTTAACTGGATAAAAATGGCGAGTTTCCTACTCAACCTGAAAAGAGAATAAAATTTATTCTTAATTCTGATATCTGCTCAAGTTTGTGAACCATTTTCTTAGGGGGTAAAAATCCTCCCTATCCCAGAAATATGGTCACCAGCTGCAACATTAAGAAAAAATATGGAAAGCTGAAATGGAAAACGTAAATTAGCTTCACTTTGCAGTAATAAAGGTCATAATATAAGGATATGGAAATACCTGGGATCCTTGAAAATGAAGATTCCACTTGTTAAAAGAAGTAGATTCAATTATTAAATTACTAAATACATACAGAACCTAAAAATAAAACCCTTAAACGACTGAGGATTGGGATCCATTTCTGATTTCTCCCAATTTTAATAATAATTAAGTGAGCACCCACCATATAAGAAACTGGAGCCTAGTCACGGAGAAACAAGCAAAGAGACAAGTTAAGAATCTGCCGAGTTTATAACCAAAGTTTAACAGCTGAAGCAACTGTCAGTCCATCGTGACCTTAACTGGATGTGTTTGCATTCATGTTACTGTAAAAAGTATGTTAAGAGCCAAAAACTCTGCCTATGCACCAAAAACACTCTCTACTTGAAAAGCAACACCTGGGCTAGAAGAGCGTAACCTCTGCTGTTTCCCGGCTTTATTTCAGAGTGAAGCCGGGTCCTACTTGGGGTCCCAAGCTGACCTAGGGGTCCCCAGTGACCCAGGAACACAAGAAGCACACCTACTCCCGCCTCCTGACACGGATTCCTCATTTTAATTAGCCAGTACCGCTGTCACTCAAGGTGCATCGCACAGTCATTGGCCCCAAAGTCTCGCTGGTTGGCAAGTTTCTGCCAACTGGAGCACCGGTGGTCATCATTCCCGAGAAGAAAAGTAGGGGTGTACAGGGAAGAGAGGCAAGAACTCTGAAATATCTAGGGTGACACCCTTACCTGAGCGACCTGCGATTCCCCACCGCCGCCGCGACGAATCGGCCTCTGGGCGGGGGCTTTCAGCCAGAAAGAAAATGGCTCAGCCGGGAAGGGGTGCCCAGGCCATGGAGAAGCCGGTTCAAACTTTATTTGTTCACGCCGGTGGAGGTGAGGTCGGGGAGAATCCCAGAAACAGCACCTGATCCCTCCGAACTCAGCGTGCCTCAGGCTGCAGCAGCCTGAGCGGCCGACTCTCCGAGTTTTGACGTTTCCTATTGTTGCCGGAAGTGACGTCCGGATTCGGGGGTGCTTCAAGAAGAAGTATTTTTATCCCCTTGATCTACGATTCGCTACAGAGTCCCGGTCTCTCACTTCGCAGTCCAAGCCCCTCTGAGCCTCAGAACCGGGCAGACTTCGAATCTGCACCTTGGAATCGGACTGGACGTAGAAAAGACTCTCGGCAGGGTCAGTCTTCCTAGGGCTCTGTACGAACGTGCTGTGGAATCTGCAGCGGGGAATCCAGGAGCGCAGGGGAGCCGGCAGCTTGGAAGGTCCTGCCGCGGTGCGTGGCGGGCTTCCACCCGCTGCTCCGAATACAAACGGTCGGCGGGAGAAGCGCGCCCCGGCATCGGCGTCGGGCCGCAGGGAGTCGTTGCTGGAGGCTGGGCTCTCGGGGCTCTCGGATTGCACATGCTACCACCTCCTCTGCCCGTTGTGCGGGGCCGGAGGCCTTTGGAGCCCGTTCTTTGCTCGGCCGCTGCTAGGTGAGCGCGAGGGAGCAGGCGGGGCTGCGCCCCGGGATGGGCCGGGGTCGCCTCTCTCCGCTGCCGTAACCGAGGCCCCGGCTGGGGCGAGTGACCAGGGCTGCCTTTTCATCCTTTTAAATCAAGTGCAGGGGAGGAGAGCGCTAGACGTGCCTTGCCCATGAACCCGACTGGGATAGCCTTTTGATAACGACGAAGTGGGAAGAGCTCATCTTCTCAGATGAGGTTGTGACTTAGGGTGGGGAAGTCCTAGACGGACCGATTCCTGCTGTTGGAGCCTCTGAGCTGAGGAGCAATCCGGCTGATGAGAAGGAAGAGCTGAGAATAGTTGATGTTTCCCTTGCTTTACATTTCCCTAGTGTTTCAGTGTTTCTCCACTTTCCTACAGGACTATAGATTTTTCCCTTTAAACAAAAATCAATCTTGAAATTTGGATTCCGGAATTAGGGCTGTAGTAGACTATTTTTCTAAAATTATCCACAAACCTTTTAACGGTTTTATATGTGAACACAGCAATCCTACAGAGTTATATACTTGACCCTTACTCCCCGTTTTCCCCAGTTTTCTCCTCTATTTTTGATAGACAATATTTAGCGTTATGAGCTGTCACAAACTCTTCGCCATCGACCGTCATCATTACACCAGTCGGTGTAGTTGCTTCATTCTGAACAAAAATCACTGAGTTCAATGGCATTCCATTGGGAGGCATCATTTAATGACCTCTAACAGCAGTGAGATTCAACTAGATTAAAAATCTTTAAAATGCTATTTTATACCATTTCCACGATGTCTCCTGTAATGAATTCAGTGGGGCAGACCTAACTAGTAGCAGAGAACTCTCTGGAGGAAGCTAGGAAGCAATACTGAGACCATCTTAATGGTTGAATCTGTGCTACAAGCTGAGTGATACATGCTTTTGTCTTTTAATTTCTTTTTATAAGGATTATAAAGCGAAAATGTTAAGCGATTTCTTAAAAAGTTACTTTTCATGTCTGAAACTATGTTAAAATGTGCACAAGTCCTAAATTGGCTTTCATTTTAATGTCTTAATTTCTAGTGTTTTTTTCAGTTTTATAATAGAACAGTAAAGCCTTTCATAAAAATGTAGAGCAGTAGCTGTAATTTTTTTCTATAGTACTCAAAAATTTTTTAACCCCTTTATTTTTTCTATCCTGTTTATCACTTATCTCCTTCACGTACAGATCCCAGCTCTACTTGTATCTTACTCTTCTTAAAAATATTTATTCTGCTGGTACTGAAGAGGATGTGTTCCAGGGACATACTTTGTTGTCAGAAATTCCATTACCAAAGGTAGAAATAATGAGACATTGGTATATGTTACAGGACTTCAGAGAAAGGAAGGATGGAAAGATACCATAAAGTGTTAAATAAAACAAAAATTCCGTGTACCACAAAGATGGAACATATATCTGAAAGGATTAAAGGAAGTCTGTGGGAAGAGATAAAATTTATATTAAAGTTATAGAATGTCTTAGGAGAAAAGGTCCCCTTAGAAGAATTGTGTTACGATACGTGGGTATGGAACTTAAAACAAGCTAACACCTACTATATTGGCCATGGGCAACACCCAAGAATATATATTTTTTGCATTCAACAGCCAGATTAGTTCCCACTTTGTCTTTCCCAGGAAAATAAAGGCTGGTCTTGGGAAGTCATCTTTAACTGCTTCCATATGCACATAAATCCCCCAGTCATCCTAAAAGATGTTAAAGAAGGTTTACCCTTCTTGGCCAGTATATTGTAGAATGTGATTTTTAGGATCACTTCCTCTTTTTTCTAGTTCCCTCCCATTTGACACTACTTGAAATTCCCTCTGCCTAAAAATGTGTTTAGTTGAAGTAATTGATTGGCTGAAAAATATTGACTAAAACCCACGCGTGAGCATTTAAAAGTATATTCAAGAACGTGTTCTTTACCGTGTTGATAAAGGAGAGGAAGCCTGGAACAGGAAGATTCTATGTTCTTTAAGAGGAGGAAAGGGTACAGAGCTGGGTGGCCAGTGGCTTAAAATAGAAAGCTTACTAAATTTAGGATTTTGCAAATTGCTAGCCCACCTCTGGTTATGTATAGATATAAGGAAGGTGTGTAAGAAGGTGATTTGTATCCTAGGCAGCTGCTGGGGTGTTGACTAGGGGGAAATGACCGTACTAACTACTTCACCTGATTTATGGGTTGTTCTGTTTTGTTTTTAATGTCAGTGACTTCATTTTAGAGGAGCTTCATTCCCAGAGGATTCAGTACTCAAGGTATTGTTATGTATTATTCTCCTTCTATGAAGTGTCCGTGGACAGTTACAAATACTAGCTATTTTTAAGTGTGTTATTGAGCTTTGCCTCACTGGCTGATTGACTTACAGTTTAGACGCCCTTTGTCTCTTTCTAGCAAAAGTTCTTAACCATTTATTTACCTGTTTAGTTTAGGAAGCTCCCTTGGGAATAACCTCCTTTGAGAATCTAGTGAAAGCCCTACCCGATGCAATAAAATGAGTCATTTAAAAATATAATTCCATGGTATCATTTTCTTTGAGATTTAAAAAAATGAACCATTTAATTTAAAATCCCCAATACTGTTCATGTCTTTTGGTGCACATAAATGTACACACGTATTCTGTTATTCGTATTCATTGGCATCATATTGCTGTTTCATGGGCCCTGAGTATGTGAGTAGATATCACTAATAAGTTTCCCAAAGTAATTGTACTAATTTACCCTTTCACAGCATTGTGGTTTGTTTCAAATGCTCTGCAACCTCGCATTTTGGATTTACTTTGTGATTTCCTAATGATTAATGAGGTTGCGTATCTTTTCACATTTACTCTTTTGTAAAGTTCCTGTTCAGATCTCTTTACCATTTTTCTATTGAGTTGTCTTTCTTTTTCTTATTACTTTATAGGGTTTTCTTTTAGCTATGAATCTTTTTGTTGGTTATGTATATTGACAGTATCAACTTCCACTCAGTGGCTTTTCTTTCCACTCTCTTAAGGGTATCTTTTGATGAACAGAAGTTAGTAGGTTTAATGTGGTTCATTTTATCAGTTGTAAGACAAGAAATCTTTTTCTACCTGAAGATCATAAAGATATTCTACTCTGTGATCTCCAGAAAGCCTATTTGTCTTACATTTTACATGTAGATCTTCAACAACAAACCTGGAATTAATTGTGAAGGATGTGAGGTACCCTTTACATCAAGGGGTCAAGATTTATTTATCCCATTTGGATATTCAGTCGACACAGTACCATTTATTGAAAAAGACCATCCGTTTTCCAGGACTACTCTGCATCAACTTTGTCATAAGTCTAGTGTCAATGTATGCACGGTCTATTTCTGTACGTTATTCCATTCCATTGTTCTGTTTGTAGATATTTTCAATAATTCTAAATTTAACTTTATAATGAGTCTCATTATCCAGTGGTTGAATTTTCCAATTTTGGTCTTCTTCAGCATTGTGTTATTTATTGTTTATCGTTTGCATATCTATGCAAATTTTGGAATCAGCTTGTCAATTTCCACCTTTAAAAAACTGCAGGGAGTTTTGGGGAGGCGTGGCATGGAGGGAATACATTGAATTATGGATCGACTTATTGAGTCTTTAAATCCTTGCTCAGGATGTAGACCTCTTATTTAGGGCTTCTTTAATTTATCTCGGTGAAGTTTTCTGTTTTTTTTGTTTTGAGGTCTTACAGATCCGTTTTACATTTATTCACATGTTTATGATATTGGAGGCTAGTGAATTATTTACACATATTTTTTTTAACATATTTAAACATAATTTAGAAATTATTTGGGTAATACAGAGAAATACAATTGATACTTGTATATTGGCCTGCTGTCCAGCAACCGTGCTAAATTCATTTGATTTCTTTTGGATTTTTTCAAATACAATTATGTTGTCTGTGACTAATGACATTTTTATTTCTTCCTTTTTAGTCTTTATTCCTTTTATTTCTTTTTCTTGTATTTTTGTACTGTCTAAGACCTCTAGTACAGTATTGAATAGAAATGGTGAGAGTGGATAAGCTTGCCTTTTCCCAGTCTCAGGAAGAAAGCTTTCAATACTTCACCTTTACATATGATGTTTGCAGTAAATTTTTTGTAGATATCCTGTAGATGACTGCAGGCAGTTCCCTTCTATTCCTAATGTCCTAAGAATTATATCCTAAATGTTGAATTTTATCAAATGACTGATTTTGTTGTTTTTGCTGCTCAAATTGTTTCAGCTTTGACCACTGGAAGCTGTTTCATTTGGTTCCTGTGTCCCTATGACACACGTGTGGGATTGGTTTGTTTGTTTTGTGTGTAATTTCTTACATTCTAGAATTATATAATGCCTCAGGCTCATCTCGTATATTTCCTGCCCCAGTCCTAGAATTGGCCATTTCTCCAGGGAGCCAGCATTACACATATTCTGCATCTATATTAAGCTAAACATGAGTTTATACTTGCGTGTCTAACTCTAAACCATGAGGCATGGCTCATTCCAATCTCGTCCCCTTGCTTATCTGTAAATTCCCACTCCAGCAGTGAGAATCCTGGCTTCTACTATTTAGCCATCCATTTACTTAATTGTTCAATTCCAGCATATATGTAGAATTAACCCATACGTACATGGGAAACAACTTTATACACCAGAGTACGGTGTTTCTGTGCAGCTCATTTTGCCTTTAGTCTCACAGGCTCCACTCATTCCCAAAGTTACTTAGCAGCTTTTCCATCCACCCCCTCTGTGAGGTAGCTTTGCACATTAACTGTATGTGACCCTCCCTCTTACCTCTGAATCCTTGCAGCCGTGATCTCTATAGTTTTTATTGTCTCTACAGTTTTGCCTTTTCCAGAATATCGTAAAATGGAAACCAAACAATACGTACCCTTTTCAGACTGGTTCCTTTTGCTTAGCAATATGCATTAAGGTTCATTCATGTCTTTTTGTGGCTTTATAGCTCTTTCTTTATTGCTGAATAATGTCGTGTTGTGTGGATGTGTTCGTTTTTTAAATTCATTTGGCTATTGAAGGACATCCTGATTGCTGGCAGTTTTGGGTGATTAGGAACAGAGCTGCTGTAAACATTTGCGTGCAGTATCTTGTATGTACACTAAATTTTCAAATCACTTGGGTAAATAGCTATAAGCACGATTGCTGATTGTATGGTGTTTAGCTTTGTAAGAGTCTGCCAAACTGTCTTCCAAAATGGCTATGCGATTCGCGTTCCCACCCACCAAAAATGAGAGTTCCTGTTGCTCCGTATGCTCATAAGCATTTGGTGCTGTCAGTTTTTTGGATTCTAACCATTGTAATAGATATGCAGTGGTATCATTTTTTAAATTTGTAATTACTTAAAGACATTTGATGTTGAGCATCTTATATGCTTATTTGCCATCTGTGTATCTCCTTTAATGAGATTTTCAGATATTTTGCCCATTTTTAAATTGGGTTGTTTGTTTTCTTACTCTTAACATTTAAGAATTCTTTGTATACTTTGGAAACAAGTCTTTTATCCAGTATGTGTTTTATAAATATACTGTCTGCAGCCTGTCTTCATTTTCTTAAGAGTGTATTTTGTAGAACAGAAGTTTAATCTTAATGAATTCCAACTCAATTTTTTTATGGGTTGTGGTGACATTTTCTAAAAACTCATTGCTAAACCTGGGGAATCAGAGGTAGTTGCCTAGCTGAGCAAGTTATATGTGTCTGTGGGTGGGGGGTGGGAGGGGAAGCAGAGGGAAAGTGAAAATCCAGGGTTCAGCAGCTTCTTATACGGACTTTCAAATAATCATTCTTCTTTCAAGGCCCTGGCCTTACCCTTCAGCCTTTCAGAAGTATCAGGTCCCCTCATTTCTGAAGCTGTTGCTGTTGTTGGCTTCCTCCTAAATAGGAGGATGGGATTGACCTACCTTTGCTCTGCTAGGTTGGTTATCACTCATCCATCTGTTTTCCATCTTCCAAAATTTTGTTGACGCATCCTTTGTCATTTGGAATCCCCTCTAGTTTTCTTTACCCTGATGAGTATATATGGTTTCTAATCATTTACTTTCATTTTAGTGGTGTTTAGAAAAGGGAATGAAGGTAACATGCATTTAACCAGCTGCCATATTTAACCAGCTGAATTCTGAATTTTTTTTAACTTATCTATTTTTATTTTTTAAGCAAACGATCTGATTTACAACTATGTAAGTTCGGAACCCTGGGAATACTGACCAAATCTGTGCTAAATTTCTTTGTCTCCATTTCTTACTGATTTTTATTATGTACCCTTTATAAGCATCCAAAATAGCCATTGATGGAGATTATTTTAGGGTGATATGTCTTCCCAAATTGTACTTTGTTGTACCATTAAGTGTTTGGGAGAGTGTCATATAATATCAGACACATTGTTAGAAGATAAACATAAGGCAAACTTATTTTTTTAATGAAAAAATATTGAGGGGAAAAGTGCACCTGACATTCGGGAATATATGGACGATACAAGACAGTACTAGACCAGTAGGGAAGATAAATTAGGGGAGAAGTAACTAAGATAAATATGGTAAGTGTGTATGAGATTGAACAAAGGAGATTAGAGAAGCTTCAAAAATACAAAGAGTTGAACAGTGTTTCATGGATTTTTTTTTTTTTTTAGGTGAAAAATTAGATAATTTCCAAAGCTGGAGCTGAATCGAATGTTAAATAATGGCAACAGGTGACTTAAAAAGAAGCTTACGGAACCTAGAACAAGTGCTTCGCTCGCTAAATTATCCTAGAGAGGTGGATTGTATAGGGTGAGCTACAATATCAAACTTCTTTGTATTATTTTCAGTAATGATGTGAGGTAATGCTTGACATGAGGGGAGTATCTAAATAAAAATCCAGATTTTATCTGGGTCCTTTAAATTTTTTCCTTGAAATGACTAAGGTATTTTAGAAAGCAGTTAGGAAGGAGTTTGTTTCTAAGTAGGAATTAATGAAAAATTCCAACTCAAGAGATTTAAAACAATTTTTAGAAGTAGAAGCACAATATTGTTAGAATCAAGTGTGGTCTCTGTACAACGTTTAATCTCATTGAAGTGTAATGGATTTCATTAGTTCTGTAATTTACCACCCTCGCACATTTAGTTGGGTGGTATTCCTTTTTGATTTGGAAGATTCTAGTTAATAGATTTCTTATGACAATTTATACCATGCTTGAAGATTGTTATTAAGCTATCTCACTTAAACCTTTTGCTTTAGTTTCCACTTTCCAAATGTGACTTATTCGCCTTTGTAGAATGTCGCAAGGTACATTTCTTCTCTAATTCTGCCAACCTAATACGGTACTCCCATCATCCTCTTATCGTTTAATACCTCTTTTTCTTCCTCCCTGGGATGGCTGACTGGTTAAATGTTCCCCCCAGTAGAATGCAGCCTGACATCTGGGGCTTTTGTTTAGTTCACTGCGGCTAGAACTGCCCACATCTAGAACTGCCTGGCACATCTTAGAAGCTAATTAGACATTTATTCAATGACTGTGTCGAGGGACAAGTCCAGATTAGGCATATGTTCAAGTAGTGAGTGAAACTGGGTTGGTTTAACCCAGTAGAATCCTAGATAGTCTTGTCAACTAGGGAAAGCTAACCAAGAGAAGGCTGCGAGTGAATGGATAGTGAGGAGACTAGGGAAAGTTTAGCTCTGATGACTGTTATTACGAGCATCATATGTGAGAAGCAGAAGGCATTCCCTAGTCTGCTCCCACAGTGTGTACCAGTCATGTATTGGTTTCTCAAAACAGGGAAATCTCTACTATCCAGACTGGCAGCGGCTGAATCAGTTTGAGTAGCCAAGTTTTCTTCTTCCCACTTTAAGTATTAACATTTTAAAAGACATTTTGCATAGGAATAATTCTAAAATATACTGATGATTCTCCTGTCTTCTGAATACAGCATTCAAACATTTGATTTTCTTATTGACCCAAGAGTATCATTAAGAACAAGTTTACATTATCTTATAAGATAGTAATGTCTGCAGGGTTTATTGAGACGGGCAGTGCTACCTGCTGCTGCTTCAGATTGCTCTCCCGGATCCGACACACACACATACACATACAAATACACCCTCCGCGTATGTTGATTCTTTATACTTTTTGCCATTTAAAAATTTTTTCCTGACATCTGCTGTTTTTCGTGTTGGCCTGTCAGTTTATAATATCTGTTTCTCTTACTGTTTCTAGTCTAAGTCCTTAGAAACTAAGTAACCAAGATTTTTGAGATTGTTTAACATAAGAGGTATTAAATGCAGA
Organism: Balaenoptera ricei; assembly: GCF_028023285.1. NCBI lineage: Eukaryota > Metazoa > Chordata > Mammalia > Artiodactyla > Balaenopteridae > Balaenoptera > Balaenoptera ricei. The sequence continues at coordinate 7,149,660 of NC_082644.1, forward strand.
CCTGGCTGTTTTCTATTCATAATGTGGATAAAATGGACACATTTTGCTCTAAAAAAGTACTTTTTCATTTCCTGTTTTGAACTGTCTTACAGAGAGACAAGGTTGCTAGAGCAGTTTTGTCATTGGGTAAATTATAATTTTACCCATAAACATAAAAGAGAAACAATTTATGTCTGTCCTGCAAAAAACAAAATATAATCTTATCGTATTTGTTCTTATCGTATTGAAAAAAATTGGGCAGGGATGGGGAGATTTATGTATATGTTTGAATTTTGTGGAAAACAAATGTTCTAAGTAAGTACCTTATCGCATCAGTTGAACAAATACTTTCTGTGCCTTGTGAGAGAATCAGTGAAGGCACTTCTCCTTGAGAAACAAGATCTGTGTGTGGAGACAATAGACAACAGTACAAGGCAGAGCATCAGGTGTCAGATACTGAACACCTGGGGAGTCGTTCTGAGAGAGATCCTTGTGGATCAGAAAGATGGCTTCATGGGAGGCTTGAGATTTGACTGATGATTCATAAAGAATGAATGACAGATAACAGAAGAGTAGGATACCTTTCTAGGCTGGAGGAATTAGCGTAAGCTAATAAGGTAGATTCCAAATGGGCCTGATGTCAGGGGAAGATAGTAAACTGGTCAGCTTAGTCATAGTTGATACCTTTTCCAGCCCTGTTTTCCTCATCCGTAACTTAGAATTCCTAATATTTTCCCTTTGCCTTTGTGATAAAGAGCAAGTGAGGTAATGTGAGAAGTGTTTGCAAAACCATAAAGCCTACTTGTGTACTGTAAGGCCGTACATTTGCTATATTAGTAGGAGAAAATGGACAAGATCGAGTAAGGCTAAGCTTTGGAAAATCAATAAATACTGTGGTAAATAGACTGTTGGTACTAAAGAGTTTTTGTTTCATAGTTAATTTGCCTACACTGGTTTAGAGTAGGGGATGGAATCTAAAGGGTCTTGTGCATCACCTAATTATTATGGCTATTGTGTTAAATTATGAGTTTTTGACAGCATTTCTTTTATTTCCCTGATTATCCAACTTTGTGGAATTAAGCTTATTAAAAATCTTTTTCTGTTTTTCCTGACAGTTTGGTAAAGGGAGACACAGCAGCCTCTCTGCCCATCATCAGCTATTCCCTTACCTCATATTCACCTTATGTAGCAGAACTTCTGGTGGACTCCAATGTAGAGCTCATAGCAAAGAATGACTTACGCTTCATAGATACCGTCTACAAGGTATTTTGAATTTATGAAACAATAATTCTTTTAGAAGTCACTGAATGGTTTTCTTAAGGTTAATGTTATTATAACTCAAATATATGCCGCATACATAGTTGACAGAGTATTTTCAGATACATTTATCTCATGTAAATGCTGTCCCTGTTATAATCAAGATGCAATTCAAGGGCTTCCCTGGTGGCGCAGTGGTTGGGAGTCTGCCTGCCAATGCAGGGGACGCGGGTTCAAGCCCTGGTCTGGGAGGATCCCACGTGCTGCGGAGCAGCTGGGCCCGTGTGCCACAATTACTGAGCCTGTGCGTCTGCAGCCTGTGCTCCGCAACAAGAGAGGCCGCGATGGTGGGAGGCCCGCGCACCACGATGAAGGGTGGCCCCCACTTGCCGCAACTGGAGAAGGCCCTCGCACAGAAGCGAGGACCCAACACAGCCATAAATAAATAAAATAAATAAATAAAGATACATGAAATTGCTAAAATTAAAAAAAAGAAGATGCAATTCAAGTTTGCTGTATGTTTCATACTCTAATAAATATGAGGACTGGTAATTGTCATTGGGTATCATATCATTATCAATCATATTGGTTATCATATCATTGGTATCATATCATTGGTTAACCATGTCATTGGTTTTTATATCACACTTTAGTAAAATTTGGTATACTGGCAGAAGTTAGAGAGAATGTGGTTTTAGTGAGTAAAGTTTGTGGTTCAGAAAACTGTGAGTTAATTTAGTTGTTTATAAGAAGGAACTACAACTTATGTTGGAACAACTTGTGTTCCTTGAGGTCTGAAACCATGTCTTATTATCTACTCTAGTACCTGCACTTGTACTATATGTATCCTGAACTTAATCTCATGTTTGATTTTTCAGAACTCTACTTTGTATCATTAATTTTTGCTCATGTACTGTGGTTTTCTTAACCTTTTTAAAAAAATAGTAAAGTCCATTTATCAAATCAAATCTTGATTTTTGTCTTCTTTAGGTAGAGTTTGATGAAATGGTAGCCTTTAAATATAGTCTGTGTTTAATCTTCCCTTTCTTTGTCTCTCACTTCAGAAAGCTTCCATGGAAGCCTGAGAGACACTTCTAAGAAATCCCAGGGTCCACAGAGTAGGTTTTGAAAATTACTGGTTTAATCTGTATCTCTCATCTTATACATGAGAAATCGAAACTCAGTAGCGTACCAGCTTGTCTAAAAATCAAGTCATGATTTCTATAAACAAATAGAACTGTGATTTTCTGATATCTGCTATAGTAATCTTGTTCAGCAAGCTAAGGAGTTGTTTTTTTTCTTTTTTAGTACCTGTGAGGCTATTTGAACTTTTTATATCTTTTTCTGTCTCTCTGGACAGCTATCTATACTCTGGTACATCCCTAGCTAACTGTTTCCTACCTGTTCTCCTACCTGGTCAGGACTCACAGCACCCCTACAGGTTTCTTTAGTGCCCGATATATAATGGCTTAATCCTCTCCTCTCTCCTCTCAAAAATGGCAGTACATCCCTGACCAGGTGGTCGTTTATAATTTTGGATTTTTGAAAGAAATTGCTCCCAATTATTACATTGATCTGTTTCCTCTTTACAGCTTCTTCGTAATCAATTTAATTATAAACCAATCTTGACGAAAAAGCAGTTTCTCCAGTGTGGATTTGCAGAATGGAAAATCCAAATTATATGTGATATTTTGAATTGTGTGATGAAAAAGCACAAGGAGTTGAGTGGTCTTGAGAAGGTAATTTTATTAATAGATTTTAACTTAGGCTAAGCTGCTATATTTTAATGTATAAAGTCAATACCCTAGTCAGCAAATGAATGCATAGTGCAATTACTGCGCTATTCACAGGTTTGGGTAACCTTACAATGCCTGATGTTTGCTTTAAATACTAGTGACTTGTATTTGCACACTTGTGACTTGGAGCTACTAGTCCTAAACTAATAGTTCACACATAATACATTTTCATCACTTTGTAATTTTCAAAAGACGTGTCGTCTCATTAGACTCGGCATTATTTGGCAGTCACATTTCATATGAAGATTTAAGTGATAGAGTAATTTAATATATACATCATGCTTTCCCACACAATTTATGACATCTTAATACCTTTTTTTTAGACTCCATCACAACAAAGGAAAAAAATCAGTTCTGCTAAGTCAGAACCTTGTTCAAGCGCTGAGAAGACATCAACTGAACCTGTGGGCATTGACGTCACTGGCAGGTTTATGACTTCAGGAAAGGTGGGAAAATACAAAGAGAATGTGTCATGTAGTGTTAAGAGTTACCTACCTAGCCAATCCAACGTAGAAGGTTCACTTTTCTGACTAGCATCTGGTAAAACATTCTGCTTAGACATTAGAGTGTAAGGATCTTTAACAGTGCATATCATATATTATCTGGGAACATTCCTAAAGTTATGAGAAGAGAGTAGAAACATACAATTGAACAGGCTTTCTCTTTATATTTCTAATCTTTAATTCTGCCTCTTGCGGTCATGAACCTTTGCACTGAATTACGTATCTAGTCTTCCTAAAGACCCTCCCTTTACTTACAGTGATAGGTCATGATTTACATACATTCATATTTCTATACCAGGACCGTGAATTATCCAATGATTGATAGTTCCTTAAATCTATAATCGGGTTTTGGGGTAGTGTTTTGAATATTTTCTCTTTGGTGGTAGATATCTTCCCTGCCCTTGTCTGCTTCAAGCACCTGTGGCTGAATGAGTCCAATGCCTTTAGGGATAGTTTTTCCATCTCCAAGGGAAAATGAAGCCAAAATATTATTTTATAATGGTAAATATACTTTCAGCTGTCTTCCACCTTGGGCAAGCCCTTTGAGATTGAAGGATAGACTACCAGATGAATAACTGATGTGTCATTAGATAAAGGAATGTGAGTATTTTTTGGCTGAAGTAAAATCTAGGGAATTATTTTTCCCCAATTCAAAATATGAGTTATATAAACAGAATCTGTGAAGATATTTATACTTTATGCCATTATAAAAAGTAGTGACATTTAACTGTAAGAAAAAAGCTCTTATGTCAGTAACTTTAAAAAAAAAATATGCTGGTTTTGCTCCAGGTGATGAGGGCAATATGAAAAGGAATGTAAGTGTCTTGTATCCTTTCCCAACTAGAATTGATCTAAACAGGGATTTTCTTATACTGATTTTTTTTATATTCCTTGTGCTTAGCACAGGATTAGGTCCATTGTAAGGACTTACTAAGTATGAGTTGATAGAACTGAATGCATTTTTCAATCTTCTATTTCAGTATGGGGACTGAGGGGTGATCTAAATTGTCCTAACAAAGGAAGATACAAACTTTGAAGACATTAGACTTTTTAATTTTCGTAAAATAATGTTTCCTTTGTTATCCATCAAAATTTTGTAAATTACATCAAATTCTTAATTCTCAGAAATCTGAATAGTTATTAAAAGTATTCCAGTTGAGAAAAGTTGGAGTAGTAAGTGCATTCCTTTGTTTACATGAAAAACTGAGTCAATACTGAAGCAAGTTGTCTCCTCCCCAGTGCCTTCTCTGGGGTGGTAGTTGTGACTTCTTTGTCACATGTGCTGAGTTCATGTTCATATGCAGATTGCCCATAGAAAAGGAAGCAGGCAGAAGAGTCCTATGTAAATGCGGTTTGACCTGGTGCCTTTACTCTCAGGACTTTCCCTTAGTTTGAATTGTTATTGACAGTCTTATGTTTTGTGGTTTGTTTAACAGAAAAAAAAAAAAAATTGTAATGAGTCCTACTCATAAAGCCAGTTCTTGATTATCTACCTGTGAATAGTGTGTTAACTTTTTAAAAATAACTTCTTCTTATGGAACATTTCAAACCTGTACAAAAGTATCCATTCTGTGATTCAGCAATTTGTCAACGCTTTGCTAATCTTGTTTCATCTTAATTGTAACCACTTTTCCCAACATCTTTTCTCCCAAACCTGAAACCATTTGAAACAAGTCCCAGACATCACTGAATAAATATTTCAATATTTTTGTAAAATATAAGAATGCTTTTTAAAAATCATGACCACAATTGTATCATCACACCTAAAATAATAAGTTTGTAATATTTGGTATATGCATATGTGGTAATTTAAACTTCTGTAAATCTTAAATGGGAGATAGGATGTTTCTTTTGAAAAATTACTACGTGTATGTTTAAAATAATGGTGGAGAACACGGAAGCATCTCTGACATGTTTTTCTCTGTGCAGAAGAAAGCTGTGGTGATCCGGCATCTGTACAATGAAGATGGTGCTAACATTCCTGAAGATACAGTAACAGATGTTAATGAAGCATTTGATATTTGTGACTTAAAGGCTGCTGAAATAAAGATTCCTGAATTACAGGTTCCTGAAATTAAGTGTGAGCAGCAAGTAAGAATCTGGGACTTCTTTAACAGATGCCAATATTTCTTGCTTTGATATACATGATTATTTCAGATCTAATCTTTGGAACATTTCTAGCCTTTTGAATTATTGATCATGACATGTTACCTTTGTTACCATTACTTAAGAATCAATAAGTCTTACTGAATATAATTCAAAAGATATTATTTGCTGCTTATGTTTAGGGTACTAGGAGAGATGTCATGGGTAATGCAAAGATGAATAAGACATAGGACTTGGCTTCGAGGAATTGACAGTCTGGTGAGAGATAGAGATATACTACTTTGTTTAGTGAAGGTTCTTTATCACCTCTTCCCCATATTGATGAATGGAAAAAAATGGTGCATTACCACCTTTTCATTTTCCTTTTGGGGCCCTTGCTGTCCTTTGCTCTCTCTCTCTCTCGGGATATCATTGCTATTACTTTGTTGCCACAGACCCCATTATAGTGTCTCGTCTCTACTGCTTCTGTTAAAACTTCTTTTTCTGTCCGTCTTCTATGTCTTGTGACTTCTATACATGTTGGTATACAGTTGGCATTTAAAAACTACCAGATGACCATTAGGCTTACTTCCTGTTTATAGCAAACGGAACAATCTCATTTCTCGGTCATTTCCTCTTAGCTTTCTGCTAGATCTAGTTATAAGAAGCTAGTTACTTACAGTTTTATTGTACAAACTGATACTGTTCTAAGAGCTTTATGCAAATTAATCCATTTAATCTTACAAGACCCAAATGAAGTTGGCACTCTTGTCATCTTTTTTTTTTTAATTTAAGGAAATTGAGGCATCGGGCATCTTGCAGGAGCTAGTTTAAGTGTCCAAGGTGCCTGCTCCAGAAGTAGCACTCTTAACTCTCATGCTGTCCTGCCTGTTGTAACTATTGAAACAACACGTGGAAATGGGAATACACTGAATTATGGGAATTTTAATCTGCGTAATATTTTTAATCTTTCTAATCATTCTAGGATACAGAAGTCAATCCTGAGATTATTGCACTACAGACTATGCTTGCTGAATGCCAAGAAAAGCTGAAGAAACTGACTTGCATAGAAAGTAGATTAGAATCTTTGGAAGAAAAAATGAAAGGGAAAGTGATGGTGAATGAAAAAACCTGGGCTGATCTTCTAAGTCGTGTCACTCTTCTTGAAACAGAAATGCTTTTATCTAAAAAGGTATTTTCTTTCCTTTACATTTATAGAATATCTCAAGATACAATAAAGTAATTCCTTTGTTCATTATTATTCTCTTATTTGGAATGTTAAATAAGAGAATACTTAGGTAATGGGAAGTGTTCAGTTGGGATGAAGTCCTGTTTAGGAACACCCTGTTTGGTGATGGTTGTTGTGACTATTGCTTTTCTCTTCATCAAATAAGATAGTCTGACAGACTTGTAAGCTGAGCTTTTAGAGACAGTTACGTCATTTCTGGTCCTAGTCTGTCTCTCCTTCCTAGAAAGTTAGTAGATTCAAGTTTTCTCTCTCTTTCCACATTTAAAAGATCATTTTTTATATGTAGGGATATTTATGTTTTGCTTGTAAATAAAATAATCAAAAGTAAGTATTTATTATGTCATCTATATATTTTATGCTTAGCAGTAAGAGCATAAAATGAGAACATATCTTTTTATTTTATTCTAAATACTAAACTGTATCATTCCAGAATGATGAATATATAGAGTTTAATGAGATGAGTGAAGACTGTGCTTCTAGTAGCGACATGGATAGTCTCAGTCCGGGTAAGTTCTTGGCGTACTGGAATTGGTGATACGGTAAGGAGTTTTCACAAAAACGGTTTTATAGTATTTGGTCATTTTAATTATCCTCAAACCTTATTTTTTTAGAAATTGCAAAGCTCCTAAAAACAAAGAAAATATCAAACTTACAGACTATAAGTCAAGGATTGCTAGAAAAGCCAACTTACATGTCTTACATGTAGTAGTTGAATAAATTCCAGTGTACAAAATTGCAAACTTTTAGAGATGTTTTACTCTTTTAATTGCAAAGTGCTTTAGAATAATAAATGGACCTCCAAAGTTTCTAATTTAGACTTAAGTAGTAACTTTTGCATATGTAAATAATATATGTAAGAGAAAAAAAAACACATTTGTCAGTAACCTGTAAAGTGTTACAAACCTCTTGCATTTCAACAGTTCACTGATGGTAATAAAATGAGAAGGACCTAAAATTAAGACAAATCTTCTCTGTGTCACTTAACCTCACTAGGCTACTGACATTTTCATTGTGACGGAGCAGCAGGGATAAGATTTCTGAGCTGCTTTTCAGTTAAAGCTTTAATTTTTTTGATTCTTATACTTTTCGAAAAGGCAAAGGTCTAAATTTTGTCGTGTTTGTAATTAAATCATATTTGCAGAAGAGATATTTTGTCCAGTTGAGAATTCATAATGAAGCTAAATTTTAAAATCTGTGGGTGTTTAACCTCATTAAATCTTTCAGCTACTATGTGTATAACAATTTAACAACAACACATTGTAGTGGTAACTACGGGCCTGCACTGTTCCAACTGCGATAGTAAAACATTTACTTCTCAAAGCAAGATAAGTGCTATTATTATCCATACTTTACAGATGAGGAAGAGAGATTAAATAACTGCCAAAGGCCACACAGCTGTTGAACGATGGGACATGTTTGAAAAGAGGCAAATTAGCTTTGACGTTTTCTCTTCAACACTACATATTCAGTGCACGTGCCAGTTTCATTGCACAGAAAACAAGTTCAATAATTAGGTTATTAAATATAATTATTTGACATGCTGCTTCTGGCAGTAGATTTATTATAGACTACAAATCAGATTTGGTAAAAGTTGACTCTTTTCCATTTATCCTTCATTCATTACTCAACAAATTTCAAAGCTCAACTCTAAGATCCTTGAGAGCAAGAACTTTATCTTATGGTCTGTCTAGCATAATGTCTGTGCTTCTGTCACCAGTATCTATCTGTATATGGTAGAAATCAAGTTTTTATGCATTGAAAGAATACTGAAGCCTGCTATTTGCAAAACACTGCCTTTTCCAAGTTCGATTTCACCTGTTTGGGCTTAGTACTTTTTAAATAACAGGTTACAGAACATACTTTTAACACATTAGTCCTATGCTAGGACTTAACAGTGATGAGCAGATAGACCACTATCTGAAATGGATTATAGATTATGAATGAGTTGAATACCTAGTCGCAAAAAATGTATAATCTGACCCGGATCAGTTGAGTCAAATTTATAAAGCCTGACACATTACACCTTACCTCTCCATGCTACCTGGAAGCAGAGGGTTTGAATTCCTTTTGATGTTGAGAGCGACAGTTCACCAGTCTGATCTGAGGATCATGTTAAGTTGGGAATGCTTTTGGTGAAGTTCATGCCCATTAGTAAGTAGAGGAATGGAGCAAACAGGCAAGAGAAGGAGACAGGAGAGACTGTGGCTCCATGAGAGACCAGAGTTCTCATGTGCTAACACTTTGTTCCCTGACTGAGGTTGTCTGTGTAGGCTTACAGTTAAACTACGTAAACCAGTTTAAATGGGTACCTGATTTTTTTTTTTTTTTTGGGCCTTGTTTTTGCAGCCAAATGTACCGTGGACTAAAAACATAGGGCTTATGGGATTGTTTGGACAGGAACTTGTCTTCTCTGTGATGTTCTGTATTCAATTCGATGGTAGGAAAGACTTGCCATCATTTTGTTGAATAATATCAGGATACTGGAAATGGAAAGTTGTTCAGTTCTTTAGAGTAATAAATCTGTGAACCTGAATTTTAAGCAATTTTTTTCCATACATATCAACTCAGGGTAGAATGTTTCCTGATTTTTAGGAAGTACATATAGTCAGTTTTACTAATAGTTGCCACCATTTTAAGAAAAGAATATACACGGATCAGTAGCTTATGTAAAAATACATTAACCTGCATATTCAATTGATTGCTATCATGATAAAGATAATATTACTTTTTGTGATTTTTATTGACCAGTTTTTAGCATCCAGATCTCCATATGCAGGTCATTATCCTAAAAGAATATTAAAAACTCATCTAGACCATAGGCATTTTATATTGAGATGTTTACATTTCTTCCCTCTATACATACAATTTTAGATATTTGACTCTACTATGAAAGGAAATGGTAACCTAAAAATTAATTTCTCCACAGATAGAAAAAGCAAAGAGGAAAGGCAAGCAAATATTCCTTTGTCCTCTGGTTATAGTATGGTATCATCCGATTCAACTCCCAGAGCCTCAACTGTTAATTACTGTGGTTTGAGAGAGATTTCGGAGGTAAGAAGAACTGACAACTACTTAGGTGATTTCCTTTGTAAGGTCAGGAGAACGAGCAAGCATTAGATTTAGTTGTAGAAGCCACGGGCAAGAAAAATAGTGAAGCTGTAAATCTTAATCTCATAAAAATTCTTTGTGATAAATAAACGGTACTTAATGCAATGTTTTAGACTGTGTTTTATATGTTCACGGTCCTTCTTTGATTATGGTTTACTTTGAGAAATGGCCTAAATTTGTTGCTTTTTAAATTAAAGGAAACAACAATCCAGAAAATGGAAAGGATGAAAAAAATGTAAGTAACAGAAAGGGGCACCAGAAGTTCATTTCTCTATAGGGAATCGTGTTGGATTACAATATATAAAGAACGTGCATGTGTGTTTCAAACCTTGAAGGCCTCTCAATCAGGTGTGGAATTTCCTTCAGGACTCCAGTGGATAATAAATCCACCTCCAGTTATGTGTTTGTGAGACGAGTCACTGTTTTTGTTTCCAGCAAGTGATGTAAAACATTGTTAATGGAATTAATTGCAGATTAAAGAGTGCAGTGATCTTTTTGGTTGATAGTTAATCAAGAAGTTATCTATTTTTGATAACTACTTTATCAAAATATTAAATTGTGTATGTAGATGGATGGTTTGGAGACATTTTAAGTATTGTGAAAGTATTGCTAGTCCTTTTCAGAAAATTGTTGGTATGGTAGTACTAAATATGATACTTTTATCTAGTACAAATATGAAATTACATGATTTTTTTAAAGAACAGTTGAAAGAAAATATGAAATGAAATTGTGTAAGATTATCATGCAGCCTGCTACTTTAAAAGACTATAATTTTTTTTTTTTTGGAAATTTGAGATGTGCTGAAATAACTTATGCTTCAAGAATTAAAGACGCATAATTGACTCTAGTTGTTTTTCCTCCCCTTCTGGCCATAGTATACTTATTAACAGTAACTACCTATAAATAAGCAGTGAAATTTATTTAAGGCTCAAAAGCATAACTGCAGCAACCTAATTCCTATGCGTCACTATGAATTTGTTATTTACTTAATATATTATTTACGTATTATATTCCAGGTTTGAAGAAACTGCAGAGTTACTGAAATGTCCAAATCACTAATTATAGAATTTTCTGCATGAACTTCTCTAGGACTTTGGCTCCTGTACATGTTGTATATCTTTAAGAGTTCTCTCTGCAATTTTAGTATACTGTAATATTTTTATTAGAGTTTGAATTCCATTTGGTATATTAGCTTTTTCATTCAATGTTGAATAAATACGTAAATATTTTTGTGCTGTGATTATACCGCTTTACTGTTTTACTATTCTTAGGAAAACTTAGGTGCCAATACATTTCTTTTGCAGCGTGAAGTCATTCCAGCACTGTATTTTTGTGTTGACATTTGTTGGCAGCGTACTAAGTAGTTTTTTAAAGTACAGGCTTGAGGACCGTGGTTTACATCCGGTTGGAAACACTCCACCTGGGACTTGCATATTGTCCCCAGGAGGCTCTCGTACATACCATCTTGCCATCTGTACTGACGAATATCTTGCAGTGAAAAGTTAAATATGCTCATTGAGACTGAAATACAGCGAAAATACAGCTATTTCACGCTCAGTCAGAAGGCAGCAACACGTTTGCAGTTAACGTTGAGGAAGTTAGGGCATGGTTCTCCTTTTGTATTTGAAAGCAGGCTGGACAGTGGTGAAAATGGGCCGAGTATTTTAGTGCTCTACTCCGTAACACATTTGAAGAGCAGCAGCTCAGACCCAGATGGTGGCCATTCCTGTGTTACAAGATACACCGTGAGGGTTTTTTTGTTTCTTGTTTTTTTAAATGATGGGAAGTTATATGTCTTTCTAGAGAGAGAAAGAAGTCTTAGAGGAAGTTACATTAAGAGAAAAATGAAATTCATTTTAAAATACTAGATAAATTCTTTTATTTATTCCTATGTTTATATAAATGTAATTTGATATTTGTCACCTATGAAACATTAATAGTAAGTTAAAATTCTAAGTAGAGATAACTTTTAAGAAGGCATTTTTAATATTCTACTACAGGTACATGTGTAGTCGTCATACTTTAAAATTATGAACTTTTGAAGTTAGCATACAGCTTTGAATTTAGTAGTTTCAGTAAACATTTCTAGAATTAATGAATCCAATTAGCTTTATTTTTCCAATTGTAAAAAAATTATAAATCAAGAGATTACAAAAGAAACTACTTTGTCAATTAAACTTCTAAAACTTCAGCATCAGCATGGAGTTGTAGCACCACCTTGTGGTTTACATGCCAGTATTTTACCTTTTATTAAGATATGTGATTTCCCGTAAAACATAGGATCATATTTTCCCTTTTGAAAAACTCAATTCCAATTTTAAAAAGAAGTGGTTTTGAAATTTTCTTTTTTGTACAAGAGAGAAGAAAAGATCATCTTCTTTTCTCACGGTCTCTTTTTCCCCTCCCTCTCCTTTTTCCTTTATGTTAGTGTACATATATACCAATTAGATGATTTTAAACATTTTAAATTTCCTGATATACATTAAGTGTGCCAAGTATAAGTTTCTATTGAAAATACAGTAAAAGATGTCTTATATTATCTAGTGGAAATTTGGAATCCAAATTTTTTTCATACTTTTATCTAACAACTTAAACAGGAACTAATGACATCAACACATAACACCACCAGACATTTATACTTACAAAGAATCTCACTCTACTACTTTGACAACATAATCTTTGGGGAAAAAGAAAGCAAATTTGACTTCACTGAAGTTGTTGAAGAGAGAGCAATTATTTATTATTCTAACTCTCTTAGAAATAGTAGAAAAAATTTTCCCTCTTAGGTAATTAGTAGTTGGTAACCACAGACCAGCCCCTTTTGATTAACTTGAAGGTCTTGAGAAAGTAAGGGAGGGGGGTCCTGGAGAGATTTGGAGCTACATAATTAAACCCGTAGTTAACTGGAATTTTCACTAACTCCATCCCCTTAATTCTCCCATAAGTGGGATGAAAGGTAATGTATTATACTGCCCACGAAGGCGTCAGCAGCTGGTGCGGCCCTACTTGTACTGTGCGCTGTGAATACAACTGCACAGAGGTCAAATAGAAACACTAAGAATGCGTAAGGTGAAGTAAGAAGAAGTAAAGTCAACTGTATGAAAATTCTAGGCAAAGCCAAGGACTATTAAGTTGGAAAAAGTAGTTCTATATTTGTTTGTTTGTTTTACTTTAACGCTTTGTAATGTAATGTTTTAACATGTAATACATTCCCTAAAAAATAAAACTTCAAGCCTTTGGAGCTGCGTTTCACGCTACTCATTCCTCATAGCTTTACATCATTGACAGGCACTTGGGGAAGCGTTAAAGAGCAAAAGAACCCTGTCAGTTTTACAAGCTACAACACTTTTTGAGCTCCAATAACATTATATATTTAATTTTTACTTTTTAATAATCCCAAGGTTCACCTAGTGAAAATGTCAGGTTGTTTATACTACTCACTCAAAGAGTGAAGAAAGCAGTAGCGACACTGAGAATGTGCAGATGTATTGGGGTGGGAGGGGATTTTTTTAAATCCATACTCATTTTATCGTGGTTTTTATTTATTTCTAATACATGTAGGAATGGGTACTGTATAGTATGTATGTCTTATTTTTCTCTGAAGTCCACTAAATCACTAATAGAAATTATTCGATTAAAAAAATTTTTTAATGCAAAGTATTCAACTCAGCATTTTAAAATTAAGAACCAGAGCACTTATTCAATAAGTATCCCGAATGTGTAAGTTATTTGAGTTATACATTATAGATGGGTGTTAAGAAAAAGGAGAGAATCATAATTTTAGTTACCCAGGAAGGTTGAAAGGTGGGGATTAGAGTGATAAGGAGGCTGAATATTTTGGAACACTGACTGGCACCTAGAAAGTCCTAATTTGTAGATATAATCCTTCAGTTCACTTAAATTGCTATGTACTTGGAGTGTAATCAACTTATTAAATCATGGGGCAGAGCTCTTCAATCGTTTGGTGTTGAAATCCTGAAAGACATGTGTCTTGATTGTCTCTGTGGATTGGCCTCTCTTTTTATTTATTTATTTATTTATTTATTTATTTATTTTTGCTGTGTTGGGTCTTCGTTTCTGTGCGAGGGCTTTCTCTAGTTGTGGCAAGTGAGGGCCACTCTTCATCGCGGTGCGCGGGCCTCTCACTATCGCGGCCTCTCTTGTTGTGGAGCACAGGCTCCAGACGCACAGGCTCAGTAATTGTGGCTCACGGGCCTAGTTGCTCCGCGGCATGTGGGATCTTCCCAGACCAGGGCTCGAACCCGTGTCCCCTGCATTGGCAGGCAGATTCTCAACCACTGCGCCACCAGGGAAGCCCTGGCCTCTCTTAAATTGTGCTTTTGCACACTTTCTTTTGCTGAGAGTGACTTCCCCTTCCATCTGGAAAATTTCTGCTTATCCTCTAAGACACTGTACCTTCCTTGGAAAGACTTCTCACAATTACAGAAGCCAGATTATAGTCTCTCTCTTTGCTGCTTTATAGTACCTTGTTTATATTTCTTATTTTTACACCAATTTCATAGCTCTTACTTGTTTATATGAAGTTAATATCCATTACTTCTGTTTTTGAGGGTTTTGGTTTTCAATCTTCCTTCCAATGTTTATTTCCCTTAGTGCCTAGCATTTGTTCAAAGTGGTAGTTAATATTTATCTGGTGGCCAAATTAATATCAAATTATAACGAAATTATAAATTATAATCAAGGTTTCCCGATAAGTAAGATTTTATCAGGTTGAAGCTGTGGTCTGGTCAGTCCTGCTACATCCTTTCTATGGAAGGAATGTATTGACAGAGGAGAGATACAATCAGTACACGTTCTAGACAAGGGTTATCATACCTTATATGTATGCTGATGAATGCATTTAGAATGACGCTTCAGGTGTTTACTAGGTGCCAGTTAGGGTTCCAGGCACTGGCCATAAGCAGAGCACAGGTATAAGCGTGATTCCTGTTCTCCTGAACTAACAGCTGAGCAGGGGAGACAGATAAGCGATAACAGTGTCTAGTAAGTTCTAAAGGGGAACTGTCATGCATCTGAGGAATCTGGGGTGGAGGAAGTGGCGTTAACCTGAGTCCTGAAGGATGAGTGATGGGGCGGGTAGCCAGGGAAGAAGGGGTAAGCAGCAAAACGAGCATGAAAAAACTCAAAGGCTGGAGAGGAAGGCCGCTGGGAAGAAGTTCACTAGGGCTGACATGCAGAGTGTGCGTAGGTGTGGGAGGCGGCGGTACAGCGGCTGAAGATCAGTTTATCCAGGCCCCAGCAGAATACCAACCAGAGCTGGGTTTTTGAAGGATTTGATTTAGCGCTTTGGTATGGAGAATGAATGAGAGGTGGCAGGGCTAGAGGGAGAGGAACCATTTAGGAGACTACTGCAGTAATCTAAGAAAGATGGTAAGCGTGACTCAAATTATGATGGCAGAAGAGATGGAGGGACATAATGGGGTTTGAGAGAATGTATTTTTTCCCTTGACGGCTGTCTTAAATAAGAAGCTCAATAAGTCCAATTTAAGGACTATCCGATTTGGTATCTGCATTGGGGGATGGGGGATGATACCACGCTAATGTTTAGCTTAATACTTTGCCTAATTAGTCCTGGATCTACAATCTTATTAGAAATACAAAATCTTCAGCCTCTCTCCTGACCTACTGAGTCAAATTCTGCATTGCACCGGGAACCCAAAGTAATTTGTAGCGACCTTAAGTTTGAGGAACACTAATTTACATTTACAAAGCTCTTGCTTTGTTATCATAATCAACATTTGGTCTGAGCCTTAAATTCAGATTCTTTTGGGTTGCTTTCATCTAAACACAACCTTTTATAGACCGTGTTCAATATCTTGGACATTTTCCCGTTTGAATGGATGGCTTTAGGCTTTTGAACGCATTCACTGAAATGATTTTTTAAAAGTCAGCTGAATTACATATAACTATGAGTTAAAACATCCTTTCTCTAAAATTAGGTGTAAACTTTGTACAAATTAATGTTTGGTGTCTCATCAGCAGTGGTCCCTCACTAAGCATGTGTGAGACATACCAGTATCTTCTGTTTGAAATATCTGCATGTATGCTGAGAAATTCCCAGTTTTTTACCTTAATTATGTTGCCCAAAGTGTAATGGGCAATCTTCTTCTGCATACGTAGAAACTTTTCAGTATTATGTCACAGAGTCACCTTTTTGAAATCATGGAAAGTGATTATTAGCGATCTATATTTTACACGTAAATTTATATTCAGTGATATATGGTCTTACGAATTTTTTTTTTTTGGCTGCGCCGCGTGGCTTGCTGGATCTTAGTTCCCCAACCAGGGATCGAACCTGGGCCTCTGGCAGTGAAAGTGCCGAGTCCTAACCACTGGAACGCCAGAGAATTCCCTTACGAATGCTTAAAAAAAGAAAAAATTTATTAAGTACAGCCCAATTTGAGAAGTGTTAAAATGAGAGAGGAACAAGGTGCAGATTTAGATTTAAGAAACATATTTAGGAAGCAGTGTCAATAGATGGATCGGGTCTGAGGAGAGGAGAGGAAAGGAAGGTGCAAGCCACTAGGAGTTCATCAACTTTACCGTGTCCTCTTACTAGTCTGGGATCTCATTTGTGTTTTCAGATTCTGTTAAGTGGTAAGTCAGTTGATGTTCAAACTAGAAAATTGAACACCACAGCTGAAGACTTTAATGAGTGTTTAAAATTTGAAAGCTTCTCAGTATTCCATTATTCTTTTCTCAAATTTGCAACTTTCTTGAATCACTGTGTTCTCTTCTACTCTCCCTCTTCACATACTGTGCTGGGCTTTCCACGACCTTACCCATTCTGTTCCGTCCACCTGAAATGCTCCTTACCCCCCTCTCTGTTTCCTGCCCTCTGCACCAGGTCTAGCTTACTTCTCCTCATCCCACAGCTTTCAGATCAAACATAACTTCCTTCCGGTCACATCCCCTAATCCCCCAGCATATTTTAGACTCCCTATGACATACTGTTAAAGCACCCTGTAATTTCCCTGCATTTGAATTTGTACATTATTGAAGCCCTTATTTGCAGTTACTGCATGGGGTCTCTCTTCCCTGCTATGTTTCACGTGAGAAGGGATGTGAGTTTTGTTTACTGATGTGTCCTCCATCCCCAGCACAAAACCTGCTACATAGGACATTCTCAATTCATTTTGTGGTTTGATAGATGAACACTTTAAGACCCCCTCTAACCGCTCCCCCCCATATTTATATAATTCGAAATTGGAGGCAACTTTTACTGATTTCTAAATCCGACATCCTAAATTAATTTCATTAATATCAACTTTATTTAGATGTTATATCACATTGCTCTATCTGGTAATATATTTAAATGTGGAAAAAAATATGTAGCATTAATTTCTAAGTTGGTAACTTTTAACATAATTTCCCATACTTTAAGCAATAATATTTTTGAGCCTTAATACAGTGAGTTTCTCCCAATAAAAAAGGTGAGCAATTTTTAGGAACTGCCATGTTTTTAAAAGTTTGCACAAAACTACCTAGGTCTCATTTAAAGCACTAAAAGCCAGTGAATTTTTACAGAAAATGAGATTTTTTGCTTGCAGCAATACGGCAGACAGGCTATTAAAAAATTTTAAGAACTCCTGCAACAAATCATCAAATATTCTGGAGGAAATACACTAAATACTTATCATAAGAAATTAAAAGAAATTCCTAAGGACCAAAAGAAGAGGAAGCAGAATTCCAAGTATTAAGCTGGCAGCTGCCCTGAGGTAGTTTGCTGACAGTAGGAACCTAAGGCCTTGAGGGCTTTTTCCTCATGTTTTCCCCTCAGCCTTATTGTGGAATAATTTGCATACAATAAATTAGCCAGTTTACGTGCATAATTCAGTGAGTTTTTACAAATACATACGTTCATGTGAACGACCTCCTTAATCAAGATCCAGAACGTGCCCCTCTGCAGCCGTCCTCCCCCTCCATCCCTGGCCCCTTAACAACCACTGATTTACATGCTGTCATTTTAAGGTTGCCATTTCTAAAATTTCATGTAAATGTAATCTCTACCGTGTCTTCCTTTTGAGATTCACCCACGTTGTATTAGTTCATCCCTTTATATTGCTGAGCCATATTTCATTATGTGGACATACCACAGTTTCTTTATGACTCATCAGTTGATGGACATTGGGTTATTTCTGATTTGGGAATGTTATGAAGAAAGCTGCCGTGGACATTAGGATGCAAGTCTATCTGAACAGACACTTGTGCTTCTCTTGGGTGAATATTAAATACCTAGCAATGGAATGGCTGGGTCATGTGATAGGTTGTGTTTAACTCTACAAGGAGCTGCTGCTACACTTTTCCAAAGCGCCTGTGCCCTTTTACTTTCCCCACCAGTCATCTGAGAGGTCCACTTGCTCTGCACGCTCACCCACACTTGGTTTTGTCAGTCTTTGGGTGGGTGTGTGTGGTGAAAGACGGAAAGTTAAGGCTTAACATTATGTGCTGCCTTGACACCTGGTAAGACTGGGAGGGTCTCACGCGGCCTCACCACAAGTTCCCCTCCCCATTCTGCTACCGCGGAAAAGGTTCTCTAGCCAAACGAGCCTCCTTATCAGGGGGGCAGGCACAGTTCCTGCTTGTCCCTGAGTGGCTGCTTTTAGTTCCATGTCAGCCACAGAGTTACTCAAAGAAACCAATCACATCTTCCTGCAGCAACCAGGGGTCACCTCACCCTCATACTGCTACAAAGCATGCTTCTTACAGCCCCCAGCTGGCCACTGTGCCCAAGTGCGACTCCCACAGGGCCCTGCTCGGCCTGCAGCACTGTCCTCCCACAGGTGGTGAGTACACGTAACTTACAAACTGCTCAAGGACCTCACCTGTCCTGTGTTCAGCCATCCCCATCACCCTACGGTGGGACTCTACCCCTCACCAGTGAATAGGGAATCGGAGGTGACAGTGTGTAATGGTATCTCATGGCGGTGTAAGTTTACATTTCTCTAGGATGTTGAGCATCATGTCCTTATTTGCTATCTGTATATCTGCTTTGGTGAAGGCTTGTTCAGTGCTCTTCCCTATTTTGTGATCTGGGTTGTTTGTCTTCCTACTGAGTTGAAAGAGCCCCTTGTTGAATACATGTTTTGCAAAGATTTTCTCCCACTCTCTGACTTCCCATTCATTTCCCTCACTGTGTACTTTTAAAGAGCAGAAGTTTTAAATTTTAACAGCATCCAGTTGATCAATTTATTAGTTGTTGAAAGAGGGGTGTTGAAATTTCCAACTATGATTGTAGCTGGAGGCCACAAAAAATTCTGATTTTCTTTTTTGAGTTCTGTCATGTATTTTGAATCTGTTATTAGATGCATAAACATTTTGGACTATTATTTCCTCATGATAAATTGACCCCTTTATCATTATGAAATGCCCCTCTTTATCTCAAATAATTTCTCTCTTCTGAAATCTACTTTGTCTGACATTAATATAGCCACTCCAGCTTTCTTTCAGGAAGCATTATTATGGTATTACTCCTGATCTTTTTACTTTTAATATATCTGTGTCTGTACTTGAAGTGGGTTTCCTGAAGATAATATACACTTCAGCCTTGCTCTTTCATCTGATCTGAAAATCTCTGGAGTGTTTAGATCATTTACATTTAATTTGATTATGGACGTGGTTGGGTTTAAATCTACCATCTTATTTGTTTTCCTTTTTCCTGTTTGGCCTTAATTCTTTTTTTAACCTCTTTTTACGCATTATTTTGCATTAGTTGAGTACTCTTTGTATTTCTATTTTATCTCTTTTCTTGGCTTATTAAGTACAATGTATCTTATATTTATAACGCAGGTGGTTGCTACAGGTTTGCAGTATACATCTTTAACTTACCATGGGCTACCTTCAAGTAATATTATACCACTTCAAGTATAGTATACGAGCATTGTAACATTATATTTCCATTCCCCCTCAAGCCTTTTTTGTTAAGCATTTTACTTCTACGTATGTTATAGCTCCACAAAACATTGTCATTATTTTTGCTTTAAACATTCCTTTATTTTTTTAAAGAGGTTTCCTATAAGATATTTGAAATTATTATAAAACTGTAGTAATATAACAGTAATTACAATTGTCAAGCAGTTGCAATAGTGCAGGGCAGACAAATAGGCTATTGGAGCAGAGTAGAGAGCCTCCTACCGGACTCTACATAGCATAAGAAGTGTGACAAATACTGCATTGCTGACTAGTGGGAAAAGGATGGATTAGTCAGTAAATAGTTCTAGGAATACCTGGCTGTCAACGGGGTGGGGGTGGGGGGGTGGCGGTGGATTAACTTAGAGCCTTATTTTACACCACTCAATCATTTACAGGTAGGTTAAAGACATAAATATGGAAATAGAAATGGAAGTGAGGTCTGTGAGCTGCAGCACCGGCATCACCCACGAGCTAAATCTGCATTAAAAAATACGCATACGAACACTGGGGGAACACTGGTAAAGGAGATGATCTTTGGGGAAATAGTTGTCAACTCAAAATGCACAAGCCATGAAAGAAAACATAAATTTGGCATACCGTACTTGGATCACTGGCTAGAAAGATGGTGGCTTCCTGAAGGGTTGGCTGTTCACGCAGAAGGTAGCCCTCCCTGCGAATACGTCCGCTGGAAGGTGCTTGGAGAACAGCCCCAGCATCCTGCATCGCCTGCACAGATGGCTTAACTTAAACCGGCTTCAGCAGGAAAAGACATTTACTGGCCCATCGGTGTGATGGGCAAAGGGAACCGTAGACATGGCAGAGCCCAGAAATCTCACCAAGAAGGAGGAGGAAACAGCGGTGGCCGTGCAGCCATTCCAGTCCAGAAGGGGATGAGAATCGGACACGGGGGCTCAGGCCAGCGTGGGCAGCCACGGTGTGTGAGAAGGAGATGCAGCTGGGGCTCGTGACTGCCTCACTGCCTCCCCTCCACCCCCCACCATCCCACAGGACGTCTGCCCACGAAGCCCAGGTAGGTGTGCTGAGGAACAACTGTCTAGACCTGTCTGAGGAAATGTTGTCAATATTAGAGGGGTTTAACGGCCCCAAAGCCAACACCCTCTGTGTGTCTCAGAAGATGATTTCGATGTTCATGCGGACAAAACACAGGATGAGTTCAAAGAGGCATGAGTTAGTGCTGGTGGTTCCTTGACTGTCAAGCCAGACCTCCATCCCCAGGGAGCTGTTCAGCTGCTTTATACCAACTGGAGATGCACCTGCAACCTGGAAAGCCTCTTCCACCTCAACTGGCGAGAGATCAAACTGCCAGTCATGGAGAATGGCCATTTCACATCTATATTGTCTACTTTGTCCTTATCCACACCGCCCACTCTGTGAGCCCTGATTGTCCCCAACAGAGCACGTGAAGTAAATGGTTCCAGTGCTCATATTTCTTCTTTGATGTCACTTAAAATGTCCACAGTGGAGCCAATGAGATTGCAAAGGTGAGCTGGCCACCTGGATGCCAAGGGTGCAAGGTCAGCTCTGGGGTAGCACTGGCTGAAACCCTCCATTTGCACATCTGGGAGCCAAACAACTGGAGTGGCCGTGCTGGAGAAGGAGAGCAAGTCCTCTGAGACCGAGGCCACCATCCAAGCACCCTGCCACTCCAGAATACTTCCCCATCCTTTTCTTCCTGATAGCAGTGGTGGAGGGGGCCACCACCAGGGTTCTTGGGGACAAGTAGCTCAACCTCTAAGCTTAGTTTCTTCCCCTGTGCAGGGAAGTTTGGCCCAGGGCACTGGTCCTCAAACTTGGCACCACGGAACTTTTGGAGGTTCCAGAACTTACTGGAGGGCTTAGGTAGGAAGCATGGAAGTTCTAAGAGGAACCCTAGGGGCTCTGAGCATTCATCCCCCATGACTCCCCGCTGATGCCTCACTCTCCATTTGTAAATTTTATTTTTATATGATTTATTCCCATGTGATTTCATCTCTGAAATAAAAATTTGAGAATCCCTTAAAAAATATTTCAGTCCATCAAAAGAAAATGTGAGAAGACAAAGAATTTTTTTTCAGTAGGAATAACCAACAAGTTAGTATTCAGAATATAAAAAGAGCATCTATAAATAAATAATCCAATAGAAAGAATACAAAAGATAATAAGTTACTGAGAAAAGGCATCCTGAGTAAGCAATATACAATGAAAATATACAGTTGAGATACCCACTGGACGTGCAAAATTTTAAAAGTCAATATTAAGTTTTGTTAAGGTTGTAGTCAACAGGAAGTCTTAAATATTTCTGACTGGAGTGCAGTCGGTACAACGACTTTGCAAATAGTTTGGCAAAAATCTGGTAAGATGTGCATATCCTAAGAAGTAGCAATGCCACACTTAGATAAATTCCCTCACGAGTATTGATAGGGACTTCCCCGACGGTCCAGTGGTTAAGACTTCGCCTTCCAATGCAAAGGGTGTGGGTTCAATCCCTGGTGGCAGAGCTAAGATCCCACGTGCCTCGGAGCCAATAAAAAACCAAAACATAGGCACAAAAGCAGAAACATAGATCAATGGAACAGGATAGAAAGCCCAGAGATAAACCCACGCACATACGGTCACTTTATCTTTGATAAAGGAGGCAAGCATATACAGTGGAGAAAAGACAGCCTCTTCAATACGTGGTGCTGGGAAAACTGGACAGGTACATGTAAAAGTATGAAATTAGAACACTCCCTGACACCATACACAAAAATAAACTCAGAATGGATTAAAGACCTAAGTGTAAGGCCAGACACTATCAAACTCTTAGAGGAAAACATGGGCAGAACACTCTACGACATAAATCACAGCAAGATCCTTTTTGACCCAGCTCCTAGAGAAATAGAAATAAAAACGCAAATAAACAAATGGGACCTAATGAAACTTAAAAGCTTTTGCACAGAAAAGGAAACCATAAACAAGACCAAAAGACAACCCTCAGAATGGGAGAAAATATTTGCAAATGAAGCAACTGACAAAGGATTAATCTCCAAGATTTACAAGCAGCTCATGCAGCTCAATAACAAAAAAACGAACAACCCAATCCAAAAATGGGCAGAAGACCTAAATAGACATTTCTCCAAAGAAGATATACAGATTGCCAACAGACACATGAAAGAATGCTCAACATCATTAATCATTAGAGAAATGCAAATCAAAA
Organism: Balaenoptera ricei; assembly: GCF_028023285.1. Lineage (NCBI taxonomy): Eukaryota > Metazoa > Chordata > Mammalia > Artiodactyla > Balaenopteridae > Balaenoptera > Balaenoptera ricei. The sequence goes on from NC_082644.1 coordinate 7,172,766, forward strand.
CTACAATGAGATATCATCTCACACCAGTCAGAATGGCCATCATCAAAAACTCTACAAACAATAAATGCTGGAGAGGGTGTGGAGAAAAGGGAACACTCTTGCACTGTTGGTGGGAAAGTAAATTGATACAGCCACTATGGAGAACAGTATGGAGGTTCCTTAAAAAACTAAAAATAGAACTACCATACGACCCAGCAATCCCACTACTGGGCATATACCCTGAGAAAACCATAATTCAAAAAGAGTCATGTACCAAAATGTTCATTGCAGCTCTATTTACAATAGCCAGGACATGGAAGCAACCTAAGTGCCCATCATCGGATGAATGGATAAAGAAGATGTAGCACATATATACAATGGAATATTACTCAGCCATAAAAAGAAATGAAATGGAGGTATTTGTAGTGAGGTGGATGGACATAGAGTCTGTCATACAGAGTGAAGTAAGTCAGAAAGAGAAAAACAAATACAGTATGCTAACACATATATATGGAATCTAAGGAAAAAAAAAAAAAAAAAGGTCATGAAGAACCTAGTGGCAAGACAGGAATAAAGACACAGACCTACTAGAGAATGGACTTGAGGATATGGGGAGGGGGAGGGGTAAGATGTGACAGGGTGAGAGAGTGGCATGGACATATATACACTACCAAATGTAAAATAGATAGCTAGTGGGAAGCAGCCGCATAGCACAGGGAGATCAGCTCGGTGCTTTGTGACCACCTAGAGGGGCGGGATAGGGAGGGTGGGAGGGAGACGCAAGAGGGAAGAGATATGGGAACATATGTATATGTATAACTGATTCACCTTGTTATAAAGCAGAAACTAACACACCATTGTAAAGCAATTATACTCCAATAAAGATGTTTAAAAACAAACAAAACAAACAAACAAACAAAAAAACCCAAAACATAAAATAGAAGCAATATTGTAACACATTCAATAAAGACTTTAAAAATGATCCACATCAAAAAAAAAATCTTTAAAAAACCCCAAGAATATTCATAGTGTTTATAGTAGCATTGCATGAAATTGTCAACAAAAATTGTCAGTAACCATTGGTGAGAATTGAGGCTGAAGAGGTAGAATCTTGTATATCATCCTAAGGAGCTTTACCTTGTGAAACACTGGGAAGCCATGGAGACCAGAATTCCATTTTATGAAGATTACCCTGGTGGTGTTTTAGAGGGGGAAGTAGAAGAGGACAAAGCTGGAGGGAGGGGGACTGGTTAGGGAACCTCGTAGGGTCCAGGAGAGAAACGAGGCTCAAGGTAAAGAAAGAGCATTGGAGACGAAGGGGGGACAGAAAAGGAGAAAGAAGGGATGTTTCTGTCTCGGATGGATGATAGTCACCAGAGGACGTTGACAGTAGTCCCGTGGAGTCACTTTAAAGAGCCCTATCTTCAAATGGTTCCAACAGGATTAATAACCTCCAACCTAGAATTTCAGATAAATAAATACATTGACTTGTTGGATGGACTTGTTTATATGTGGTTGATATGAGTTTAGTATAATGTCGACCTCAAACAATGGTTTAGTTGCTTCGTAGTAGCAATCAATTTTCTGGCAGTAGTTTTATGAAGTTCTAAAAGACTCAATTACAGCCCTTTTCCTTAATATGTGCTACCTACGATGATCTCTGATATGGCCTGGGATCATCCCTGTTTTCTCTGTTCTCCCAATGATATCAGAAAGCAGCCTTTGTGTGTGGATTCATCAACTGGGGTCTATCTTCAAGTCAAAAACATATTACACTGTTCATTTTGGTTTTGGAATCAAAGATCACAGAATTGGTTTTTGTTTGTTTTTGTTTTTGTTTTTTTGGTTTGGTTTGTTTTCTCTGAAAAGTGAGGAACAATAACAATTATTGATGTGGAATAATCTACTTAATCATGATGGGGATAGTAGACATGTTTGCTGTCTGCTCTCACACTTCACTCCCTTTGGGGAATTTACCCAAATTTCTAGTGGTTAACAATACCTTCCCTCTCTGAGCCATGTAGCTTCAAGTGAAGTGACTTCAGGTATGAGCCCACTCATAACTCATTCTACTGATTCCCAGACACTGATTGACAGATGAGCAGACAAGCTTCTGGGGAAAACAAGCTTCTTTCCCTTTCCACCGTAGCTACCAGAAATGACTCTTACTCTTTCCAGTGCCGCGTGAAGGTGTGGCTCTGGAGTGGATACACTTGTTTGTGCCTAAGTGGAAAGCTGCCTCGTGGAACCCACGGAGGAAGGTACGTGGTAAGACAGCGTTTAGGATCTGGTGGGAGCTTCTTCCAAAGCCAGGTCCCCGTGAGGACTGTTCATTTCCATGACCCAGTATACTGCTATTATTATTAGAGACTTTATGGGTATAATGATGTACCCAGAAAATTGTGTGTAATTCTCAGGAAAAATCAAACTTATTTCTTTTTTTAAAAAATAAATTTATTTATTTTATTTATTTGTTTTTGGCTGCATTGGGTCTTCGTTGCTGCATGTGGGCTTTCTCTAGTTGTGGCGAGCGGGGGCTAATCTTGGTTGCGGTGCGTGGGCTTCTCATTGCGGTAGCTTCTCTTGTTGAGAAGCACAGGCTCTAGGCGTGTGGGCTTCAGTAGTTGTGGCATGCGGGCTCAGTAGTTGTGGCACACAGGCTCTAGAGCGCAGGCTCAGTAGTTGTGGCGCATGGGCTTAGTTGCTCTGCAGCATGTGGGATCTTCCCGGACCAGGGCTCGAACCCATGTCCCCTGCGCTGGCAGGCAGATTCTTAACCACTGTGCCACCAATTCTCACCAATGGTTAGGATGTAAAGAGTAATGGCAACTATACTTTCCCGTTTTATTAGGAAAGTGAATCAGGATGAGTAGGAAAATACACAGGAAATCACTTTGCTCAAACACAAAAAAATTACATTTTAACAAGAGCTGGTCATAAGAATTTTCAGAAAAGTCGCTACCTCTTCCCCTCTTAGTACAGTTTTAGTTGATTTTTAAGTTGTAAAAGCTAAAGTTAAAGGAGACATGTGTTTTTAAATTGTTTTTGGTGTATCTTCAAAGCTATAAAAGTTATAAAGTAGTCAGCGTTAAAATATATTTGTTAGTTTAACAATAACATTTTGCTTCCAGGATAATGTTCTCACACTTTATAGCTTTAAGAATGTACTTTACTCATGGGAACGAAGGCTGTTATGAGAAACTGAAGGGAAAAAGTTCAAAAGGTAGTCCATGACTTTTTTTTTTTAGGTTCTGAAAAAGGATAAGACTGTTTGGATTATGTTGTTCTCTGATTTAGTAAAAAAAATGCTAATGAATATATGTTAACCTTCAGGTTATCCGCATTCTTGCTCCAGAGAGATTTATGGTAAAAATAGACTACTGAACTGTCTTGTTAAATTTTAAAAGATGAGTTTGGAGGAGTTACAAATAACATCCTTTACCCTGAGGTCAAAAAGAATATGTAAACTCAAATTTTTTAGATAAGAATACTTATTATAGTTTCAACTTTCATACTTCCTATTAAAATGACTGTGTAAGAATATACAATCTTTTATGGTTTTATTCTGAATACATACCACTCTCCCTTTTTAACATACTCAAAGTAACACATGTTCATTTTAGTTTCATTTTTTTTAAAATTTATTTATTTTATTATTATCATTATTTTTAAGCTGGTGGGTTTTTTTGTTTGTTTGTTTTTTAAATTTATTTATTTATTTATTTTTGGCTGTGTTGGGTCTTCGTTTCTGTGCGAGGGCTTTCTCTAGTTGCCGCGAGCGGGGGCCACTCTTCATCGCGGTGCGCGGGCCTCTCACTGTCGCGGCCTCTCTTGTTGCGGAGCACAGGCTCCAGACGCGCAGGCTCAGCAATTGTGGCTCACGGGCCCAGCTGCTCCGCGGCACGTGGGATCTTCCCAGACCAGGGCTCGAACCCGTGTCCCCTGCATTGGCAGGCAGACTCTCAACCACTGCGCCACCAGGGAAGCCCATTTTAGTTTCGTTTTGAAATTTTTTAAAAGTACAAAGAGCACATTGCACCCAGAAATAAACTTTGTTAATATTTTGGTGTTATCTTTTTTATTTTTCAATCTACGTGCACATTTAAGTGGGTTGTATGGGTTATTAAAAAATGGAGATTATATTTTAGACATAATTTTAATTTTTTCATGGAACTCACGAGCATTTTCCATATCATTATATACGTTTCCGAGTGCAAAATCTGGATTTTAATAGCTACACACTATTCTCTCCTAGAAGTTTAATAATCATTTGACCTTCTTCAATGTGCCAGGCATAACACCATAATCTTTTAAATAATTTCTCTATTGTGCATTTTACTGGTTTATAAAGTTCCTAAATATAAAAAGCGCAATGATAAACATTCCTACATGTAAATCTTTGATGATATGTATTATTTCCTTAGGATATGTTTTTCAAGTATGCAGTGATTAAGGTAATTGGTATCTATTTCTGACTTTATGTCCACAAAAGTTATATCTTCTACAGGAGTCTTTAAGTATACACTTGCCACAATTGAATATAGTCACTTTGTAAATCTCTACTAATTTGTGCCTACCTTATTTCATCATTGTATTTATTACTAATTTTTTGTTGTTAGATTAAGACAGTTGCTGAGGTTTCTTATCCCCACCGCTCTTCACCTGAGTCCCACTCCCCAGAGGAAAAAATCTTGACCATTTTAACTGTTTCTACGGTGTCTGTGTATTTCTAAATAATATGGTTAGTTTTTTTTATTTGGTCCATTTTAGGCATTATCTCTGGACCACCTGTCATGAAAGAGGAAGAACTAGCACGCTAACTCCTATGTACCCATCCTACTAATCTGCTTATATACTATTGTACTCTATCATGTTGTGTTTTCTTTCTAGAACCTTCCCACGTGGAGTGTCCCATCCTCTTGTTCCCACCCGGGCCGGCTGCGCTCTAGGCCGCTCCATCCCATTCGCCCTGGACTCTCCTGGGCCCCTCTCCTGGGTTCCGTCTTCATTTCTGGGATCCCTTGTCCCCCTTTCCTTGCTGCACGCGGATGTTTTAGTGGAGCTCCTCCACTAAACCCAGAGTTCCTCTCCAGCTGCAGCTCCCTCACTGGGTGGATCTCCATCCACGGCTTTTCCTTCCTGCTGCATCGCACTTGTCCATCTGATTTCCATTTCCCAGCAGTTTGTAAAAGCCTCTGCTGACAGCCCCTCGCCCATACCCTTCATGTGGGTTTATAACGTTCACATCCCTTTGTCATGGTAAATGGGGGCTATAGAGGGTGGAAAAATACGTGCTTTCTGAAAATAGAAGACCTGCTTCATTCACTTAAATATTTTCCTTGACTTTAGGAAAAAAAAGTACAAAATTAGTGCAAGATCACTAGAGAAATATTCAGATGTCGCCAAGTACCAAAGTAGCCCATCCCTACTTTCCTCCCATCACTCATGAAGTCCACAAAGAGGTAAAGTGTTACGTACCCAGAATAGTGAAAGGGACAAACATGGGCTGAGGAGGTAGGAATTAAGACGTAGCTCAACAGTGAAAACTAGGGAAAGAGCTGGGCAGGGCAAATAGGACAGTTTTCTGTAGGGTTGGTAGCCTAAGGGCACAGTGTTCACATAAGCTGGGGCAACAAGGAGAAGACAGTTGGGTTCCTGTATCTAAGATCCCTACTCCTGGGTTGATTATATGTTCTAAGCTGCACCATGTCACTGGTTTCAGTGGAGCAGGAGAAAGCAGTGGCAAAGGAAAGAAGGGAAAATAATGGGGGTGGCATGTGCTCGTTGTGTGAGCCTGCAGCGTTGGCAACACTCGATTCATTCTATTAATTGCATCAACCGCATCTTGTAAACACATTTCCAGAGACCACATGTAATAGGCCTTGGTTCCATTCAGCCCCTTTGTTGACTCCTCAAATAGCTAACATATAATTTTTTTTTCACATCATTTTCATCAAATAGAATTCACTTTCATTTTTATGACCATTTTTAAAACAGCAAATATCTCCCCAAGCAGTCTTGGGTTTCAAAGTGGCAGAGATTTTACGTGCTTCACATTTGAACTGCCAAGGATCTCCCGCGATGTATGCGTTAATCACGACCACTTGGAGTTCGTGTTCAGATGTTTGCTTAAAGCATAGAGCTACCATCAGAGAGTGCCTCGGCCTAAAAAAAAGATTCTTCCAGTTAGGCAGATCCATAAATTCCGGCTCAAGCAAGGTATTTTGTGGGTAATAAACACAAGTTTGTTCCTAATTGGAGAGAAATAATGCTTAGGCTTGAACCTGTTGCCTTCCTGGAACTGAAGTCTAGCACACATGGAGACATTCCTCTCTAAAGAACACGGTCGCTAATAGAAACAAGCAGTCCACCAGGATGTCGAGCCAACACTTCCTGCAGAGGGCAGAGTTCTCTGGAATTTACTGAAAGTGGAAAATTGATTACACTGGGCACAGAGGACATTTATATTTATAGAAACACTTTAGATAAGACAAGACTTTTAAAAGCCAGAAATCACTTTTAGGGAGATTTCAGAAAAATGTAATCTTTTTTTATTATTAATAGGCATAAAAAGGATTGTTATATTGCTACTGACAGAAATTAGGTGATTAATTGAAGATTTTAACTTGAAAGGATGAATTGCTCCAACACTGGTTTAGAATTTTTCTTTACTATGTACAGTTCAATCTTGTGGTCTGTCAAATGCCCAATAGCCATTTATCTAGTACACATACCTTTACAGCTGGTTTTCCAAATATGATTATAAAATTCATATGACAGAGTGTCCTGAAAATAAATATGTCAGCAGGCTTTGCTTTATTTTATGCATTTATTCTGGATGTGGCATAACTTGATGTTACGTAACACAGACGACGCCCTAAGACATTTTGCCAGAGTTATTCAAGTACAGCATCGTTTGAGATTGTGGAAGGTGATTTAGAAACACCTGGATTGAGTATTTCTATCCCGTGCCTTAAATCCTAAAAGCCGTGCAGTTTTATAGTCCTTTCGGGGAAAGACAGGAACTACATTAACACTTGTTAGCGTAACAGTTAATATACTTCTGAGAAAGATTTTGTAAAACTTTTGAAAATTATGCCAAAAAATTAAAGGGAGGATTAAAAAGGATTAGTGTTTGATCAGCCTCTGTAGGTTTAGGAATATTTTTTAGAATATGTTTTTTAGAAATATTTACATCTTTTATACTTGGGGGCTTGGGAACATGAAGACAACACGCGTTGGAACAAAATCCTAAATCTTATATTCAGACAAGCGTCATCATTTGTGGTAATATTCATGGAATGGAGCTCAGCGTCCCAGCTAATGTCAAAGCAACAGTCGATGAGATTATTGTACTCAAGTGGCTCTGTGTGGTCCTCTTGGAACCTCTGTCACTTTGATAGTATTTGGACGCTCTCCTCTCTCCCTCCCTTACACCTAATCGGTCCAGCGTGACGCCACACAAGACAAAAAGCTCACGTCATTTGATAGAAGAACAGGAGCTGATAGATTAGTAGGGAGAAGAACCATCAAGTTTCTTCCTCTCTGAACGAGCAACGTATTTGCATTAACAGCCATGGTCTGGACAAGCGCCTCCACCTTTCTTGTCAGGAAGGGTAATTTTCAGCCAGTGTAGTAGGAGGGCTACACTGTAGCTCATGATGTAAATATTTTTTCAAAGTGGGAAGTTTCATAGGCTATGAAATAACATATTAGCCACATGAAGTGTCAGACTTTAGAAAAAGTCCCCTCTCCCACAAGCTAAAGATTATGATAATAAGAGTAACTAATCATGGCTAACCTATCTGAGTACTCACTCTGACTGGCCAGAGTGGACTATATATATTTTCTCATTAAATCTCCCAAGAATAGATAACTAACAAGGACTTACTGTATAGCACGGGGAACTCTACTCACTACTCTGTAATGACCTGTATGGGAATAGAATCTAAAAAAGTGGATAGATGTGTATGTATAACTGACACACTTTGCTGTAGAGCAGAAACTAACACAACATTGTAAATCAACTAAACTCCAATAAAAAAATTCATTAATAAAAATAAATAAATCTCCCAATAGTCCTATTAGGTAGATAACTTGTTTTATCCCATTTCACTGGTGAGCTATCTCTATCAATTATCTGTTGTGATTAACAAACTCCCTCCAAAATTATCGGCTGAAACGATCAACCCTGAATGTGATTCTGTGGATAGTGATTTAGGCAGGGCTTCGCTGGCTGATTCTTGGTCTTGACCTGGTCTAGGTGATCTGGCAGAGCTGTGAACTTGAGATCTCAAGTCACTTTGAGGCTTCCTAGTCTAGAAGGGCCTTAGCTGAGACAACAGGGCTCTTCTCTAGCCTAGAAACCCAGGCTTGTTCATGGGATGCCCCCCAGATTCCAAAAGCTGCAGAGTGGAAATTCCAAGACCTCCTGGGGCCCAGGCTTGGAACTAGCTCAGCCTCATTTCTAGGGCATTCTGTTGGTCAGCGCAGGTCACAAGGCCTGCCAGGTTTCAAAGTTTGGGGGACAAGACTCCACGTCTTGGAAGGAGCTTACTGTGACTATTTTTGCATTCTACTGCTGTTTCTGAGTCTGAGAGAGGTGTCGTGACTTGCCAAAGATCACACAAGTTAGTAAGTAACTTGACTTTCATACACTGCAGGGGGGCATTGTACGCCACCTTGGGAAACAGTTCGGCATTTTTTGAGTTGTTTGTCTTCTTGTTATTAAATTATAAGAGTTCTTTCTATATTCTGGATACAAGTTTTTCATCTGACATATGTGTCATGTATATTTTCTCCCAGTTTCTGGCTTTCCTTTATTTTCTTAATGGCGTTTTTTTTTTTTTTAAAGAGCAAACGTTTTTCATTTTGATGAAGTCTAATTTTTTTTTTCATGTCTTGCACCTTTGGTGTTCTGTTTAAAAATGTGTGAATGAGAAGTGTAGCCCTAGAAGTCTAAGGGTATAGCTTGAGGTGGTCCAAGTGTTTTATTTAAAAATGAATTTTGGGGACTTCCCTGGTGGCACAGTGGTTAAGAATGCACCTGCCAATGCAGGGGACACGGGTTCGAGCCCTGGTCCGGGAAGATCCCACATGCCGTGGAGCGACTAAGCCCTTGCGCCACAACTACTGAAGCCTGCACGCCTAGAGCCTGTGCTCCGCAACAAGAGAAGCCACCGCAACGAGAAGCCCACGCACCACAATGAAGAGTAGCCCCTTCTCGCCGCAACTAGAGAAAAGCCCGCACGCAGCAACAAAGACCCAACGCAGCCATAAATAAATAAATAAATAAATGGATTTTGCATTCTACTTAATAATCTTACTTGCCTTCACATAAAAATAATGCCTTACATAAGAGAGGGCTTATCTAATGCTCCAGGATAGAAACCCACGTTTATTCCGTGGCACAGAATTGCACATCTTCAGAACATAAGAACTCTAGGTTGAGAATCAGAGATCTGAATGGCCACTTGCCTCAGCAACTAACAACATTATCATTCATAATAAGTTCTAGTACAAATAAAAGCGATTAGGCTACAAGTAAAAGGAGAAATTGCCAAATATATATATTTGTATACACACACACACACACATATAATAAACTCTGCGTTAACCTTTTCTCATCATTGACTGTATTATTAGCTTTCCATATAGATTCAACTATTCAACTGCTTATATATGTCTAAGCTACTAAAAATCCTTCCTGAATGAATAGCAGATGAACAACTGAATGTAAATGAAAACAGATGCTTCAAAGAAAAGGATCCAGAATTGTCATCAGCTCTTCACAGTCACTACATGTTTTCTCTAACAAGCACATATGCCCACAGCACATTGCCAAACTTTATTGACGTCTTCCAAAATTTCTGTATGAAATTATGATTATGATCTCATAGCGTTCAGGACTTTGGGCTAAAGAGCATGCCTCCCCAGGATGTTTTTTTCAAAGAAGTTGGTACCCCCAGGAGTGCTGGGGGAGGGAAGCACACACAGGTATTGGAGGATGTCCGTAACCTATAGCCTGCTTTATGATCTCAGAATCTCCAAAGTTTGACTTCTTTCAAATCTGAGAATCTGGAGTCACGCCAGAACTAGAGACACAAGGCAAGCAGAAAAGGAAACCCACTGACCCTCTATTTAGTATCCACATTCTTGTGCCTTTAAAGTATATATTTTCAAATGTAACCTACTGAAATATCAATAGTCCTCCTGTATAAGAAACGATGGGTTCTTACACACCATAAAATACAAAATAACGTAAAAAAATAGTTGCTGCTCTAGAGGTATTTGCTTTAGACTTAAAGTCTGTTTAAATGTGTGTACAAAATATGTTTAAGAAGTGATAATAGGACGAAGTGAGAGAGTGGCATGGACTTACATATACTACCAAATGTAAAATAGATAGCTAGTGGGAAGCAGCTGCATAGCACAGGGAGATCAGCTCGGTGCTTTGTGTCCACCTAGAGGGGTGGGATAGGGAGGGTGGGAGGGAGACGCAAGAGGGAGGGGATATGGGGATATATGTATATTTATAGCTGATTCACTTTGTTATAAAGCAGAAGCTAGCACACCATTGTAAAGCAATTTTACTCCAATAAAGATGTTAAAAAAAAAAAAAAAGAAGTGATAATAGATTAGGCAGTCAATTACTGAATGTGGCAGCTAGGACTAAGGAATATTACCGAGTTTTTATCCTCATTGGACAAATCCTAGAAGACAGAAAATTCACTTTATACCTCATTTCTGCACACACATCAGATTTAATTACGTAAAATATCTCATGGGTCTATAGCCCTGATTCCATCTATCTCTTTTGTCTGACTCCTTTTCTGACAAAAACCGTTGATTTTCAAAGGTGCCTTAGGACAGGAAAGATGTGTTCAGACACGTGTGCACACGCAGATGGTGGGGTAAGGGGGGGCGGTGGTGGTGAAGGAAGCGTGGGCTTGTGAGAAGCATCCGTCATATTTTTCTTTTTTGCATAGAAGCAGATATATAAGTGTTAAAATATATGCCTGTTATAACAACTGCTAAAATTATAGTTCGTTTTGATAGAAAGACGTCCAGCTCAAAATCTAATTTCAGGCAACTATTCAGCAAGCAGGATCACAATAACTATCTTATCTGTACTTTTTATGTGCATAGTTTCTGACAGGTTGTGCTAGGTATAGTAAGCCTTTACTAGCGCGGTACAGAATGTAGCACAACTTGTGACTTGAATAAGAACAAGTTATTCAAACTTGCTTTGCTCTGTTATTCAAAGTATTTGAAACTTCAGAGTGCTCATTCCTTCCTTCGCAGTGATTCCTGGCTTCATCTTATTTATGCCATTGGACCTAGAATCAAGCAGCTCACCAGATTTGCAATAAAGTTATTCAAGTGTAGGTATTATGTAAGAATATATTATCATTGCATAAAATCTTAAAGCACCAGATTTCTTGGAAAAATGCCCATGAATTTAAAAGCAGTAGTTTTTAAATTATGTATATTTGGAAATATCCTTAATTCTGAAAGAATGTGCCACATAAACTGCTAGATTTTTTTTTAAGTATTAAAATTTACTTTGCTTTTTCTCAGTTTAAAATATAATAAATAGTTCTACCTCCCAAAGACAATGTCTTTTAATACAAGTTCCCTTCTAAGCTTTTTTTTGGATACGCTTTTACATAATTGGGACCATACTCTCTATAGTTTCTATCCTTCCTTTTTTTTTTTTAACATCTTTATTGGAATATAATTGCTTTACAATGGTGTGTTAGTTTCTGCTTTATAACAAAGTGAATCATATGTATATGTATGCATATACATATGTCCCCATATCTCTTCCCTCTTGCGTCTGCCTCCCTCCCACCCTCCCTATCCCACCCCTCTAGGTGGTCACAAAGCACCGAGCTGATCTCCCTGTGCTATGCGGCTGCTTCCCACTAGCTAACTATTTTACGTTTGGTAGTGTATATATGTCCATGCCACTCTCTCACTTTGTCCCAGCTTACCCTTCCCCCTCCCCGTGTCCTCAAGTCCATTCTCTAGCAGGTCTGTGTCTTTATTCCCATCTTGCCCCTAGGTTCTTCATGACCATTTCTTTTTTTTTTTTAGATTCCGTATATATGCGTTAGCATACGGTATTTGTTTTTCTCTTTCTGACGTACTTCACTCTGTATGACAGACTCTAGGTCCATCCACCTCACTACAAATAACTCAATTTTGTTTCTTTTTATGGCTGAGTAATCTATCCTACATTTTAAACTTAAACATAAGCTTTTCTTATACTATTACCAAAATTTCATGTGTAGACATCTAACCAGTGACTGTGCCATAATTACATTAGTTGAACTCATAATAGTGCACGTTTAAGATTGCTATTATAAAAATGCTCTTGTGGTCACCTCATTACATGAACCTTTCACAAATTTCAGATTATTTCTTTTTCGAGTATCAGTCAGGGCTCACCCAGAGAAGCAGAAGCAGTAGGAGATGTATGCTAAGAGACAGAGTTCAAGGAGCTGGCTCACCTCGTGGAGGCCTGCGAGGCGAGCATGGAATCTCAGGGCAGGACGTTAGGAAGAGCGGGCTGGCACCCTCTGGGCTGGCCTGAAACTGCCGTCCGTCCACAAGCAGGATGGCTTCTTCTGAGAAGCCTCAGCCGCATTTCAGGCCTTTTAGCTGATTGAATAAGGCCTACTCAGGATATCTAGGATAATCTCTTACTCACAGTCGATTGAGTTTTTACTTTAATCACATCTAAAAAAAATACCTTCATGGCAGATAAGTGTTTATGAATAACTGGGACTGTAGCTTAGCGAAGTTGACCCATCCAAAGACGATCAGGGTTAAATTTTCAGAAGTAGAATGACTGAGTCAAAGGGAATGGAATTTTTTTAAAAAAAATCTGATACATATATTTAAATCCCTTTTCTAAAGGGTGGTCACAATTTTCTATACCTTGCCACTCTATCCCTGCATTTTCTTGGGGTAGATACCAGACTGCCTACCCTACGATACTATGAATCAATAACACAATTGAGAGGGCCCCTAAAATAAAAAAGCACTCGGGTCTCAAGATGAACACAAGGTTTCCTGGCAGTAAGTATCTAGTATCTAAAGATCTGCTTTCCCAGGACAGTTATTCTGCCCTGAGCCCTGTATGAGCCTCACTGAGCAACTGCCAGATCTATTTATAGGTGGGAATATAGATTACTATTTATTATTTACTCTTTATAGGGAATGTGTTAGGCATTTTGAGGGGAGATAGAAGTGTTTACCCTGTCCTTAAAAAGTCTCATGTCAAGGCTAAGTCTTAAATAAATATTTGGTGTTATTATACCCATGTTAAAGTTCATTTTCATATATTTCTCTGGGAAATGGGGCTAATCATGTCTTTAAACTCTACATAACTATAAATAAAAGGCAGACCTTTCTGAAGCCTCTTGCTGTTTCAGTAGATCTACGTAAAGGTCCATATTATTTTATCTTTAGAAAACTTATCATTAGGCAGAGGTTAGTAAAGTGATTAATTGGGTGGATTTGGGGCTGAGGTTTTTTAGTTGAATTCTTACTTTTATTATGTACTAGTTTTTAAAACCTGGACAAATAACTTAATCTCCCAAAGGCTCAGTTTTCTCACTTGTAAAATGGAGATAATACTCTCTCGTGTGGTTGTATGAGGTTTAAATGCGCCAGTACATGTAAAATGTTTGGCATATGTGCTGGCACATGATGTGCGTGTGTGCTTGCGTGTGTTTGACTATCTCCCCTCCGTATCTTCTACTTTCTTTCTGTCCTCCGCCCACCACACCAACATTTCAAGCAATTTAGAGCAGGACAGAAAAGTGCAACTGGCTTGAAAATCATTCTTTTATTTTTCAAAGGCTCAAACCTTCCGAGAATTTAGGTTTTGAAGGAAGCAGGAAGTGAGGTCGGGGGGTGGGGGGGGGGAGGTTGTAATTTGAAGACAGAGATAGAGTGCCTTGAAAAAACATAAAGGAACACATGCTCCTCCAGAGGACACAGAAGGTCCCCAAGCAGAGGGAGAGGAGGAGGGGGCTGGGAATCCTGAGAGCAGAGGGGTCTGCATGCTTTGGGGCAGAGCCTGAAAAGCTGGGAAGACCCCCAAGAGGAGGGCCATCACAGAGCCTCGGGCAGGGGGGCCTGGACAGGATCACAGTGGGCTCCTAAGGATAAGGAAGAATAGTAAAGATCGGCCAAAGCTGAAGGAGCCACACCGACAGGCTCAGGGGATCCCTCTTGTCATTGGGAGGATGGTCGCAGATGGCCAGAGCCTGTAATATCATTTCACGTGACCCCAGAACCAGAGCAATACTCTGGGTGGGGCAGGGAAAGACTCTCAGAGGACTGGTAAGTTTCACAGTAGCCCAGTGGGGCTTGGAAACTGAAATTAAGTTGATTTATAAAAAAAAAATAATGAAAATAAATAGAGCAGGTGCAACTCAGCTGGTAACATGAGATTCACATCCAATACTTACTCACAAAGTGTCATCAGTGACAATTATTTAGCTCTTACTGATATGGAAGAAAGAGGAAAATGGAACATCCTCTGGCTGACATCTCTTAATACTTCCTGCCTACTTGTGGGCCTTGCTTCACCAGTTATAGCCAATCTCAAGAATTTTGGATCTTTCCTTTCCATTGGCAACTGCCTCCAAACAGGCTAAAAATTCCTCTTATCCTTAAACAACCACCACCAATTTCTCTCGATCCAAACATTCCACCAAGTTCGTGTAACCTCCCTTCTCTTCACTATCACGTTTCTCAGGAGCGCAGTCACACTTGGTGTGCCCACGTTCTGAACTTCCACGCACCCCTCAACTGATTACACTTGGGCTTATTCTCTCCCTGTTGAGGGAAACTACTTTCACTAGGAAGATAATGAATGATCTCCGGCTGCCAAATCTGAAAAGATTTGTTCTGTATTCCATTTAATCTTTTTTTTTTTTTTGTCCTATTTAATCTTTGAGCAGCATCAGACACTGTGTGCCTTCCTAAATGTCAAAAAGATTTGGTTTTTTCAAAAGACTTTATATATATTTTTAGAGCAGCTTAAGGCTTACAACAAAATTGAGAGGGAAGTACAGAGATTCCCATGTACCCCCTGCCCCACACATGCACGGTCTCCCCTGTTATCAACATCCTTCACCATGTGGTACATTTTACCAAGGACGACCCTACATAGACATGTCGTAATCACCCAAAGTCTGTAGTTGACCTTAGGATCCACTCTGGGGGTTGTACATTATATGGGTTGCACAAATGTCTAGTGAAACGTATCCATCATTATAGTATCATATAGGGTATTTTCACTGCCCTAAAAAGGATTTGTTTTTTAATCCAGCATTGTACAGGATGTTTTTTAAATTATCTATAAAGCAATATTGCTGGGGGACTTCCCTGGTGGTCCAGTGGTTGGGACTTCGCCTTCCAAAGCAGGGGGTGTGGGTTTGAACCCTGGTTGGGCAGCTAAGATCCCACATGCCTCACAGCCAAAAAAACAAAACGCAAAACAGAAGCAATATTGTAACAAATTCAATAAAGACTGGAAAAATGGTCCACATCAAAAAATATCTTTTAAAAAAAAGCAATATTGCTGGAAATAGAAGTCACAGTACCCCACCTTCTTGAGACCTGCTCCAGTGTTTTATATTCTATGCTTCCGTTAATGCCTCTATTATGCGCCTGTTCTCCTGGGCTAAGACTTACTTTGTCCTTCCTTATTTCTTTCTTTATGGTGACTCTCAAATCCAAGAGGATGCCCAATCCTATTGCTTCTACCTAAGACATATTTCTTTGCCATTCCTCCTTATTTCAGTTTCTACCAGGACAGGAAGCTCTTGGGAGTTCCCTGGTGATCTAGTGGTTAGGATTCAGCACAATCGCTGCCATGGCCAGGTTCAATCCCTGGTCAGGGAACTGAGATTTTTGTTTATCTCTCAATTAGAATATTTAGTAATCCCATATTGATTTTCCCATTACCAGACTTTCATACTTGAGTAATACGCCCCTCTGTAAACCAAAGCCAATGATACGCATGTCTCTCCATTCATAGTGCTCTATGGTCTGTCGTTGTGGTCGCTCCATCGCCCTCAGGATGAAATCAGAGCACCTTATCTCAGTGTTACCTGGCAGGGTGGTCCCTGGCTCTGCAGAATTAGCAAAGTCTTGCCTCACCCCCATCCTCACCTCTAATCCAAACGCCCCATCTAACCCCCCCTCTCCCACCGACCTACTGAAAGCAAAACTCTTAGTTCCCCTGCCCTGTGATGGATCAAGCCCTCCTCTAGGTGATTCAGGTTCAAGTGAAAGCTGGAGAAGCACTGCCTGGGCAGGTTGGGAGAAGGGCCTTTTGTTCTGGCTCCTCGCAGACTTTGCAGCCTCTCTTGCATTTGTATCTTCCATGCACTGTATACTCTTCTCTCATTGACTGTCTCATCCTGTAAATGCCAGGCTCCAGCACTGTTCTTCCTGACTGGAGTACCACACTTGCATTTTTCTTGCTTCTTGGCAAACTGCTGTTATTTCTTCAATTCCCATCTCAAGTGCCGTAAGGATTCCGACCTTGCCCTGTCCTCCATCCGCGTTTTATCGGCATCTCTGTAATAGCATTTACCACGTTACATTTTAATTTATTTTTATAATATTTTCCTCCAAAGACTATGTGTTCTCTACGTACACAGACCATTTTTTTTTTTGTCTTTTTTACCCTTGTGGCCTAGCTTACCGTTTTCTGTTTTTCTCTTCTTTTTTTGCTTCCTCTTTACACACAGGATTTAAGACAGTCGGAAAAATATCTTTGAAATGAAATATTTCTACTCGGTATGGTAATGGTAACCAAGAAACCTGGCCACTATTACAACCTTATAAAGGTCTTTATCACATATCAGAGGAATCCATTTCCTATTTGGGCCACTTGAGTAATAAAAGGACAGTAATTTTTTGAGTGGCAGCCTGATTCTTCCCACATTCTTGCCAAATGTTTTTTTCTAGTCCTGCTTTATCCCTGGATCCCAGAGGCCCCTTGATACAACTTCCTATGTGACACCAAGTTTCTGACAACAAGGATAATAATATTTCCCAGTGATTTCTCTCTACTGTTCAAAAATCCTATTGCTTTAGCTGCAGCTATTTTAATTCCCTCGCCTGGTTTTTTTGTTTGTTTGTGTGTTTTGTCTTGTTTTAAATCTGATTTCTGTTCTCAGGTGAGGGAACACTGTGGGTGAAGAGAAGGAATTGAGCAAAGGAGGCCTTACTGCCTCACCTCAGGGTTTGGAGTCTGTTTGGTGACCTCTTTCCTTAAAACACAACCCTCCCCCCCTTTCTCAGATTTAATTCCTTAAGATGAACATTTGGGGAAAAAAGAAAAAAAAAGAGGCAACTTTAGGTGTGAAAATACATCAGTTTTCACAAAATGGGAGCTGAGATTTGCTATTTGCAGGTCAGCTGGCAGGTGGCTTTGCCGATACTATTGATTCATTGTAAATGTCTCCGTGTTCTTATAGCTTGATGTTAAACTGTTCAGTCAATAACTGTATCAAAGCACCTAATTTAATTCAGTAGCTTAAAAACTTAATGCAGTTTCAACTGGTAATTGAACTTTTACAGAGAAAATCATGTACCTTGTTTCCAAGGAATGAAATTAAAGAATTAAGTCAAAATAGATGATATCAATTATCAATAAAGCAGGTTGGAATTTTTTGATTAATATCTAACAAAAAAATAAGCTAATAATTCTTGAGTGATCTTTTTATTTCATCATTGGGTCGTGGATATTCCTTGATTACTTCCACAGATTCATTTTATAGGATATGTAGGAAACCACATCTGCAAAGGCAGAAGCAGAGTGACTCCTTAAATGCAATCTTCACTGTCCTTGAAAGTGACAGATTTTTGACAAAACTCAGTGTTCGCTCTGAGCTATTATAGCAGTTTATTTTCCAACAGCAAGTCATTCCGACCCGATACATGGTTAGTGTGGACTTTTCATTCATGAGCTAAATCTTCGAAACCCCTGACTGTTCAATGCACTTACTTCAAGTTGGGAAACCTCAGGGTCACCTGCCGTGATTTCTTACAGAAAAGAAACAGAACTGTTGCAATACTTTGAACTCCAGATGAGTGAGAGACATAAAACTGATGTGTTTCTGATGTTCCGTTTCAAGATAATAACAGGGGATCGGTTCATAAAGAAATACATAAAACCGAAGCTATTGGAGCCGCAGCAGCTGGGAAGAGGACGCGTTTGGAGACAGCTGGAGGCACTGATCAAGATCAGTACTGATCACCACAGCAAATGTCAGCTGCTCATGTGTCTGGACCTGCCAGGGTGGCCCCCGAGGCCGGATAGCACAGTACTTCTTTCCCGGCAGACTCTGAAGCGTCCTCTTCCATCTGTCAAAGGCAGAGAGTACCTCATCCCACAAGGGCTCTTCACTTGAGTCCCTTGCCTCCCCCACTGGCCAATAGTTGTTAACCAGTTATCAGAAATGTGACTTCTCTGAGCAGATCCAAATGTTTGCCCCAAATTTTGCCTATTCTGTTGGTGTATCTTTTTTTTTTTTTTAATTTTTAAAATTTATTTACTTATTTATTTATTTTTGGCTGTATTTGGGTCTTCGTTGCGGTGTGCGGGCTTCTCATTGCGGTGGCTTCTCGTTGTGGAGCACGGGCTCTAGGTGCGTGGGCTTTAGTAGTTGTGGCTCGCGGGCTCTAGAGCGCAGACTCAGTAGTTGTGGTGCATGGACTTAGTTGCTCCGCGGCATGTGGGATCTTCCCAGACCAGGGCTCGAACCCGTGTCCCCTGCATTGGCAGGCAGAATCTTAACCACTGTGCCACCAGGGAAGTCCCTGGTGTATCTGTTATGATTATTCTGATGCAGGAGAAGAATCAGCCTCATTCCTAACCTTAAAAAATAGAGGTAGGAATTAGGCTAAGATGGTCTGCATGGGAAACACAGAAGGTGGCAGCTTCTCTTCTCCCGGAGAAGCCTTGTTCATGGCTGTCTTTTCCAGCCTTGGAAAGAGGTCATGAAAGTCAGCGATGAACGTCAGCCCAGAATCCTGCTCTGACTCGTTTCCTCCCAGTGGTGCTCTGAGAGGGGCACGCTCCCCAGACAAAGCGCACACCCTGGGGAAAAGGCAGTGGCGCTGGCAGCAGGCTGAGCTCTGCCTCCTGTGTGTGAGGTGGGGCTGAATGTTTCTCATCAACAGCCTTTCTCCGTTTTCATCACTTGCTCTGCAACCCTTGCAGTTTAGCTCAGAAAGTCAGGTGAGGATAAGAGAGCTCCTTGTGATCTTTTTGTAAGCATCGGGGTGGCCCGGGTGTTGTTCGGTGCCCTGCAGCGTGACGGAGAAAGTACACGTCCTCCGCTGATGGACAACCTCCCCACGAGGGAGACCTAGTGGCAAGTGTTCACTGATGAGATGTCTGGAGTCACAATTAAGGAAACTGGCCACAGTTAAAAATGATAAGCTAGGGACTTCCCTGGCGGGCCAGTGGTTAAGACTCCGGGCTTCCACTGCAGGGGGCTGAAAGCTCCATCCCTGGTCAGGGAACTAAGATCCTACATGCTGTGAGGTGCAGCCAAAAAAACAAAAAAAAAAAGACCCAGGTAGATAATCGGTCGGTTTTGGCCTTTGTTTTAGAAAAAAGTTACTCGGAGAACTGCCCATTCCTCTCCTGCATAGCTGGAGATTTGGGGTTGATGCTGATTGACTAATTCTTGTCACTGTTTCAGGGAGAATGAGGCCAGATTGGCTTAAATGAATGAAAAAGTGTTTGTATTTTTAGGAGTTAAACCCCTTGTGCTTTAATTTGTTCATTTATTCATTCAACGCATTTTAAGTAATCATCAGCTATGTCCCAGGTACTCCGGCTGGCACCAGGGATGCTCTTTCTAGAAAAGCTGAACATTATTTTGATAATCATAGTGATGAACTAGGAAGCTCACTTTACTTCTCTGAGCTACACATCAATCAAGGAAATTATTGTGAAAACAAATTAGTCTAACCCAACCAACGCAGACAGGTTTTGTGGCTATGGGAGCATATGACAGAATTTAGGGAAAAATCATTACTAAATAATGAGGGTTCACATTCCTTGGGGTAAGTTGATAACACTTAATGAAACATGAATGTAAGACTGTGAGATAGACATCCTACCCCATTTGGGCTCAAGGTCAACTCATTCTGATTCATTCAACCAACGACTTTGGTTGGATATTAAGCCTATTGAGGAAAACTGAGGAACTTTCTTTAGTAATTTCACTAAAATAAGATTGCTACTTACTTCATTATTCCAGAACTATTTTTTGAAAGAACAATTGTGCGAGAAGATTACAGTCTAGTAGTGGAATATGTCTAAACCAGTAAGTGCGCTACAGGTTCTCAGTTACTGAGCCCAGGAAGGTAGAGGAAAAGTTTCTCCTTCCCTACACTTGCTAAGGATTAAATGGGATAAACTGTCGAGAAGTCATGTGTTCCATTCTAATGATTTTCAACATCACCACACCAAACGTCTTTCATTCAAATACAGACATAACATGATACAGTTAGAAAATATTATCCCAACATTTGGTCCAGAATTCTTCTCTATGAGCCCCTTCTGCTCAGAAAACAAGTTCATAAATGCTGGGAGTGCTCCAGCTGGTGACTTCAGAGGCCAGGGAGGTCGCTGTGCATGAGGTAAGGGAAGAATGTGCTGTTTCCTACCGAGAAGGACAGGGTCGGGGGGGAGAGGGAGTAAAGAGGTGGGCAGAAGAGGAGAGACAAGCCAGCAAAACAGAGGAGCAGGTGCTGCAGAGAAAAAGCCAGGAGAGAAACTTCTGGTGCTGAGCAGTAAAAATGGACCTGGAGAACAGGGCAATCTAATAAGTGATGTGTTTTTGTCCCCCAGCCTTTCCGATCATCAGTAAAATCACACGTTTACAAATGCTTTGGTTCAAATTTTGAGGCAGACAATACAGGAGCAGTTTGATATCCAGGTCAATAAGAGGGGACACCCAGTCAGCCTGTGTGGAACAAGAGCCCAGGAAGCAGAGGAAGCCATGAGAGAGCAAATGTCCAGACATTCGCCAACGGTCATAGGATGACTTTGGACTTCTGCAACAAGTGGAAATGTAGGGTTCAAGTCCAGGTTTACCCAGCTCACCAAGTGTCAGATGAACTCCCATATGGCACATGACTTACACCAATTTATAAAGACACCAGGAAAGAGTTCACATTGTTTCGAAGTTGGCTCCATTACCGGGCAGTTATTTTTAACATCTAATTTAAAACCTTCCACCTAAACCAATTGTATTCCAGATCTTCTTTGTTCACCTACACTACCTCAGCTTGACCTTTCCTAAATCAAATACATCCCTGTGGATCTATGATTCTCGCCTACATGGTCTTCAGAACAGAAAAGTAAAATTGCTCTACCAGGGATCACGATGATATAATATTCTTTAAATGGAGATGCCTTATAAAACTATTTTTGCAGCATTCTCACACAGGTATTTTTAAAGTTATAATTCACTGGTCTGTTCTTTGCCACTTCAACTATAAAGTCAAGTGTTGTCATTTTTAAAAATTTTATTCAGCGAAAACTTTTCTTCCTGAATCCAGTGATGTTCTGTCTTTTATTTAGACAGAACTGCTTTCCTCCCTTCTTCTCTGAGATCTCCCTGCTGAATTTTGCTCCAGGCTCCTGATTCCTTCTCTGACAGTCTTTGTAATTAGAATTGGAGATGTGGGAGAAGCTCACATTCAGAGCAATTCCAGACTGAGCCAGCTGCAAGAGTGTAAGTTGCTTACTGTCGTGAGCAACCTTTACCCGTGGACAGTCCTGTGATGATATTGCAGTAAAACGCCCACACGCCCTTGGTTGAAGCTGGTCCCTTCTCTGGCTTTACGAGCTACTTTCAAAATGCCAAAAACAAACAATACCCCTTCATCCCACAGGGTAACAGCAATCTTGGATCCAATTCCTACATCCCTTCTCCCTCCAAATTGGTCATGATCACGCTTCCTCAGGTCCATAAACTATATTTAGGTGGAAAGGAAAAAGAGAGACAGGCTGTCACTGATCAAAGGAAACAGATGCACGGGCATTTCAGGTCACTCCCAAAGTGTTTCAGGACAGTTCAGGGTTTGCACTGCGCCACTGAGTGAATTCTCTTTCCTGCTCCCATGCGGAAAATGGTTCAGCTTCAGGGAGCCATTCCGGTCTTGGCTATGTTACTGGGACTTTCTTTTGAAAAGACATGGACATGATCCTGAAAATAAATAAATAAATAACCATGCTAAAACTTCTTTTCTTCAAAATACTAAATACACAACAAATTAATCCATAGGAAAAAGTACAGTGTTATTATGATTTTTCAAAAAAAGTTAATAGACTAGGATGGAGAGAGTGATGTTATAAGGTCAAGAGGAGACGTTGATTTCCAAGTTGAATCTACTTACTTATTGCAAGAATATGAACAACTTTTTTTTTTTTTCAATCTAAACTTGCTAAGCCACTTATGCTTTTGTTGCAGCGACTGCTCCCCCGAGCGGGCTATGGCTTTGCTTACAATGAGTTCAGTTGGCTTCTCTGAGTCCTCTTTCTTCTCTGGACAAGGGAGGTATTTGCCATCAGGGAGGTATTTGCCATCAGTGAGGTGGGCTGAATCAACAAGATGTCACTCTCTATCTGCTGAAAATTGGTGCATTGTCAGGAGGCAGCGGTGGTGGGAACAGTGATTTGGCTCACCCTAGGATGTTACCAGAGGTTCCAGGAACTTGCAGACAAGCAGCCTGCGCTACCTTTCTTTCAAAATAATGATATATTTAAAAAATAATATTATGTATTAGGTCATTATCTTCATGAGAAATAACTATCCACGGTGCTTGAATGCACCATACAGAGTTTTCTTTGTCGATGATTAATTCTCATGTATGCTAATTAAGTTGATCAAACTCTGCTGCGCTTCTGTAGCTGAGATATCCTTAATCTGTGTTTCTCTCTCTTAGGAGAGCAGAGAAACTTCATTTGCATGAGTTTGCACAAAGTTGGCCCTGTCTTTAAAAGCTAGGTCAATAGAGTTGCTGGAGTTGAAATTCCCCAGCCCTCCAGCCACATTTGGGCTTGATGGATACTGAACCTGGTCAGTCTCATAAGCCTCTGGGAGCTGTAGCTTCCCTCCCTTTTCTATTTTGAATGGCCTACTTTTGCTTGTGAACTGTAAGATGCAATCTAGCATAATGACTGCTTTTATTGCTTTTTAACCCTAGTAGCCACCACAGTACTTTCTATACACATCAGGGCTCCAGAAACACTTGATATTATTGATAACAGTAAATGATGATAACCAGTATTTTATTTTATTTTATTATTTTATTTTTTAATATCTTTATTGGAGTATAATTGCTTTACAATGGTGTGTTAGTTTCTGCTTTATAACAAAGTGAATCAGTTATACATATACATATATCGCCATATACCCTCCCTCTTGCGTCTCCCTCCCACCCTCCCTATCCCACCCCTCTAGGTGGTCACAAAGCACCGAGCTGATCTCCCTGTGCTATGCGGCTGCTTCCCACTAGCTATCTATTTTACATTTGGTAGTGTATATATGTCCATGCCACTCTCTCACTTCGTCCCAGCTTACCCTTCCCCCTCCCCGTGTCCTCAAGTCCATTCTCTTTGTCTGCATCTTTATTCCTGCCCTGCCCCCAGGTTCTTCAGAACCTTTTTTTTTTTTTTTTAAATTCCATATATATGCGTTAGCATCTGGTATTTGTTTTTCTATTTCTGACTTACCTCACTCTGTATGACAGTCTCTAGGTCCGTCCGCCTCACTACAAATAACTCAATTTCGTTTCTTTTTATGGCTGAGTAATATTCCATTGTATATATGTGCCACATCTTCTTTATCCATTCATCTATCGATGGACACGTAGGTTGCTTCCATGTCCTGGCTATTGTAAATAGAGCTGCAATGAACACTGTGGTATGTGACTCTTTTTGAATTATGGTTTTCTCAGGGTATATGCCCATATACCCATGCTGGGTCGTATGGTAGTTCTATTTTTAGTTTTTTAAGGAGCCTCTCTACTGTTTTCCATAGTGGCTGTATCCATTTACATTCCCACCAACAGTGCAAGAGGGTTCCCTTTTCTCCACACCCTCTCCAGCATTTATTGTTTGCAGATTTTTTGCCGATGGCCATTCTGACTGGTGTGAGGTGATACCTCATTGTGATAACCAGTATTTTAAATCTTAGGAGTAGTCTTTACTAAAGCAGTAACTGACCATGGTAATACAACCTCCTGCTACTTTAGCTCATTTGTTCCTTGCAACCATCCCATTTTACGAGGAAGAAATGAACTTGGAGTAGGGAAACTGCTTTAGGTTCAAGATTAATACAGCTCATCCTGAAAGATAGACTTGACTCATGCCGTCACTGGAATAATCACTTTTTATGTCAGATCTGATTAATGATAGCTGACATTGATTGCATTCCTCATATGTCAAATGCTGTTCTAAGTGTTTCACATGTATTAATTCAGCCTCACAGCAGCACAAGGAGAGACGTGGATTATTACTTATATTTCAAAGATGAAAAATGCAGAAATTGAAAGGTTTATTTGCTGGGGCCTCAGGGTCCTGTTGCTGATAAAGGGCCTCTCCAGGATTTAAACTATGGAAGCCATTGCAAAGCCCTGCTCTCTGCTGTTTTGTTATACAGCTTTTCATTGAAAATTAGGTTTTAATTCAGCTGGTGAGGTTAAGATTATGTAAGATTCCATTCCTCATCTTGAATAATTTTCTGTGTATTCCTAGCCAAGGTCATTTAATGTTATTGAGCTTCCCTTTTCATTTTTATCAAATTGTCTCTTTTCATTTTTTTCGTATTAGTTTCACCAAAAGATTGTGCTTGGGAGTCCTCATGTAATATATTTAACTATAAAGCAAAATAAAAGTCCTATGTTATACACAAACACTCTGACTGACTTTTGACAAAGGTGCAGAAATAATTCCATGGAGGAAGGATATTCTTTTCAGCAAATGGTGCTGGAGCAATCGAACATCCTAAAAAGTGAAGCTCAACCTAAACCTCACGCCTTATTCAAAAATGAACTCAAAATGGATCAGAGATTTAAATATAAAATGTAAGAATATAAAACATTTACAAACAAAAGCAAGGGGGAATATCTTCAGGACACAGGGCTGGGCAGGGCCCTTGGACATGACATCAAAAGCATGATACATAAAAACTATTTGTGAAATTGGACTTCATCAAAATAAAAATCTTTTGCTCCGTGAAAGACCCTGTTAATAGAATGAAAAGACAAGCTACACACTGGTAGGTAATATTTTCAAACTGCATATCTGACAAAGGAATTACATCTAGAATATACAAAGAACTTTCAAAAGTCAGCAGCAAAAAAAAAAAAAAAAAGTTAGAAAATGGGCAAAAGATATAAACAGATATTTCACAAAGAGAAGATGTAGATAGCATGTAGGCACACGAAAAGAAATTTGGCATCGTTAGCTACTAGGGAAATGCACCTTAAAGCCACAACGAGACATCACTATACACCTATCAGTATGTAAAATAAAACACAGTACTAAGACCAAATGCTGGCCAGAATGCCGAGAACCTGAATTTCTCACACACTGATGGTAGGGATCTAAAATGGTACAACCACTCCGAAAAGAGTTTGGCAGTTTTTCCATGGGGATCTATATGCTATTATTGCAACTTCACGTGAATCTCTATTCCATGACAAAAAGTTAAAGAAGCCACACGTTCAACATAGTAAGGTGGGAATGGGCCATCACTGCATTCATTATCTTGTTGCAGTGGTAAACATGATATTGTTGATAATAATGTACATATAATAGACATGCAGAGTTTGCTTTTTAAAGTTTTTATCTCTAGTTGTTTCAGATTAAAATATCTAAAACATTCTAACAATTTAAGGGAAAGAATCTTTTTAAACTGCTAGTCATGGCTTGCTGCACCAGAGATGTTTTATTTGAAAAAATTCAGAGCCACCACTGGATGGCAGTAAAGGTTCGTATTTTTGTTCACTTGGTGTTTGTTTTTTTTGGTGGGGGGGGGAGGTGGATGGGGGGAGGCTGAGAAAATAAGGGACAAATTTGGTTCTGCTCTCAGAACCAAATAAAAAAAATATCTGTAATGAGAGACATTACTGGTGATTAGCAAGGTTTAAGCTGCAAATACAATCATTTAAAAAACAATCAATGTTGGTGTAAGATAAATAAAACCTTCAATAAATAACACACACTGTGAAAGACGATGGGCAGAGTACACTTTGTAAAATAAATCTTGGGCTAACAGTCTGGATGAAAATGAACAATTTTAGAGAAAAAAAAGTTTGGCATTGAGCTCTGTAGTGGCAATTGGGATTTCCTGGTTCAAAATCTTAATGGCTTTCAGAAATTTTAAGCAACTCTTTTATTTCTGCCTCTTCCTACTAATAACTACACAAAATTCAGCTGCTCATTTCTTTTTAATTTAATTCATTAAAATTTTTATTTTATATTGGAGTATAGTGGATTTACAATGTTGTGTTAATTTCAGGTGTACAGCAAAGTGATTCAGTTGTACATATATATACATTTCTTCTTTTTCAGATTCTTTTCCCATTTAGGTTATTACAGAACATTGAGTAGAGTTCCCTGTGCTCTGCAGTAGGTCCTTGTTGATTATCTATTTTATATATAGCAGTGCGTGTATGTTAATCCTAAAATCCTAATTTACCCCCCCACCCCACCCCGCCGCCCCATCATTTCTAAACTGGGAAAGTCTTCCTTTTTTAGATTACAGATTAAAGCCATATGAGGCAGAAGAACAAAATTCTGCTGTTTTTGTGTTATCACATTTCAAAATACTCAGTATCTTTTCATCTTGATAAAGCTGAGAGAATATATCATTTGCTGGATTTTCTGTGAAATTTACTTGCTAGAGACAAATTGAAACATTGACTTAATATCAAGTTTCAAGACATGGGGGAGTGCCGTGGGGAGGAGGGGGCAGAGGGGACCCCTGAGCTGTCCATCCTGGTCTTTAATTAAAGGCTTTCTAGGTTTAAAAAAAAGAGAGAGAGAGAGAGAGAGAGATCCTATGCTTTTCTTCCTAGAGGTTAATTGATGGGGTTAACCCATTCATGCCTCTCATTCTAACTATATATTGTCATCAAGAATATTTCTAAGGGGACATCCCTGGTGGTCCAGTGGATAAGACTCCGTGCTCCTAGTTCAGGGGGTCCAGGTTCAATCCCTGTTCGGGGAACCAGATCCCACATGCATGCCGCAACAAAGATCTCTCGT
Source organism: Balaenoptera ricei (assembly GCF_028023285.1). Taxonomy (NCBI): domain Eukaryota; kingdom Metazoa; phylum Chordata; class Mammalia; order Artiodactyla; family Balaenopteridae; genus Balaenoptera; species Balaenoptera ricei. Next base: position 7,200,082 of record NC_082644.1, read on the forward strand.
GCCGCAACTAAGACCCAGCACAGCCAAAATAAATAAGTAAATTTTTTTTTAAAGGATATTTCTGAGGTATTTATTAGCATATGTTACTATTCTTCTGTGTCACCTTAATGTCAGATGAAATGAAACAATGTGTATTATGTCTGGGGCTCTCTGTGTAGGAGAGACACATTCAAAATCTTGGTGGAATATCCACGGAAGTGTCAAAGCAAATTTCCACGAGTCAGGCATCAGAACAATTTTTACAAACAAGTGGTGCAACTTTTAGTCTGCCTGCTACAATGTCACCTAAACCTTATGGATGCTAGATGATGGAGTGAAATTTCTATAAGGAGACATCCACAGTGAGACTGGGATGGTAACACAGGACAGCGCCATCGTGGGGTTGGAGTGTGAAAGTGCCAGGAAGGAAAGGGCTGGCGTTCCCACCCCAGAGCAGGTGATCAGTAAATACTATTGGCTGTGAACCTGGGCGAGATCAGATGATGCTAATTCAAGGCAGATTCTCAACAGAGTAGATTGTTTAAAAATAAAGAAGTATTCTTAACGTCTTAGTAGAGAGAAATATCTAACATTCTCTCATTTACTTTATCCACATCAGCAAACCTTAAGAATTCCGATTTTCATGACATAGTAGTACTTCTGTATACCCACCTTTGATATAAATAGCCAAACAAGCTTTCCAAGGAATGTGGGTGTCTGTAAGTTCTATATTTCTGTAGAAGAATAAGATTGTTTATTTTCTCTTTAGTTCTGTAAGTCAATAATAAAATAGTTAATTCTTGAATAATATGAGTAAGTTTGCTACAACTGTTTGATAATGCAATGAATGAAGCATTTAAAATGTCATCACCCCTTCAACGTTTATCAGTTTTCTACTTTTTCTTTAGCTTTGATAACAAACAGGATCTTGGATTTTGAAATTAGAATGTTTCCTGAAGAAAATTCTCTGGGGCTACTGAGGCTAATGCATAGAGATCAATAATTAATAGTGATTCTTACAAATCCACTGGGCTGTATACTTTTTATCATGTCTCCCTTCAGATTTATTTTTCTCAAAAACGTGACACAGGCTAAGGCACTTGATAATCTTGCACAAAATGTATTTTTCAATTCTCTTCACTCTACTGTCTCCAATCCTTTCAATCCCTGAATTTTTCTGTTTTTTTCTTTGCTGATGATGTTTCCACTTGAAAAACCTATCCTTGATCCGAGTGAATCTCTTGGAGGATATATGTAATAGAGATAGCGACAGACAGGCATTCAGAGAATTTGGCCCTGGAGCTCAGAATCTCGGTGTTGTATTTTATGAAGACGAATATATATCAAACTTGTCAGGGTTAAATATCATCACATTCAGATAAAACTTGGACCTTACCCGGTTGATTGGAAGTTGAACTTTGTTTCTTTTTTTTCTTTTTTTTTTTTTTTTTGTATTTAGTAGATATCTTGGGAGAGAAACTTGGGCCATCATGCAAATATCTTGTTTCTCCTTAAATCTTTTTTTTTTTTTTTTAATTTATTTATTTTTGGCTGCATTGGGTCTTCGTTGCTGTGAGCGGGCTTCCTCTAGTTGCGGCGTGTGGGCTTCACATTGCAGTGGCTTCTCTTGTTGCGTGTAGAGCACGGGCTCTAGGCACATGGGCTTCAGCAGCCGTGGCATGCGGGCTCAGTAGTTGTGGCTCGCGGGCTCTAGAGCTCAGGCTCAGCAGTTGTGGTGCACGGGCTCAGTTGCTCCACGGCACGTGGGATCTTCCCACACCAGGGCTCAAACCCGTGTCTCCTGCATTGGCAGGTGGATTCTTAACCACTGCGCCACCAGGGAAGCCCCTGAACTTTGTTTCTTGAAGTGGGTCTCTAGAACCTCCTAGCAACAGCTCTTAAGTGACTTGTTTTTTAATACTTTTAGGAAAAGCACCAGGGGGATAGATTAATGTTTTATTATAGGAGTGAATTTGGTTCATGTGCTCAGCATTGATACCCAAAGCAGCACAGTCCGGAGAAATTGCCTGAATATTTGTAGGAAAGAAATTGTCCACTGCATTGTAAAGAAGAAGCTTTTTGGAACAAATCTCACTGCAAATTTCAATACTTTACGCTTTAAAATATTAAGAGATAAGTCACAGTGTTCTCCTCCAAGCATGCCCACAGAGTGCCCTGACTGCCACCACTTGTGGTTTACATGGAAACTATCTTTAATTGCTCAGATCGGGTTTTGAGCAGCATTACACTCAACCTCATCTCTGCCTCCTCAGCAAGGTAGCAAGAGGTAGATATAGATACTCCATTTTTATGAATGCCAACATTAAACCAGAGAGTTAGAAGGTGCTGGGGTCGACGGTTCCCAAACCCTTGAGAAGCATTTGGCTATACATACCAAAGTGCTATTTACTTCTGTGAGCAGACGATTAATCTGTGGTACCAAATTCACAACTGAGTGGAAATCAGGGAAGGTAGGAGAAAAAAAGGAAGAAAGAAAGAAAGATCTAAAATTGTTTCAATACCTAGTACATGATTGGTGCTGTGCTAGGCACTATAAAACCCTTTTTTATCATCAAATCTTTACAACCCTATGGTGTAAATTTCTTTTTACACACAAGGAAGCGGGAATTCAGGAAGGTGATATGACTTAAGTTCACATAGCTTGGAGCAGGTAGAACACGGTTTTAAACCCTGATTTGTCTGCCTCAAGACCTAGCCCTTTTTGGAACCCTTGTGCACTGTTGGTGGGAATGTAAACTGGTGCAGCCACATGGGAAACAGTGTGCAAATACTTCAGAAAGCTAAAAATAGAACTACCATGTGATCCAGCCATCCGTCTTTGGGGTACATACCCAAAGGAAATTAAATCAGTATCTGAAAGAGATATCTGCACTCCCAAGTTCATTGCAGCAGTATTCACAACAGCCAGTGTATGAAAACAACTTCTGTGTCTACTGACAGATGAATGAATAAAGATAGTGTGGTATAAGAAAACGTATCTGAAGTACTTAGTATAGGATTCCTCAGGAAGTAAATTACTGCCTTTTCTGTAGTGCACTGGTTTTGAGGTATTTGTTGTGTTACAAAACGAAACCCAACTGAGTAAATCTGAAGATCTAATTAGCTTTATCCAACGATTCATGAATCAGGGAACATCCCATCTAACAAGCAAAAGGGAGTTCTGAAGAGCTGTACAAAATGGAAGGCTTTTACAGGCAGAAGGGGATAGAAAGAGGAAGTTTCTCACAACGAGTGGATTGTCTCAGGCAAGGTCACCTTCCTTTGGGAGACAGGCAGGGTTCTATCCTGCCAGTGACCTCACCAGTACTGGTCAGGTAATTCCAGATTGACTGGTTAAAGGTCACATTTCTGGGAGCGGCTGAAACTGTAATTAGGTTGGATATTAAATCTTGGTTTGCTGTCGTGGGGTAAGTGACCTCATTCTGGGCTTCTCTTTCTTTTTTTTTTTTTTTTTTTTTTTTAGCAATTCCCCCCTTTTGATCAGACTCTCAGCTTCACTGAGAGATGGCATTAGGGCCATTTCCAGCTACCGTTCTGAAGTTCTTGCAGTTTTTATTGATCCTTGTGTGACAGTCATAGTTCATGATGTTTTTGTGCTTAATCTCTGTGATATTCACAGGCCATGACTTCAGGTTCCCTTTTTTTTTTTTTTCTCCCTGCAGTGGGCTGTTCCCTAACCAGAGATTGAACCCACGCCCCCTGCGTTGGAAGCATGGAGTCCTAATCACTGGACCATCAGGGAAGTCCCCAGGTTCACAATTTTTAAGTTGGTCTTTCTCTTCGTTCCTTTTTTGATGTTCCAGTCTTAGGGAAATCACTCGCTTGGTGGTTAGTGGCATTTAGCATGCCAGGGAGACTACTAGGACTATTATAGGTAGGACAATTCCCAATGTCTGGAGTGCATGTCGGAGGCATAGGCTCCAAGACCCAAACTAATCTAAATCAAGTAAGTCCAAGAAGGACTCCACTGAAGGAGTCACCTTTTTAAGCCCAGTGGCTTGCTCAGTGATCTTATGTAACTGAGTTTCAACTTCCCCAGAAATGTTAATCCAGGAGCAGCAGGTGGTGTTGGTCAGGGAAGTAGGGCCCAGCCAGAGGAAGAGAGTCCTGAATCACAAATGCCTCCTGGTAATTCCTGTTTGAATCAGGACAGAAAAAGTGACAGCCATGGATGCCAGTCAAAATTTTAGGGTCTGGAGACCACACAGGCAGTTTTGTTCTAGTTACCCTTGTCTTTTGGTCCTTTTATTTTTATAGAGCCTAGAGGCAATGTTCACCAAGTTTGGGGTGTTAGCCAGAGACAGGAAAACAGACCAAAGAAGAAATGGGGGACAAGGAAAGGATTTGTGTCTGGGAGGGACCCACGGGGTCTTATCTAGTTTCAATCCCCCCTTTTCTTTGATACTCATCAATCATGAGGAGAGCAAGTGTTGGACAAGAAGGGGAATAACGGATGGAGATGTTATTCATACACTCGGCAGAGGAGCTCGGTTTTAGGGGGACTCAGTTGCACAATGGATCTGGACTTGGAAAGGAGGGGACAATGGAAATTTTTATTTTTCTCTCTAGACTGGGCACTGAGACAGACATCTGAGAGAGCTGACTTTGGCAAGAATTTTAACCTTACCTGGCTTCTGCCAGCTTTCCAAGGATACGCAAGATTTTTCATTAATTTTAGTTTCTTTGGCTATTTAAGGGAATAATGTAACAGCTTACCAGAAAATTCCTCAGAGTCCCATCAACCCTGGGAGAGACCCATATGAGTGCCCTCCTTCAAGGGTATATCTAGGGGCAACTGTAAGACCACTAACTTGACGGACTTCTGTTTATTGTCACGTAGTCTCTTCAGAGTGGAAAGACAATTCAGACAGAGAATTGCTAGAATGAGTACTTAAACACAGGAGGATAGAGGCGGGCAGTAGGAGTTATGTCAGTCTTTAACCTTTCATTTTAGGTACCTCTTGTGTCTTTAATTTTTCATTAGCCTTTAGCAACAAAATTTTTATTTTATTTTATTTTATTTTATTTATTCATGTTTTGGGCCACACCGCGAGATATGTGGGATCTTAGTCCCCCGACCAGACATTGAACCCGCACCCCCTGCAATGGAAGCACAGAGTCTTAACCACTGGACCACCAGGCAAGTCCCCACAACAAAATTTTTAATGAAGCTATTTTGGAATTTTGAAGCCTTTCTGGAGGCTTCTGTATGCCAATTAAAACAGGCATTCCATTCTGTTTGCTTGATTTTGGAGTCCTTGCTTTTGAGTGCACTTCTTAAGTAAAGGATCTTGTCTAATTGGAATGTTTCCCATAACAGCCTTGTAATTCTAGGTTGTTTTTAGTAAGATTTTTGTCATTTTTGTATATATCTACAGTTTCTGGGACCATAGTTCTTAGACATAAAATATGTAGGTGTGTCAGAAGGTGATATGCTTAACTTTTTAGGATTTGAGGATCTACACAAAACAAAACAAACAAATGTATGCACCTTAGCACACCAGCAGTGACCAAGAAATGTTACTGCAGAGTATCCAAGAGAAGGCCCTGTGGGCATCACCGGCAGGAGCTTGGGACAGGGGAAAGGGCCGAGCCAGCAGGCCCCCCGGAAACAGGACTGCAGACTAGTCTGGGTTTCCAAAAAGGGGAACTGTGGACTGGAAAGCCAATTACGTAGGGAGCTCAACACAAAGAGATCGTCCAATTTAGTCAGTGTTAAGGTCTGATGAGCAGTCTTACAAAATTAAAACTAAAAATATATTTCTGTGAGTTTGGGGAATCCTGTGAATCTGATGATTATCAATGGAATCGTTTGACTCAGTTCCTAAAGCATCTTGGTCTAGATTAAGTTTGCTTTGATAATGAGCTCAAGGGACGCATCAGTGTTTCAATAGAGGGTTCAGTTTATATCCTGCTTTCCTAATCTGCGCTAAGATACTGGAATTAAGAACTCTTAAAGTGAAGCTTGTTAATTAAAGCTTATGTATCAGGACATCATAATCAGACAGACTTGTGGATGACTTTCCCATTCCAAGATGTAATAAAGCTGAAAACTTGAGCTTCCTTCATAGATGCGATTGTTGGGTTAATTGTTCTGCTGTCTGACAGCCCAATCTCTTATCCCAGAAGTACTGATTTAATCATTTTACCAAGAAGTCAGAAGTACATAACGAGTTCTGTAAGGTCTTCCAAAATAAGTAGGACTTTGTCTCATATTACTTTGAAGCAAAAAGTTTTGTTGTTGTTGTTTTTTTAAACCTTTAAGATCAGAGTGATCTGGAAGCCAATTCACTAACCTGAGAAAAGTAACCTTTTTTGCTGGGCTGACGAAGTGTGGGAAGCTGTCTTTGAGCCTACATTGGTTTACTGGCTGATTTACATGTTGGCATTTACTTTTGATTGTGTGGATGTTAAGGTTTCCTTTTTCTTTATAGCTATACTTTGTTCATAGCAAAGCGTAAGGGCCATGCTGAGGAGTGTTCCTTTCCAGTATCCAGGTGTCCTACCTGGATGTCATACGCTCACATCACAAAAGGAGAAATCCTTTCATAATCCTCTGATGTAGGTACTCATCAGAGGTATTATCTACACTTTTCAGATGAGTAAACCATACCTAATGGTATTTATCACGAGAGCTTGTGATTAAATATTTTCCCCAATAGAGGGTGCATAGGCCAAACATTTTAATAGATCCAAGAAAGATTCACATAGATTAATTAATTGCTCTTTACCTAGTCTGAAAAGGACAATAAGATAACCTGATTTTGGGGGGAGGATATTTTATTTTTCCACATTTTATTCTCTCATACACATCTTTAGATATCAAGGACAGAACATTTTGTCCTAATTAGTATGGCACTGAAAAATGTTAGAGAAACTTGTTCTGATTTACTTTAAATCCTGAATATAGAATATGATATTTTCCTTTTTATTTTGATAGTTTTTAAAAAATTTTATCTTTGATCATCTTACTTAAAGGTAACCTACTTGCTAGCTATGTAAACCTGAGCACGCTACTTACTAGCTCTGGGCTTCAGTTTCCTCATCTATAAAATAGGAGAAAATAATAATAAATACTTCCCAGGATTGTTATCATAAGTAATGGGTTAATTTTCAAAAAGTGACTATAGTAAGGCTTGGAACCTAGTAAGAGCTATGGGTTTGCTAAGTAAAAATTAAAGAGGGGTAACATGTCCAGAGAAATAAGCCTATTTTTTTTCCCAGATAATTTCTAATGAACATTCTTCAATTAGGAGAAATAAAAATGTAAAAGAGTGATGCCTGAGTAGAAAAATCAGCATTTTCTTTCTCAGAAGTATTTTCAGGTGTTGATTTAGAGTGTGCTCTAAGGATTGCAACTCATCCTCTCTGGGCTGTAACCAGAGACAGTATCAGCTCTTCAAGGGCTGGAGGGGTATCTTACTCATTTTTACCCTCAAGCACAACAAAGAATCTTCCAGAATGCTGGTGTCCATGAAATATTGGTTGAATTAACAAGCATTTAATGTGTTCTTTTTTGGTAATTTTCCTGGAATTTCCAGCTTGGTCAGACGCCCCCTCTTCCAGACATCCCTGGTTAGTTCAGGTCCCTATGACTACGGCACATCGACCAAAAAGTTGCTGTGGTGGGAGAATTCTGACATAACCAGGAGTGCCTGGAAGAGCTAGGGGTTGACAGCACAGAAGCAGAGGTTGATAGCTTATAAAAACCATACTGTCAAGTTCATCGTTCTCCCGTTAAATAGTTCTAAAATAAATTTTGAAAATAAGGCCATGGCTTTGGTGTCCTTCCATTTGCATCAATGTGGGGAAGCATGTAATCAAAGTATCTCATGCAAAAAAAAAAAAAAAGAAAAAGGAAAAGAAAAAGATTTTTTGATAATGCCTGAAATTTTAAAGCATTTTGTCTGATGAGTAGAATAGTTTTTAGAAGAGATCAACTTTAGGGAAATTCAATACCTTAAAAAAATTGTTTAGCAAAATGTTTATTGAACAATCAGGAAAATAAAATAATCCCTTGTCCATATTTAAACCATTTTCTAGAGGTTGCAGAAATGCATTTAAATATTACCATTGTTTTTTACATACTTACTGATGTCCTAGGTTCTTATGGAGACAATGTACTACGCATGAGAGTGATCAGTTTTAGTTATCATTGTCATTATTGTTGAATTTAACATCTTTAATACCCTTCATTCCTCACTCCCTCCTCCCAATTCCCACCACCATCCACTTCCTTCTTGGTCTAATCTAATCTTCCTCAGACTTGATCCCAGCCTGACTTACGAATTCATGCTGCTCTGCTCCACTAAATCCAGCAAGAGTTATGGTTATGGAGTTTGCTGCCAGAAACCAAGCCCCAAATCTCCTTCATTGTTTCCTTGACCTGCTAGAAATCCAGTAGCTAAATGGGAGCCGCAAAACTGACCCTACAGCCACTTCTGCATACGCTTGACCTCCTCCGAAGTTAATAGCAGCTATTTCTGCAGCTTTGGAAAAGCGTTTGCTTAAAAACTGTGTAAGAGAGTAGCGGGGGAAGACAAAGGGATTACAAGAAGAAAGAAGTGTATGAAAGCTGGTGAAAGTATGAATGACTGCAGAGCCAGAGTGGATGGATGAGATGGTAGGGGAAGGGATTTGTCTGGACTGCGGGGTCAGTGATGGAGAAAAACGTGTGCAGTAGAGACAGTACGTAGTGAAGTAACCATGGAGACAAGACTCTTTTCTCCCAAGACTCTTCCACATCTTCTTTCCTTAACGATTTTCTTTTTGATAATATTATCTCAGAAAACGACCTTGTTTTAACCTGCCAGGATTCTAGAAATCCCTGTTTCTTCACGACATCCTTGTTATGGCTCTAGGATGCGATGCTGATGGCGGTAGACATACTTAAGTGAGACGTCTTCCAAGACTGAGGAATCCCTGTGGCTTGTGTTTCCGGCCAGCTGTTAGTGTCTGCGGCTACCCTCTGCGATGTAGGTTGTTTTGTGGAAAACACAGGATTAAAGCAGACACACAGCGTGCTTGTTCTCAGGGCCTGCACTAGTCTGCTAGGGCTGCCACAACAAAATACCATAGACGGGGTGCCGTAAATAACCAAGATTTACTGTCTCACAGTTCTGGAGGCTGGAAGTCTGAGATCAAGGTGTCAGCAGAGTTGGTTCTTTCTGAGAACTGAGAGGAAGAATCTTTCTAGCTTCTGCTGGTTTGCTGGCCATCACTGGTGTTCCTTGGCTTGCAGAAGCTTCACCGCAATCTTTGCCTTTATCTTTGTGTGCTGTTCTCCCTGTGTGTGTCTGTGTTCAAATTTCCCCCTTTTGTGAGGACACCAGGCACATTGGATGGTGCTCACCCCTCTCCAGTATGACCTCATTTTAACTAATTACACTCGCAACTGCTCTGTTTTCAAATAGGTCACATTCTGAGGGATTGGGATTAATGACTCCATCATATGAATTTGGGGGGTGGTGCATAATTCAATCCATAACAGTGCCAGCTTGGGGAAATTTCACTTAATTTACTGTTATTGGAAAACTATCACTTTGATTGGGTGTTCCTTCTTGGATAGACTTTTTCTTGATGAACAAAATCCATGAACTTAAAGACCTTTAATTAACAAAGTACAATTTCCATGCTACTCAAATAGAAACTTTCATGTGTGTCTCACATGGAGAAACCTACCTATATGGGGTGAGCGTGGGGCACTGGGGTAACCTGGAGGTGGGGGAGGACGGGTGCAGCTGAGCACTGGGGTCCAACTTGCCTCTCCGCAATCACAGAGCCCTTCTCTTTCTTTCTTTTATTTTATTTTTATTTATTTATTTTAAAATTTATTTCTATTGAAATATAGTTGATTTACAGTGTTGTGTTAGTTTCAGGTATATAGCAAAGTGATTCAGTTATGTATATATAATACATATACATATACATATACATATTCAGGCCCTTCTCTTTTGAAGTCAGGCCGAGTTACCCAAAAGAATCCTAGCGGTCTGTTTTTAACAGACTGTTTCTACACTAACTGGAATGAATTCTCTCCAAGCACATCTTCACCCCTTCGTCTGTTCGTTAAAGGAAGCCCTTCATGAGGGCTGCTTGTCTTCAATCTCTGGACATGGGGTCTAGTGATAGAGAACTTGTCCAGACCTTTTCTATATCACTCAGTCAATGAGGAGCAAAGGGGCTGGGGAGAGGTCATTCTGTTTCTGTTTTGTCTCTGGAATAAATTTACAAACCCTGTGAAAACATTTACCAAATTTACTGTTCATGTATCACATCCTCTCTGCCCTCTGCATGTATATACACACACACACTCTCTCTCTCTCTCTCTGCTGTGGGAAAGTCTTAGGGGCTATCATTGCTCATGGAATCTTCATTAACTCCCCTGAGAAATTTTAAGGTATTGGTTTATACTTGAAACTGAAGAGTATCTTTTTTTTTTTAACTTTCTATTGATATTTTCAACCCATTTTTTTTTAAATAGATTTATTTATTTTTTTGTTTATGGCTGTGTTGGGTCTTCGTTTCTGTGCGAGGGCTTTCTCTAGTTGTGGCAAGCAGGGGCCACTCTTCATCACGGTGCGCGGGCCTCTCACTGTCGCTGCCTCTCTTGTTGCGGAGCACAGGCTCCAGACGCGCAGGCTTCAGTAGTTGTGGCTCACGGGCCCAGTTGCTCCGCGGCATGTGGGATCTTCCCAGACCAGGGCTCAAACCCGTGTCCCCTACATTGGCAGGCAGATTCTCAACGACTGCGCCACCGGGGAAACCCAAGAGTATCTTATTTTTAACTCTGAACTCCTAGTACTTGCAGGGAATCAGCAGTGTGAGTCTGACTAAAAGAGGATGATTCAGGAAAAGCCATAGGGTTAATTAAAGCAAAAACAAGAAGAGAATCACAAAAAGAATTTTATTTAGGATTTTTGAGTATCTAGAAGCTCTAATTCATTTTTTTTAATACTGTGGGGAAAATATGCAACCTGCTTTCCCCACCCACCAAAGCTGATGTCAGAATTCTCATTTATTGTGATTCTTATCGGAAAAGGATTTCCATTATCCAAGTAGGAATTCTCAATATTACACACATGCACTTGTGTGGTATAGAGAACTTTGAATCTAATTTTTATAAACATATAAAATATGTGTATTTATAAAAGGGAAGAGAAGGTAAAGTGTGATTATTTATTTTGAGCACATTCTAGTTTTCTTTTTTTATTTCAAAACTTAAGAATTTTTTTTCAGGGAACTATACTCTGTATTTTGTAGTAACCTATAAGGGAAAAGAATCTGAAAAAGAATATATATATATATATATTCAGTTATGTATATGTATACATAACTGAATATATATATAACTGAATCATTTTGCTGTACACCTGAACCTAACACAGCATTGTAAATCAACTATACTTCAATTTTTTAAAAAAGAATGTTTTACAAAGTATTTGTCCAGACATTTTAAGATTCCTTACAATCGTACTGTTAAATTAATTAAACAAGGAAACCATTAGAATGAGGGGGCCTAATGCCTTAGCAGCCTCTGTATGCCACCGAGACCTAAGCCACCAGCAATTCCTGTGAATGTCTGCAGGGGAAAAACTACCAATCGCAACCCTCCAGCTCCGCTTTCCCAAATAATGCAAGCGCGAAGCTGTAGCAGGTCAGATGAGTTACTTACTTCGCTTCTGCATTTTCTCCACAAAACCCTTGCCCCAGCTCCTCTCTGTGGAGTACTCCTAACCACTTCTGCGTTGGCACTGCCCCATTCACACTGATGTTTGCTCAAATAAACTCTTAGCAATGTTAATATGTCTCAGTTTATCTTTCAGCAGTACCACTGAGGCACTAGTCTTCTTTTATTAAACCTTGTTCCTGGTTTCTGTGGCACCACGAGACAGTGATTCAAGAGGGGCAAGTGAGCATACACAAACACACACACACACACACACTATTGCTGGCATCCTTCTTTAAGAGTGTGTTAAGGGTTGTACTGGAGAAAGAGTGCTAACATTTGTCAGCCTCTTTGCGATTACGCAGGACTTTGTGACTAGTTGTGGCCAATAGCTGTGGATGGAAATGATGTGTAATATTTGTTACCTTAGCATAACGGCCTCTCTCTCAACTAATACAAAGATCTGCACAAGATACATCACAACACACTTTCATTTTTCAGTTATCAGCAATTTTATCTTCCCGGTGTGAGAAAGATGGAGAAGGTGTATTCTGACAGTCAGGGGCTCTCAGTTTGAGATCATCTTTACAGCTAGGAAAGAGGAGGGGACCAATCCATCTTTCTAGCTGGCATATCAGATGACAGACAGATCAAAGGACTGTCTTATCTTAAGAGGAAAAAGTCACCACTTAGAATTTCATGCTGCTAACTGATGACTTTTCACTTACGGGACACACAGGACTACCCAAGATATTGTCTTTGCTTAATTTAAATACATTTTTAACTTCCAATTCCAATGTTTAAACATTTGTTGCTTAAATGTTTAAACATTTGAATGCTTCTGTGAATCATACATTTTAGGTAGCAGAGCCAATACTGGCAGCTGTCATATTATCTCAAAAAGACAATGTACCCTAAAATCAATTAGGCTCATCCCATTTGAATATTCAACTTATGATCATACAAAATTTAATCTCTTGAAAACGGGTTTTTGACAATAATCAGACCTACTAAAATTATCTTTCAAGAAAGTAATTGCCTAAAGACACGGTATAAACGGAAGAAGCTGGCCTTACCTCCATATTGCCCAGAACAAGTCACCCTCTCTCTCTGCCTTGATGTTCTGAGATTGTAGCCACCATAACACTCAAGAATTGGGGATATAATTGGTCCAATTTTCATTGTTACAAACAGTGCATTTTAGAGTCCCCACCAGCTTTCCATGCTACTTACCAGCTGTGGTCCTAACTAAAATCAAAGCAGCCAGTGAAGATCTAATACCTGCAAGTATCCCACTGATGTTGTAAAGTATTTTTTTCAATAGATTTATTCAAGCTAAACCAGTTGGAACTAATTTATTTTTAACTGTTAAATAGAGCTTTCTCTTATGGCATTCTGTGACACTTGCAATGTTGTCTGCTCTCTTCATTGTGGCAAGAGTATTTACCATTTCAGAAAACCCCCAGGGCAATTATTGATATGGGAAATAGAGGGCATTTAATGTCATTATTACTTCTCCACAATTTTTAATATATTCCTATAGGAGTAAAGATTAGGGATATCTGTGTCAGAACCAGATGTCTAATTCTATGTGTCTCTTGAGTACTATAGCTAAAGAAGATCCCCAAACTTGTCTTTTTCTTATCAAGATTTATATATTAATCAAGATTTGTATATTTGTTTTTTGGGGGGTTTTCTTTTCTTTTTTTAAATTTTTTACAAATAAATTAGAAGATTTACTTTTAAATTAAGTTTAACACCATGAATATGACAATCAGGTAAAAGTGGATAATTTCCTAACAAACAAGAAATTTTCATATTTCGAGATGAGCTTTATGTCAACCCCTTATCCCACCTCCACCACAAATGGCTTCACATGGTAGAGAATATTAGATGAAAGTAAGTCAGAAAGAGAAAAACAAATACTGTATGCTAACACATATATAAGGAATCTAAAAAAAAAAAATGGTTCTAATGAACCTAGGGTCAGGACAGGAATAAAGACGCAGACGTAGAGAATGGACTTGAGGACACGGAGAGGAGAAGGGGAAGCTGGGACAAAGTGAGAGAGTGGCATGGACATATATACACTACCGAATGTAAAATAGATAGCTAGTGGGAAGCAGCTGCATAGCACAGGGAGGTCAGCTCTGTGCAAGAGGGAGAAGATTTGTATGTTTGAGCCACCAAATTTGAAAGTCTGCAATTTTGGATTTGCTCTATGACATATATAATGTTTCTGGGTTTAACCATTAAAAAAAAAAGGAGACAAATTGCTAGAGATGAAAAATGCAATGTCTGAGTATCTTCTGAACAGAAACGCTTGCTGATCTTGGGTGGCCTCGGTCTGCAGTGGCTCGAAGCGGGGTCTCAGTTCCTGGCCAGTGATTGAGGTCGGGTCGTGGCGGTGAGAGCACCGAATCCTATAGCCACGAGACCAGGGGTCAGTGGCAAGGCCCTGGCAGAAAAAGAATTCCCACAAAGACGGAAAGTAGTGAAACAAGTAAAGTATTTATTAGGAAAAAAAGAAGTGCAGTACATGTGGATAGACACATGGGCGGTCTCAGAGACCGAGTCTCACCCTCGTGGCAGTTTGAATCACTTTTATGGGGCATTTCTTCCGTGTTTCCTTTGAACAATCATCTTGCTTTGCCTAGTTCAGAGTCCACGTTTGGTGTGTCTCAGGATATTCCCACGTGTGCGCATGCACCCCTTAGCCAAGGTGGATTCTACCGAAGAGGCCTGTGGGTAGATTTCGCCACTTAGCGTCACTCCCCTTGTGACCTCCCAGGAGCCCTTCTGCGCATGTGTAGTCGGGGAGGTCTCCTGACTTAGAGAATGAGGAAGATGTGGTCTCTTATCTTCTATCTGGGCAGGGCCCAGCCTCCTCTCTCAATTGTCCTGATACTCTGTTCTCGGAACCGGTCCACGGGGGACGAACTCCAACCGTTTGCCCTGAGGGCCCATCTGTCTCCTGCTCAGTCCCACATACTGTTCCTTCTGGAACACTCTTCCTCTCCCACTTCATTCTCTGAAAGCTATTCTGTCTTCCATTGCATCTCTATCACTGCTTCCTCAGGGAAAACTTGCCTGATCTCCAAACTAGACCTCATCCCGCAGCTACAGGATGCTGCAGCTCCAAATACCATCCATTTACTGTTCTTGTCATGAACATAATTTCACCTTATTTAGGTGATTATGTGATAGATTCCTTGTCTCCATTGCTATCCCAAGCACCGTGATGACATGAGACATGTTTGATTTTGTTCACTATTATATCCAGTGCCACGCATAGTACTTGGCACATAAAAAGGGTTTAACACTTGTGGAAAGAAGGGAAGGAGGGAGGGGACAACTGAGAGGAAAAGGGAGGAAATCTCTCTCATTGTTCAGAACTCTCCAGGCAGTAAGCAGGACTGATTGTATCAATCCAATTTCAAAAAATATTAATGCACCATTCTCTTTTTTGCCCTTTCATGTACAAATGTGTACATGTCAGCTTAAAGCATCGTCTACCTGGGGATGGGATGTGACAGGCAAGGGACACAGAAGCACCCGTAGGCTACGTTAAGGGTAAGAGACAGTGCTAAAGGCTGGGGGACCTGGAGAGCCCAGCATGGATCAAAGAAGGCACAGTGTATGGGGACCGAGGATGGATGAGGCTAGCAAAGAACCTGTAGAGGAGATGGATGAGAGCAGAGCATTCATTTTCAGTGCTGAGAGAGCCCCAGAGCAGCCACTTCGTGGCACAGACCAGCCAGGACCCAAAGAACCTTGAGGGGTTTCAAGCAACCTTATCCCCAGGTCCCCTTCACCCCCAGCATGTCATGGGTTACCTCTACTTCCCCCATAAACTTGATTGTCACCCAGGAGGCAGGTTAAGGGAACAGATAAAAGTCTGGTTTGGCATTTAGCCGACTCATCTAAAATCTGAGTTGCCTGGAAACTGCGTACATGGGCATGCATCAAAATTTCCCCATCATTTGACTTTTTGGATACTTTCTTTTTTTTGGTTTTAATAGTATCTTTAATTTTTTTAATTTGAATTTTGTTTTATTTATTTATTTTTATACAGCAGGTTCTCATTAGTTATCTATTTTATACATATTAGTGTATATATTTCAATCCCAATCTCCCAGTTCTTCCCACCTCCCACCCCTGCTTTTTCCCCTTGGTGTCCATACGTTTGTTCTCTACATCTGTGTCTCTATTTCTGCCTTGCAAACTGGTTCAGCTGTGATTCCACATATATGAATTAATATACGGTATTTGTTTTTCTGACTTACTTCACTCTGTATGACAGTCTCTAGGTCCATCTGTGTCTCTACAGATGACCCAATTCTGTTCTTTTTATGGCTAATACTCCATTGTATATATGTACCACATCTTCTTTATCAGATTCTTTTTTCCTTTGTTACCTCTCAGGATGGGAGTTTTTAAGATCAGAGCAGTTAATAGAAAAAAAAAAGGTTTTTTTCTCCTTTTTTTACACACCTGCATGTAGCTGCAACCTCACTGCAAGGTTAAGACTCTATTTTAGCAATGGGAAGCAGATTAAATGTTTTTAAAGCACAGTTGAGGGGAGGGACATGATCATATTGGTGTTTTGTGTTTCAAAAAATTTATTTCAGCCAAAGTGAGTGACTGAAAGCTTAGAGATCTTTCAGAGACTATTATAGTACTAAATGTAAAACCTGTTTGAAAAAAACAATCAGATGTCAATAAAACAAAGATTTTAGGAGACACTGCTTTTAGGAAAGATCCCCGATATTCTCCTTTCTTGCTGCAAGTAACCAATCCTGGGCTTCCCTGGTGGCGCAGTGGTTGAGAATCTGCCTGCCAATGCAGCGGACATGGGTTCGAGCCCTGGTCTGGGAAGATCCCTCATGCCGCGGAGCAGCTGGGCCCGTGAGCCACAACTACTGAGCCTGCGCGTCTGGAGCCTGTGCTCAGCAACAGGAGACGCCGTGACAGTGAGAGGCCCGCGCACCACGATGAAGAGTGCCCCCCCCCCCTTGCCACAACTAGAGAAAGCTCTCGCACAGAAACGAAGACCCAACACAGCCAAAAATAAATAAATAAATAAATCCTTCCTTTTCCCGATCTTTGGTTTGGTTGTGTCTCTTGGCTCGACACTCACCAAGTGACAAACCTAGTTTTTGATGAACTCATTTTTCGGGTGACATAATATTATTCATTACTGTGAAAGACCCATATGTTGGTATAATTTTTTTCCTTAAAATTAATGTAATTAAATAGAACTAATCCACTACTTTTTGTTGTGTGTAATCTTTGTTTTGCTCTTTCTTTATTTTACTGGCATGTTTTATACATACAAGGTTCAATAAATTAAAAATATACTGTCAAAAAATAAAATAAAGGTTTTAATATAAACCCTAATATATTTATATCTAGAGATTTTACCACTATCCTGAGGTGCCTAGATGATTGGGCTACTAATAAAATTATGTTAGGAGAAAGGCAAACCTCATTTTCCATAAATACTAAGCCGCTTTGACATCAAACCACTACTTAAAATAATTCATCATCTCTTCTCAGAGAACTGCTTATTCCAAGAAATTGAAAAAAAATTATAATAATAAATATTTTACCACATAGATCAGAGTACATTCATTGTGTAAGGCTATATACTCTTTTTTTAAAAAAATAAGAGATGGAGCAATCTGCTCTCTCTTTTTTTAAATTAATTAATTAATTTATATATTTATTTTTGGCTGCATTGGGTCTTCGCTGCTGCTCATGGGCTTTCTCAAGTTGCGGCGAGCAGGGGCTACTCCTCGTTGCGATGCACGGGCTTCTCATTGTGGTGGCTTCTCTTGTTGCAGAGCACAGGCTCTAGGCACACAGACTTCAGTAGTTGTGGCATGTGGGCTCAGTAGTTGTGGCACACGGGCTTAGTTTTTCCGCTGCATGTGGGGTCTTCCCAGACCAGGCCTCGAACCCGTGTCCCCTGCATTGGCAGGTGGATTTTTAACCACCGTACCACCAGGGAAGTCCCCATATACTCTTAAGGAAATGAAAATCCATCAAAATAACTCTATACCAAGAGATATATCAATATTTTCCCTCAGGCTGGAAGCCCCACCCTTGTCTCAAGCTTGCTCAAATGTCCGATCCCACTGTTAACAACTGAGGCAATTTATGAAGTTCTTTGGTTTCACCTTTTCTGGAGGGTTGGTAATTTGCAATGATAAGGATAATTTGGTCCTTGAATTAATTAGTAGCTGCTTGATATGGCTGATTTCTCCTAGTACTTCCTTACCTGATTCTATCTTGTAAATCTTACTTTTGCAAAGGCTGACATAAAATTTTTCTTGAAATTTTGCTCTTAGTTACCAGTAAGCATTTTTTCATGTCTACATTGCAGAAAGAAAATTGAGGTTTCAACATTTTCGAAGTGCTTTTCCATCTTTAAAAAAGAAAACTTGATTTCTGCTTGAAATGATCATGCTCTATTTCAATTTAAGTGGATTTAAATCCAGTGGATTTCTTCTCTTTCTTTCTTTTTTATTATACAGGTAATATATGAGTGAGATAATCAAAATTTTAACTCTTTGCATTTTTTTTCAAATGTTGCAAACACGGCAATACAGTTTTACAAACAAGGTTGCAAAAATAGCTAGAGGTTTGCACATATTGTGAACGTTTCTTTCAGATTAGTTGGGAAACTTGTAATAAATTCAGGTGTCTTTTTAAAAAATTTTTATTGGAGTATAGTTGATTTACAATGTTGTGTTGGTTTCAGGTGTACAGCAAAGTGAATCAGTTATACATACAGATATATCCACTCTGTTTTAGATTCTTTTGGCCTATATGAGTATAGGCCATTACAGAGTATTGAGTAGAGTTCCCTGTGCTATACGGCATGTTCTTATTAGTTATCTATTTTATATATAGTAGTATGTATATGTCAACCCCAGTCTCCCAATTTATCCCTCCCCCCCCATCCCCTGGTAACCAAAAGTTTGTCTTCATCCGTGACTCTACTTAAATTCAGGTATCTTAACAGAATTGGCCCTGTTGCCATTTTCCTGATCATGGAGAAGAGTAGAATACGTAAGTTACTTTCCTACTTCCAACATAGAAAAATATGACAAAATGCTACAACGAGACATCCCAGGAGTCAGTATGTCTCCTCATACTCCCAGTAGGACTAATTAGGTTTGCACGGCCTGCTCCACAATGCAGGTCCATTTAGGAGGTATGGCAGTGAGCAAATGACTCACTGAATCATAATATGTCTGAACCAGCCTGGAAAATAATAAAAAACCTCAATTTGTGTAAACTTATTGGAAAAAGAGATGATCATTTACAGGAAAAACAACAACTTTAAATTCTGTATATAGCAGTGAATTGTGATTAATTTTTTGGGTGAGATCCTGAAGCATCCAGTAATCAGCTTGCTCCTAGAGACCTAACAGTAAAATCTGAGGCAGATGTGCTAATGACTGCAATCCTGGAGAAGGGCTTGTTGGAGACCAGGGCTGCAGAGCTCCTGTTTCTGCATGCCTTTTGCTGTGTGAAGAAAAGGAGACAGAGAGAGAGAGAGAGGAGAGGGGCAGGGTGGGGTGAGAGAAAGATGGGAAGGATTGACTTGGCCCTGGAAGTGCTCAAGTGGAGAATGTTTGGATATTTCTTTTTTTTTTTTTTTTAAATAATCAATTTTATTTATTTATTTATTTTTGGCTGCATTGGGTCTTTGTTGCTGCGCACGGGCTTTCTCTAGTTGCAGCGAGCAGGGGCTACTCTTCGTTGCGGTGCGCTGGCTTCTCATTGCAGTGGCTTCTCCTGTTGCGGAGCTTGGGCTCTAGGCACGCTGGCTTCAGTAGTTGCGTCACGCGGGCTCAGTAGTTGCAGCTCGCGGGCTCTAGAGCGCAGGCTCAGTAGTTGTGGCGCACGGGCTTAGTTGTTCCACGGCATGTGGGGTCTTCCCGGACCAGGGCTTGAAACCATGTCCCCTGCACTGGCAGGCGGATTTTTAATCACTGCACCACCAGGAAAGTTCCTGGTTATTTCATTTTTAGTCTATGTGTCCTTGACTCTAAGAGGATCAGTTGGAGGGAACAATTTAGAAAGTAAGCCCACTAAGCAATGAGCATTAGGCAATGCATTTAGAGCCCATCAGAGGGTAAAAGTGGTTCGGTAGTAATTACATGTGCACAGTGGAAAACTAAGATGCACGTGTCCAGATTTGCCTCTGATTACAAGTCAGAAAGATAGAGAACATGAGCAGCATAATTTAAAGGCAAGGGAGGTTTTGTTTCCAGATTCCATTTCCAAAATTCTTCTCTGGTTTAAAAATACAGTAATGATTTTTAAGGCAAATCAATATATTGACATTTAAAATTTTCATTTATTTACTTAAAAGATATATTGTAAAAATATATAAATACATATATATTTCAGTTTGTATATATAATATACAGAAAATTAATAATGTGAAATGAAACATGCCAAACAGTATAAAAAGTAATACATAAATATTCTTGTCCAGATCATCCAGTTTAGGAAACAAAACTTACCAGTACTGCAGTGGCTGTTTGTGTTTCTTCCCCAACTTCACTGTGACATATATAAGTACTGCTAAAAATATGTAACCATTTTGCACATCTTTAAACTTTATATGAATAAAGTTGTACTGTATTTTTCTGTAACTTTGTATTATGTTTGTAAGAATCAACCATATTAACACCTATAGGACTAGGTCATTTGTTTCATTGTTGAATGGGAACACATTCACCAAAATAAAATATATGTATCCATTTGTCTGTTGATGAACATTGTTCCAATTCCTTGCTTTCACACCCACTGCCAGTAGAAGCTTTGCTTAGTAATACGTGGCATTGTTGGGTTTTTTTTTAACATTTGTCATTCTGATGAATGTGAAATGATATCATGGTTATAATTTGTTCTTTTGATTTCTAGGTTAACAGATCTTTTTTTTTTTTTTTTTTTTTTTAGAACAGTGTTGGGTTCACAGCATAACTGAGCAGGAGATACAGCGATTTCTCATATACCCTCCACCTACACACATGCATAGCCTCCCCTATTATCAACATCACTCACCAGAGACATTTGTTGCAACCAATGAACCTACACTGACACGTCATAATCACCCGAAGTCCATAGTTTACATTAGGGTCCATTCCTGGTGTTGTATAGTCTACGGGTTTAGGCAAATGTATAATGACGTGTACCCATCATTATAATATCACTGCCCTAAAAATCTTCTGTGTTCCACCCATTCATCTTCTGGCAACCACTGATATTTTTTTTACTGTCTCTATAGATTTGCCTTTTACAGAATGTTATATAGGGTTTTTTTGTTTTTTAATTTTAATTTTTTTAAATTTAATTTTATTGAAGTATAGTTGATTTACAATGTTGTGTTAGTTTCAGGTGTACAGCACACGGTGATTCAGTTTTCTGTTTTTCGTTTTTTTGGCCACGCTGTGTGGCGTTCAGGATCTTAGTTCCCTGACCTGGAATCAAACCTGTGCCCCCTGTAGTGGAAGTGAGGAATCCTAACCACTGGACTGCCAGGGAATTCCCCAGAATGGCATATAGTTGAAATCATACAGTATGTAGCCTAAATTGCAACTAGAACTGTTTTCATTATATTATATTTTACCCTTCAAAACCTTTTTGCCTTAATGTCTGTTTTGTTTGAAATTAATATAACTATTTTAACTTTTTTTGGTTAGTGTATCTTTTTCTGTGTATATCTTGCATATCCTTTTTAAAAATATATGTCTGTAAGTCTTATTCTATGCTTTGTTTTAATTTTTCTCATTCTTTTTGTTTACATATATCTTTTAGAAACAGCATGTAGCTGCTTTTTTTTTTTAATTCCAATCTGAAAATCTTTGCCCTTTGACAAATTTAACCCATTGGTTTTTATTATGATTATGCATATATATTGAATTTTCCCCTTTAAATGTGTGTTTTTTAAAAAAATATGCCTTTTTCTTCTTTCCTTATTGCTTATGGAGCAATGAGGGTTTTTTTTTTGTTCTACTTCAACTTATCCCACTAGAAGATACATACTTTATTTTAACTTTTTAGTGATTACCTGTAGAATATCAACATAGATAGCTGAGTAAACACAATTTAAAGTTAATCTTTAAAAAAACACAAGGAATTAAAAATGCTCTGGGCCAGTAGCCCGTTTCATTAATCATTCTGGTTTCCTTTTTCCTTCTTGTTTTTCGTTGCTGATGATTTCCCTAACTTTTCTTCCACAGGTTAGCTTTGCATTTCAAAGGATGTCTGTTACATTTTACAATAAGTCCCCTACATACGAACCTTCAAGTTGAGAACTTTCAAAGATGGGAACGTGCCCTCGAACATCCAATCACGTAAGTTAGTTCATGTGTCTGGCGTATTTTTCAAGGTACCGTACTGTAAGATTAAAAATGTTTTCTTTATTTTTTGTGTTTGTTTGCTTTTTATGTATTATTTGTGTGAAAAGTATTTTAAACCTATTACAGTACAGTACTATATAGCCAACTGTGTTAGTTGGGTACCTAGGCTAACTTTGTTGGACTTACGAACATGCTCTCGAAATGGAACTCGTTTTGTATGTAGAGGACTCACTGTATTTTATTCTGCATTAAAATTCAGAGTATTCTGTGCAAGTGCTCTCCCAGGAGAGTGAGGAGAAAGTTTCTCCTCTGTAGCTGCTGGAAAGCTATCTGTTCCTAAAAGTAGTTAACGACATGTCAAAAGTAGAGTCCTGGGCTTCTGCTGGGGGCCAGCATGGTGACCGCTATGAGAACAAAATTAGAATAGACTCCTTGTTCAGAAAAATCTAGAAAGTTGAGTCCCCTGAATCTAGGTCTTTATGCTTTATGTGTTTCAGTTCAGGGTATGATTTCAATGGGCATCTTATTGGAACTGCAATAAAAGTTTGTCTACCTTAAAATGAGTTGAATCCGCCAAACTCAGCCCCTGCTTGCATAAATATGCTATTTCAGGTCAGAGTTGCTGGGTAGTAACCTTTATTTGGTATCTTAACACCTGTTCTGTGCTCTCTCCTCGTAGGGTGTTATGTTGGTGCTTTGGATAAATATGGGGAGTGTGTGCTAAGCCATCAGTTTGGAACAGGTCCTAGGTCCCCAGGACCCTTCCCAGCTAAATCTTCCTCCTTATGACATTGGTTTTGGGAATTCATGACACTCACAGAGAGTTGGAGACACTGAGGGAAAGAATCCATGGAGCACAGTAGAAATGCTGAGGCCATGGGGGTGGGGCTGGTAGGACCAGAGAGGGACAGGAGATCTGGAATGTCTGGGGCAGTCGGTCACCTCAGTTCATATTGGCATGACTGGAGCAAAGCGTGTCTGCCTTCTATGTAGATTCTGAACAACTTGAAGAGCCCATGGATACTTTAGTCACTTTTGTGTGTCTGCAGTGTGTAGGTGCCTGACAGAACAGGTGTTCAATCTGAATTGAAAGCAACATTTACAGGGACTTCCCTGGTGGTCCAGTGGTTAGGACTCTGCACTTCCATTGTAGGGGACACGGGTTCAATCCCTGGTCAGGGAACTAAGATTCCACAAACCACGGGGCCAAAGAAAAAAGTGTTGAAATGAATTTACAAATGGACATAAAACTTGCTTTAAAAAAAAAAAAGTTACAGCCCACACTTCAGAAGGTCAAAGAGCAAAGAGAAATTAGAAAGACAGATATTATTTCATTTTTCCACTTGTCATAATCACTGGTGAAAAAAATCAAAATCATGATTATATTTTGATAGTCCCAAACAGAAATTTTGGGGATTGCTATTTTAAGTTCTATATCATAGTTCTTTACACTAAATATTTTTTACAAATGACTAACTTATGGTCTGATGGCCTTTCCAGAAACTTGTAAGTGATAATATGTTTTTTTTAAAGAGTCTAGTTTTATTTATTTATTATTATTATTATTATTATTATTTTGGCTGCACCTTGCAGCTTGTGGGATCTTAGTTCCCTGACCAGGTATCGAATCCATGCCCTCGACAGTGAGAGTGCCGAGTCCTAACCACTGGACTGGCAGAGAATTCCCTGTAAGTGATATGTAAACTTTAGCATTGCTATATCCCCATTTATAGTCTTCCATACATTATATATGATTAGGGTTTACTACAGCATTGACTTCAAATGGGTGTTTTGCTGAGGGAGGGGCCTCTGGGAGCCAGAGGATGCACCCCCAGGATGATTCTTCAGGATACCCCCTCTGAATAGACCAGCTCCATGAGTTGAATTGTCACAGTGAATCACTAAACTCCAAAGTGACAGTGGGATTTCTCCACCAAATCTCAGACATCAAAGCCTTGGGAGTTACTTCTTGATTCTGATCATATATCACCCCAGAAAATAAAGATGTGGATACTCAAAGCACAGACGAGTTCAGGATGGTGTGGAATTGTTGAAGCACCAGTTAGATATTTGGATTACAGCACAGAAAATAACTGCCCAATACAAATTGCAAAATGTCCCTTTATGCTGGGGTTGGCAAACAGTGGCTTACGGGCCAAATCCGACTGCTGCCTGTTTTTGGATGGCCTTGGGGCTAAGAATTGTTTCTATATTGTTAAATGGCTAAAATAAATCAAAAGAAGAAGAATATTTCATGACACTTGAGAAGTATTTGAAATTCAAGTTTCAGGTCCATAAATCAAGTTTGATTGGCACACAACTGCACTCATTCATTCACTTACTGTCTAGGTCTGGTCTTTTACTACGTGGGCAGAGTTAAGTAATATTGATAGAGACTATATAGGCCGCAACGCCTAGAATAGTTACTATCTAGCTCTTTACAGAAAAATAATGATGTGTCCTACTACATGCCATTGTCGGAGAGAATCCAGTGCCAGGGGTCACGATGGGTCAGAGCCAGTGGTTATCTCTAATCCTTTTATCTGTATGAAATGCATATCTGGTGTCTATATAGCCAGGAGCATAGCTTGAGTAACTGATATTTGAGATGAGAAAAAGTCACAGGGAGACACCCCCCAAAGCAGTCCCATCTGTTATCACATGAGCACTTGTACATAGACAGACTAAAGAATTAAGAAGCCCCTTTCCTGCATGGAAATGGCACCAAGAGTCATCATAAAATTCTAACCTGAATTTAGCAGTCTGTAGGCGACTGGATCCTTGGACTTCCTATTTAGCCCCAATTTCTTTTGGTTTTTCTATTCTTCAAATAACCAGGGCATATTTGGGAATGTTCAGAAATCATGTAGATAATAGTTTTTCTGCAGCTTATTCCCATGATTGAGGGTGGAATTTTCATGCCTTTAAGACTATATCAGGGGATTTCACTGGATGATTGGAACATCCAAAGTTGAATAAAACTGTGCTGGAACCATGATATGATGTCTGCTTTCCTCTGGAGTTACATTCTGAGGGATTGCAAATCTCTCTTCCTGTTCCCAGTGAACCTAAGGACACTTGTTTCTCCTCCACAGCAGCCAAGACCATGATTAATATTCTGTAATTAACATTTCACTGACCTGAGAGTGAGAGGGACAGACCTCAGTTCCATTTCTGCCTGCAACTAATTTTGTAGCTTTGAGCTCCTCATTTAAGTTTTATGGGCCCCAGTTTTTTAAATTACAAACCAGTGCAGTTTGACTGGATGACCTTGATGGCTAACTGACCTTGACGGCAACTCCAAAGCACGATTCTCTTATTTTAACTTTGAGGATTGCTTCTTCCCCCACTGAATTTGGCTCTGAATACCTAGATTTTTATATAAGTTATATATTTGTGGTCTATCTGAAATCTGGTGGAATTTGTTTTGCTCTGAAGGTAATTAAACTATTACAATGAATAGATGTAAATAAAATATTGCAGTGAAATATTGTCCACTTCATTTAAAAAGCAAGTCATCAGTACTGTTAGTTAATTATTACATGAAAACACAAAAATACTAATAAAATAAGTTATGTAAGGTAACTAGCTCTCTCTATAGAAGGTGAGAACATTCTGATGGTGAGAATGTGGAAGGGTAGAAAAAAAGTCTCTAAGTGTTTTTTTAAAAAACAAAACCCAAAACAATCCTCCTCCATCCATCTAGACAAAAACAATTTCCCAAACTCCCATCTTTTTCCATGTCAGCGTGTTTCAGGGTCAAATTGGTTTTTGAGTATTTGTTGACTATTAAAAGCACAACAATTGTCAATTCGACCCTCTTCAGTCGTGGTCAGTAATAAAAAAGGGAGAAGGGTGAAGAGGGAAGAGGCAGAAGCAGCCAATGGTGAAAGGAAGGGTCTAAGATGAGAGAGGAAGAAGGGAGGAAAATGTGTACACATTTCAAGTTGATGACAACATTCTAAGACCAGCTGCACATGTCATTTTATTTTTTAGAAAACAATCTTTGACCTCACGAAACACCTAGTGAATCTGTTTTGTTCTTCCTGACTCAACCCAAGAACAGAAAATTGAATTCGAGATTGACTACAAATATCCAATATAAGAGAATTCTATTTGAGGTTTACAGTGACAGGACACACTTCATCTTGAAGGCATTTTTTGATGGTAAGTTTAGACAGCCCGTTGTCTTTTTCAAATAATTCACTGGTGAGCAGTTGGTATTTGAGGATAATTTCTGTTTTTCTACAGCTCAAAGATTGAATCAGAGAAAGTGGCACAACAGTTTAGTTTTGAAAGTAAGTACTGTATGTTTTAAACCAAATCACCTGGAGGACGATTCGTTATATAATAACCAAATTATATATAATGTCCTCTTACTCCTTTTCTATATAAATACTTACTCTAGACAAGTGGCACTTTGCCATATCACATTGATAAAATTTCTCCCCCGCCCCACATGGGCTGCTCCTTTTTGATGAAAAGGTTGTGATTTTATTAATGTTCATTAGGTCATTTTGATAGTTTGCTGTCCAGACTTGAAATATCATTAGTGTTCTCTCACTTGTCAGTTGAGATAAGTTTTAATGCATAAAATCAGCATTTTGTTTTAGAAAGAAGACTGATTCACGATCTAATACTGCATAGAACCAATAATGAATAGAACAATTCGCCAATCTGTGCCTCAGTGCCCTAATCTAAAATGAGGGCAGTGGACACAGTTTAGCATGTCCAGCTCTAAAATTCTATGATGAGAGGAAAAACCAGAGAGAAATGAGGTGACACTTGAGATGAATTATGACACAGAAGTTCTCTGGTACACATTCTCAAGTCCCATAAGGATGGAGCTGTGCGTGATTGTCAGCTGACAGATGACATACTGTTGCCATGTGAGATAAGCAAAAGGCTACGAGTTTATTTGACTTCTGTGAACCAGGGTAAGCATTAGTTGCTAAGGATACGAAAACAAATCACATCCCTGTTCCTCAACAAGTGTGGCAAGTTTTGCAGACAAATACGTAATGTGAGTTCAACAGTTATGTAGTAGCAAATAAAAAATATGTATTCAAAGAAAGGGATTCAGAGATTTCGAATATTTTCTGATTATGTTAGTTTATTATTGCTCTAACGAATTACCACAAACTTACAGGAGTAAACCATCACAAGTAAAAATTTTACAGTTCCAAAGTCAAAAGTCAAAATGGGTCTTAAGAGGGCTAAAATCCATGTGTTGGAAGGGCTGTGTTTCTTTCTGGAGGCTTTAGGAAAGAACACATTTTCTTGCCTTTTTTCCAGCTTCGAGAGCTGCCCACATTCCTTGGCTCATGGCCTCTTCCATCTTCAAAGCCAGTGATGGCCGGTCAGGTATTTGTGACGTCACATTGCACTGACGCTCACTATTCTCACTCCCTCCCTCACTTGTAAGGACGCTTATTATTACCTTGGGTTCACCCAGATAATCCAGGTTGGTCCCCCATCTCAAAGTCAATTATTAGCAATCTTAATTCCATCGGCAACCTTGATCCCCCCCTTGCCTTGTAACATAATGTAGTCACAGGATCCAAGGATTAGCATGCAGACATCTTTGGGAAGCCGTTGTTCTGCTTACCATACTGATGGAATTGTAAATATTGACTTTCTAATTCAGCTTTTGTGAGCAATTCCAGTTAATCTTACGCATGCTGCAGTCACTGAAGAACACGCGTAACTTTGAAGTCCTCCGGAAGTCTGATATGAGTCTTTGAAAATTCATCCAGACACAAGGAGAACTGAGTTAGAACGTCTCTGGCATTGCTTTTCTGGGAGCTGTGAACCCACATTCTCATTGCTCATTTTTAATTCCAGTTCATTCTGACCATGTGTTGCTTCAGTATGTACAACTCCTATGAAATGATGTTTTATTAGTATCATCTGTTTATTACAGAGCATGAGTCATCAGTTGGCTCCCAGGACCATAAGGTCTTAGATATTCCAATGCTAATTCATAGGTCTTTAACAGTATCATACAAAGAATACTGAAAAATCTTTTTTTTTTTTAAACCGAGACAGTACTTCAGTTAAAACTCATTCATATACTTCAATATTAAATATAATTCTCACCTCCAAGTAGGATAACACTAAGAAATGACAACAACTGTTTATTCCATGTTGTTCTGGGAAGTTGGCTCCTAATCAGAGAACTTCTAAATTATTCTCCTAGATCCTTACTTTCAAAATCAAATCCAGTATTTTAGAACTAATAGGAACTGAGGGTAAAGAATACAGTCATAGTATGCATTGTGGACGTTACCACATCATCCTAAAGAAAGACAGTAAAATCAAATCATTAGGGTGCTGGATGTGAGATTACTCAGTTCTTTTCAAATAAGAAAGAATCATGGCCCCAGATATTGACTTCAGTCATAGGAATGCTGGGACTAGATGCCCAGAATCCTGACTCCTTGATTCTTTAATAGTTTTATTTTATCTTTCTTTTTTTTTTTTTGAATTTTTGAATTTTATTTTATTTATTTGTTATACAGCAGGTTCTTATTAGTTATCCATTTTATACATATAAGTGTATACATGTCAATCCCAATCTCCCAATTCATCCCACCACCACCACCCCCACACTTTCCCCCCTTGGTGTCCATACGTTTGTTCTCTACATCTGTGTCTCTATTTCTGCCCTGCAAACCGGTTCATCTGTACCATTTTAGGAACCTACTTTTCTTTCTTTTTTTTTAACATCTTTATTGGAGTATAATTGCTTTAATAGTTTTAAAGTAGATCTGCAGAGTGTCTTCTGCCCTAAAGGCTTATTACAATTGAAGACACATAGTAAAAACTCATTTAAAACTTCTTTCTTTTGAAAATAACATTTAATGTCTTTTTGACCATGAAGGAAATACTTGCTAAGTTGTAGACATATCAAAACAATTATAAAATTTAACGAAGAATTAAAATCATCCATGACTCCCTTGCTTATAGTTCAGTTTTTGTTATATTTCTCTCTAGTTGTTAATAATCTCTTCTTGGGTGATTTGAAAGGAATCAGCATTTCTTAGCATCCTGCTTTTTTTTTCATGCTTCAAAATTCAACCAGCCTTATTTTACCAACTTACTTACAAATTTTCCATGTGGTTCTGCAAAGCCTAAAAAGAATAATAATAAGCCAAATTTGCATGGCTTATAGAAGTTCAGAAATGAAGTCTGTGTCAACATCACCTCTCCATTATTCCTAAGTTCCAGGGTCACTACATGGTATTATTTTTAAAAGAAGGAAGGAAGGAAGGAACGGAAGGAAAGGAAAGGAGAGGAGGGAGGAAGGAAGGAGGGAAGAAGGAAGGAAAGAGAGAAAGAGAGGAAAGAAAGAAAGAAAAAGGAAAGAAAGGGAGAAAAACATTTGAGTACTTATTTTGTGCAAACATTGTATTAACTCTGGGAAAACAAAGAGGTATAAAATATGGATTTTTCTTCCAACAGCTTGTAGTATGGTTATATAAGCAAGACATATTCTTCAAGAAATGATTTCAATACAAGGAAACAAATCATTAAGGACAAATAAGGGCCACACACAAAACTTGCAAGGGAATTTAGAGGAGCTCACTTTGGTCTACAGTACAAAGGCAGTAAGGAAAGCTTTCATGAAGGAGCTAGGATTTAAGCTGTTCTTTTAGAGAAGATGGGGGCCTCATTCATTCACTTTACCTCCTTCATTTAACAAATATTTATTGGTTATGTATTGGAAATATTGCAGACCACATAGTTTGGTCCAGGTTTGAAGATAGGTGAGAATGACGACTCAGACTTAGTTTAGTTGCCTTCACTTCAAACTGCTACCATATCAGCAAACTAGAAGGGTAAGAGTTGGGTGTGAGGCCAAGAACAGACATGAGTGGTAGAGGCTTCCTATGCCTCCAAAGAGGTTGCCGATTTTCAGCTCACAGAAAATGAGAAATCCATCAAGTCAGATGAGCACTTTTTGCAGTGTTATGGGTTATAAGGAGCCACGTTGGCATTGCAGGGTCCACCCCATCACCATGTAAGGAAATCAGTGCTGTGCCAGGTTACATTTTCCCATGTCTTATTTCCCTATGGTTTGGGTCCACACAAGGTTTCAAGGCAGAGGGTCATTATCCCGCACAGTACGAATGCTTAGCCCTGTGTAAGGGGGCACAAGATAGATATGGCCTCTGCCCTTAAGGAGCTTACATTCTGTGGGAGGTTAGATGAAATAGACAGTGGGAAGGAACATCCAAGAGAAAGGTTGATGTGTACAATGATGCAGAGGTGTAGCTCGTTCATGAGATAAAAATGAGTATTCAATGAGTAACTCTAGAACTAAGAAAAAACGAACAGGAATGATGGGATAATTGTGTCAGTTAGTAGGAGAAATAAAATGAAGAATCTTCTATCCCAGGAAAAGGTATTTGGGCATTCTACTAAAAATAAGGAGTTGCTAAAGTCTACTGGAAAGATGGAGATGGGGTCTTTGAGAAAATTAAACTAGATATAGCATGCAGAGGATTTAGGGGATCAGAGAATGGAGGGGAAAATACCAGAGTGACGGTTAATTTTATGTGTCAACTTGACTAGATCATGGGGTGCCCAAACATTTGGTGAAACGTTATTCTGGGTGTGTCTGTGAGGGTGTTTCTGGATGAGGTAAACATTTGAATTTGCAGACTGACTAAACAGATATGGGTGGGCCTCGTCCAATCAGTTGAAGGTCTGAATAGACCAAAAAAAGCTGACGCTTCTGTGAGTAAGAGGAAATATCCTCCAGCTTGATCACCTTCAGATGGGACATCGGTTTTTCTTGTCTTTTCAGTCTAACTGAAACATCAGCCCTTCCTTTGTCTTGAGCCTGCCAGGCTTCAGACTGGAAGTACATATCCTACTGGTTCTGTTTCTCTGGAGAACTCTGACTAATACAGCTAGTTAAGAGATCTTTTTGGTAGTATCCCAGGTGTAAGGTGGTAAGGACAGAGGCTAAGATGGTGACTCCAAAGAAGCAAAGGAAGGAATGAAAGAGAATGATATTACAAGGAAAAGTAACCAGAACTTAGTGACTGAATAATTGACTGACTGGGTTGAGGGTCAGAGAGGGATGGAGGCTTACTGCCTATCTGTCTAAGCCTGGTTTTCCTAGAAAGTAGAAGCTTGAGGCAAAACTTCCATGGTAACTCTTTATTTGGGCATGAATTCTCAGAGAAGGAAAAATGAGGGAAAATAGAAAGATAGACAAGGAGGGAAAAAGATCAAATGCCAGGTGACCACAGCTTTACAGGAAGCACAGATGGTTGCTCAGTCACCTGGGACGTTTCTGGAAAGGCTGTATGGCATCACTTTGACTTCAGGGGTCTGATGCGGGGGGTGGGGGAGGGAACCAAGTCGACTTTATCTGCCAGCCACATGCTCTCCTTCTTCTCTTACTGGTCCAAGTTCATCCCACAGGGTGTTGATTCCCCTGCCCTCGGGCCGCCTTTGGGAAGCCAGATCCCAGGACCCTGAGATGGTGCCTGGGGCTCAGGGTTCGAGACTCCTCCCTCCCTGCCTGCCCACCTGCCTCGGGCCCGCTGGGTGAGCCAGTGCACGTGCGTGGACTTCACGTGGTCCTCGTTTTCTCCCGCTTGGAGAGCAGCGAGAGAACCCAGGTGGGAGGTTACAGGTGTGCAGTGAGGGACATTGGACAAAGTGCACCTAGAATGCCTCTCAAGAGACCTGAGAGCACCATATGCTCTACGGACTGGCCTCTACTATGAAGGAAATAGCGCTCCGTGAGCCTCTCTCCAGGGAGATCAAAGCCTCCTCCGTCGTTACAAGAATATGCTGGTGCCAGACGCTCGTCCTGGAGGGACATCTGAAAACTATGGGCCAGCGAATCTGGAGAAGAGCAAAATTGGGTCTGGAATAGTCAGACCCTGAGAGAATGATGGTGCCATTGATCAGGACAAGAAAATCCTAAGGAGACACTGACATTTCCCAGAAAAGGAAAATAAATTATTTGCCTTTACATACTTGGCTGTGGTCCTGAGGTCATATCCTGCAGCAGGTATCAAAGACACATAAATCAGTGAAAAATTAATGTTTGAAGGACTTCAGAGGCCACTGTGTTAAAAATTTCTTATCCAAGAGATAGTGGAAGTTAAGGTTTAGGGAAGTTTAATGATTTTACAAAAGTCGCAATATGTTAGTTACAGAAGTGGGGTGAGAAAATCAAGTCCTTTCATCCAGGCTATTACTTTTGACTTAGTCGCATGGGAGATACCAGGAATTCTGAGTTCTCATCCTCAATTCTCCTGTGTCAGTGGGCTTTGCCTTTTCACCTCTCCAGTGGGAATGTAGGATGAGGTGATGAGGTAACCCCCAACATTGCTTCCAGCTCTGATACTCTGTTACTCTCTGGTGCACTCAGGAGAGCATTATGGCCAAAGGAATAGACGCGTTAGCTTTCAGAATGTTTCAGATCCCTAAGATCAATGCTTCCTCTCTGTGGTTACAAGAACATGCTTGTGCCCGGTGTTCATCCTGAAGGGACATCAGACAATGGAATCTGAAAGATTCTGGAATAACCTAGAATAGCCAGTTCCTGAGAGAATAATGGTACCATTGACCAGAACAATGACAACAAAAATCTCAAGGAGAAATTGACACAGAAGAGGAAAGCTGGCAAGGAACTGGAGGTCAATGATTAAGCTTCATGGTATGTCTTGATTTATGGTGTGGGATGAAGAGGAGAAACCATGAAGGAAGCCCACAAAGAAGAACTGGGTAGTGAAATAGGAGAGGAATAGGAAAGTGCCTGGGGCTGAAGCCAGAGGAGAGGAAGCAGGTCTGATTAAAAGTGGCAAATGCCACAGACATCAAGGTGGGGATTGAGAAATGACCATGAGATTTAACAACAAAAATCTTTATATAGGAAAGACTTAAAGTACAGGGGAAAAAGCTCAAGGAATTAATTACGTATAAGAAAATGGATACAGAAGGGGAGAAATGGTGAGTGTAGGTAGTCCAAGGATATATTAGAATGAGAGGTTTGTGGGATTTTGTGGGATTAGGGCTGTATAAGCATGTTTGTAGACTGGAGAAGAACAGGAGACTGAAGATTTGGGAAAGAGGATTTATCTGAAAGAAGGAGGTTCCAGAAGAGGTGCAAGAGGCAAACACCCTTATTGTAGACCAAGAGGATGTTTCGGGCAAGGAGAAGGGCGCCTCTTTCTCTGAAAAAAGGGGTGAGGTTTATTTGTTTAATTTATTTACTTTTTTAAAGTCATGCACAAAAATAGCAGAGTGGGTACTACTACGCCATAGAGGGAAGGAAGATCCCAAGGCACATGGGATCTTAGTTGGAACCTGAAAATATAGAATAACTTGGAGATGGAGGTTACAGATGCAGAGGTGGTGTGAGGTGAGGAAAGGGCAGATGAGGGCCTTTGTGGCAAAGGATTTATCTTCTGAGTCAGTATGGAGGCAAGATCCAGACTGAGTGGTTAGGCTAAAGGCTGAGGACGGAGGGAAGGGTCTTAAGCAGGGGATGGAGAGTCAGTCAAAGGAAGGGTGAGCTGCTGTGAGGGTGCATTTAACAGCAAAGAGATGACCCTAGATGGCAAGGGTCTCAGTGGTCCTGAACGCGCAGCTTTATGGCTTCTACTTTAAGGTTCGGGGGCGAATCGTAAGATTGCAGAAAATACGTTTCCCAGGGCTGGGGATGGGCAGAACCGGAAATTAAAGGATAGGACGTGTCTGGAACCCTGATTAAGCCACTTTAAGGTTGCCGCTGAGTGTTTCAGGCTGAGTGGGTGGCATTGAAGTCATAAAGGCGCCGACGAGCTAGGTAAAGCGGAGGGATGACGGGGCTCGCTGTCGTGCTAGGAGAACAAGTCCAGGAACATGAGTGTGTGGAAGATACCAGGTCAGAACGTCGTGGCTAGAGAGGGAAATTGTCGAGTGAAAGGAAGAAGCAGAGAACGGTTTGTGCAGACAACAGATCCTGCCCTTGTGGAGCTCACACCCTAGCGGGGGGTCGGGGGGGGCTCAAAACATCGCAACCACAGTGAATGAGTAACTTACTTAGGAGTATGAAAAAAGGAGAGAGGAGGGCGGAGTAAGAGAGGTTGGGATGCAGGGGCAGGTAGGATGGGACGTAAATGTTCACAGGCTGTCAGGGTGGGTCTCGTTGAGAAGGTGTGATTTGAATAAAGACTGATGGAGGAGAAAGAGTGACCGTGAAGGGATCTGGGGAAACAGTTCGAGGAGGAGGGGTCCGGGGAAGCCAAGTCTCTCCGTGGGAGCGAGGGGATCACGAAGACCGGCAGAGAGCCGTCCACGGCCTTGCCTCCACTGTGATGCCAGACCTGGGACTCTTCTGAGCTGTACAGCTGTGAAGCCCAGTTTA